>NC_089746.1:51519011-51669011 GCF_040412425.1 Macrobrachium rosenbergii | reverse complement strand
ACACAGCTGTAGATTGCATATTATTCTCAAAGGTATCTTTTACAGAAGACGAAATCATCTATTTATATTCATCATAAGAGCGAACAGGGAACAATAACGTACGAGTCAGTTTATGCAGATGTATCTGACCAACGATTTTTTTTCTAGATTTTTGAACTTACGATTCCTGCTGACTCTGCAAACAAGAATGATTGCAAATTCCCGGAGTTGATTAGGGGCTGAGTCGGAGGGAATAATGTCCCAGAATCATCTCAGTACAAGTTTGCAGAAAACGCCACATTTTCCTTATTCTGGAGGAACAGAACTGCGGGTAAAAATGCTTTGCGGAGATACCTTGACAGCTAGTGTCTCCCAGTTGGCAAAATATCTCGAGAATGGATGAACCGATATCAGTGAAACTTGGTTAATCCCTTTATGGGATGACCTCCTCCAGTTGACTAACGTTTGGCGGAGGTATGAGTTCTGTTTTTTTTTTTTTTTCGCTTAAGATGAAAGGGATTCAAGCAGTTATAATAAATGACCTTCTAATAAGCAAAACTGAGAGTGACTTTCGTCATACTGTCGACTAGTAAGATAAGTGCTTGTCCATAATTTTTTAAGTTTGGAATTCTCCCTTTACTTCTGTTTTCCTAAGGCTTTCATGCTGTTATGTTCCTCAGAAAGCCAGACCTATCGATCCATTAACCTCTCTTGTATCACATCGGTTTGTATCCCAATTTTTCTATTCCGTCGCTCAGACTCTGCTCAGATAAAAATATAAATGTACATTTTCACCAGCCCTTTCAATTAGATCTCACCCTGTACTAAAAACATCATGTAAAAATATATATAAAAAAAAAGGTTATATATGTCCACCTCCCAGTGACTATTCCCTCAGCTGTACTGGAAGCCGAAAAATACAAAAACTTCAAGAATTGAGTCAACTCCTCTCGCGGGAAATCACGATGAATAAATGCATCTGGTGGCAGTTACTGCCTTGGGTGGGGTGTAGAATGAGGGGGAGGGGGGGAGATAGAGTGTGGGTGGGGGAGGGGAAGAGGAGTGGGTAGCATGGGAAGAGAAAGAGGGTGGTGGACGAAGAAGGAAAATGGTATGTCACGCCTTCATTTATAATGAAAGCTTTTTTTAAGAGTAGAGAATTTTTGAAAGTGATGGTTGAAGGAAGAGAAAGACCATGTGAAAGTGACGGCTACAGTCCAACGAGAGACAGATAGACAGACTTGAGATATGCATGAAAGGATGTTAACAGTCGAAGCAAGGTGAAGAAGATATACGAAAGTTTGTGAAAGTGAGATGTCGGGAAAAATGCATGCAACTGACGGAAACAATGATCCGTAAGGGGAAAGCGTCTCTCTCTCTCTCTCTCTCTCTCTCTCTCTCTCTCTCTCTCTCTCTCTCTCTCTCTCTCTCTCTGTGATTACATTATCACTCATTGTTTGTTCCCATCACTTTTGTGGCAACTGACCTTAAATTCAGGTGATTTTATCTTCGATTGAATCCTAATTTTTAATGATAATTGATTAAATCGTGTTTCTTTTCATTAAACCACGAAGTTTATAACAGGATTCACATAATTGCTTTAATTTCCATGAATATACTTTCTAATTGCATATAGCCTCTTGTCCAGTAGTTAAGAAACAAACACGTAAGATATAAATTCTAAACTATTTATCGTGGAAACTAGTTATAATTCCAATATCATATGATACTCATGACATCAAAACAGAATTTTAGATTAATTATGAATCACAGTTAACAATAATTTTTTAAAAAATTATTACAAAGTGGATGGTAAAATACATACACTTTTATGACATACAAAAAGGAAAATCAAGTGCAAATGGGTAGCATGAACAATTTTGCAATTGCATATTAGGTAGTTTAAAGTGATCAGGTATAGTAATTCCAAATGCATGTCCAGTATAATATTAAAACAGATTTTGCCAGATTTTATTAGGCGTCGGCAAAGATATTTTACTAATTGGTGGGCAACTGATATACATATGAAAAGGCGCCAAAACTCCATCTAGAAATAACAACCGGCGGAAGTCATGATTAGAAGTGGAATTGGAATACAGAATTTAGGCCCAAAGGCCAAGCGCTGGGACGTATGAAATCATTCAGCGCTGACAGAGAAATTGACAGTGTGAAGGTTCGAAAGGTGTAACAGGAGGAAAACCTCCTCACGGTTGCACTATGAAAAAATTGTTTGGAGAAGTTGGAAAGTCAAACGGAAGAAAGCGAATACGAACGGAGGTACAGCAAAAGAAATGAAAGAGGTTGCAGCTAGGGGCCGAAGGGACGCTGCAAAGAACCTCAAGTAATGCCTACAATGCACCGCGTGGGGTGCACTGACGGCACTACTCCCTACGGGGGGTCATGCTTAGAGGGTGATAAATATGTAACTGGCGTGACAAATCAATTGATGGGTGTAAAGACGGTCCAAGTAGTCGTGCACAGATTTTGGTCGCTGTTGCAATAGACCGTGACTGTGTGATTCCCTGGTTGGTAATATTCTCCATGAAGCGTGGAATCAGTCAATCCCCCGTTGTTGTACTTGTAAAGGAGAACTGCTAGACCCTGGAAAAGAGAAAACAAACGGAAATTGATTATTCGTTAATGGTTTTCTCTTGCTAATCTAACTTTCTTTTCATTCAGTTTTCATTTTCCCGTTAAGCTTAGTTAGCAGCATTTTCTTGCAATAAATAATTCCTTCCCTCTACCTGCCTGTATCAGTATTTTTTATTTGCTAAGTCCATCGTAATCATGGTCATTTTTTCCTCTTTGTAGTGATTTTTGGTGAATTCTGACAAATTATATTAAACCTATGGGCTATACCAAACATTCATATCTTGCGTAAAAAAAATACAAACTTACTATTTTATCTTTTCTTTAATAAGAAGTAAGCCCTTTCACTTCCAAATGTTTCGCTTTTGGCCACTATAATAATAAATAATTTATCTATAAGAAAGAATTATTCTTAATGTTAAGGTGCTGCTAATGATTCTGTTTTCACAATTATTGCGGGGATAAAATACCTGCATAGCCGTTAATAATCATCAGTTTATAGTCTCACTTTATAGTCGGTTAGAAATGTGACAACTGTTGGCACCAATATCATTCTTTGACCTGTCTCAGTAATAAGTTTTTTTTACGTTTATCAACTTTCACTAATAGCAAGCTTTTCCTACTCTCTTTTGGTTTTCTGTCAAAGAAAACTATTGCGCTGGCTTTGTCTGTCCGTCCGCACTTTTTCTGTCCTCACTTTTCTGTCCGCCCCCAGATCTTGAAAACTACTGGGGCTAGATAGTTGCAAATTGGTATGTTGATCATCCACCCTCCAATCATCAAACATACCCAATTGCAGCCCTCTAGCCTCAGTAGTTTTTATTTTATTTCAGGTTAAAGTTGGCCATAATCGTGCTTCTGGCAACGATATAGGACAGGCCACCACCGGACCGTGGTCAAATTTTCATGGGCCACGACCCATACTGCATTATGCCGAGACCACCGAAAGATAGATGTATTTTTTGTGGCCTTGATTATACGCTGTACAGAAAACTCGATTGCGCCGACGAAACTTCGGCGCATTTTTTACTTGTTTTCTTAGTAGCCTAACATTGGTGGAATACACTCCTTGCGTGAAACCTCAAAATGTTTGAGCCTAAGCTCAAACCGTTTCGAGGATGCATTCATAGCTAAAATAAAAGCACGATCGTTGTTGAAATAAGAGAAATCGCTCTTGAGAAATTTACCTTACTTGTGGCTTAGCACGGCCTATACAAGGCACGATAACCGTCAATAACTGCTTTTATCTTTATTAAAAATTGCACTTCCAGCCATAAAAACAAGGATTCCACTCAACGAAATATTTATGACATATTTCACTGCCACTATTCGGCCTGTCCCGATCGGTCTAGGAGGCGGCATTTCACGTATTTTACAGCGTTATTTTACAGCCTCCCTTTACAGCGTCTTTTACAGCATCTGCCGAGAGTGACAGTCAGTTACAAGCGTCGGAAGTGCGTGACGCAGCCAGAAGGCTCGGTGGCAATGGAGCAATACGGCGATCTGGAGTATCCACTAAAACAAGTGGCGGGATTGCTGGCATCGCCTGTAAGCGGCCATTATTCGGTGTCTTGTTAAGACCGAGAGACGGAGACAGAGCCCCGTTTTATCGCGTCCTAAAATTTCTATTCGCGGAGCTGCTTCCCTCCGGTTCAATGGGCGGAATGGCAAATCTTTCTTCGGATCGACTTCTCGCGAGGCATTCGTAATGCCCTTCCGAAACCAATCTCCGATTTTGACTGTTTATCTCTTCTTAAAAAGTAATGATCTTCCGTTTTAATTATTTCCTATTTTTTTAATAAATCTTGAGTTTTAATTCTAGAAATATAATCAGTCAGTCATAATTATTAGCAATTAACCCTTTCAGTCACTAGCCTTTTGCAGCAAGCTCTGTCTGTGCCAGAACCAGAGGTGTGACAAGCAATATTTTACTTTGCTTTCTGTCTGCAAGGTTACTATTCGTGCTACGATACTCATTCAGGTGTCATTTTAAAGGAGAATACTTGCACAGTGCTTTAGTGTGATATATTTAAAACGAAAGGTTAAAATAATTCGTTAAAATTCGAAAAATGATTAGTCAGTAAGTCGTTAATGGCCGGGGTTAGATTTCAGAATGATGCGTCATTGCATCACAAGTCACCTATAGTATTAATTCTGCCCTACCAGCAGCGCATTCGCTTTCTATTTAATATATTATTATGGCAGGTTCTCATAGTTTCTGGCAGATTGTTCCCAAGGCTTAATTTATCAGAACGGCTGAATTTATTTTCCATTTTTTCATAAGGCTCATCCATAAGATCAGTTCCTCAAGGAGATGAGAAGATATTGGGCAGTACAAGAAGTAAAGACCAAGGGGACTGGATGCAATGCAAATTTAGGCCAGTGGTACGTTTCTACACGAAAAGTAAGTTACTAAGTCAGCATAAAAAGGAATTACTATGTCAGCATAAAAGGGGGTTACCATGTCAGTATAAAGGGAATTACCATGTCAGCATTTAAAAAAGGGAATTACCATGTCAGCATTTAAAAACGGGAATTACCAAGTCAGCTAAAAAAAGGAAATTATGTCAGCATAAAAGGGAATTATCATGTCAGCTTAAAAAAGGGGAATTACCGTGTCAGCATAAAAATGGAATTACCCTGTCAACATAAAAAGGGCATTGCCATGTCAGCATAAAAATGGAATTACCATGTCAGCATAACGCAGTCACCACTTCAGCATGAAAGGGATAACCCATACCTTCAGGAAAAGTTAATTACCATGTCAGCATAAAAAGGGTATTACCATGTCAGCTTAACGTTACCATGTCAGCATCAAAAGGGAATTACCATGTCAGCATAACCCAATCACCACTTCAGCATGAAAGGGATAACCCATACCTTCATGAAAAGTTAATTACCATGTCAGCATAAACTAGATAATATTACCACGTCAGCATAAAAGGATTACCAATGCCTTCATACAAAGGGAACTACTCTGTCAGCATAACTTAGAGTTACCACACCAGCATAAAAGGGACTACCCATACCTTCATGAGAAGGGAATTACCATGCCAGAAAAATCCAGTTACCATGCCGGATGAAAGGGAATTGCCATGTCATCATAAACTAGTTACACGTCAGCATACAAGAGAATACCATGTCAGCATCGCCTAGAGCTACCATGTCAGCATAAAAGGGAATTACCACGTCAGTATAACCAAGGGTTACTAGGTCAGCACAGGAGTGAGTTAACACCTGTACTGCCCAACTTCCG
Source organism: Macrobrachium rosenbergii (assembly GCF_040412425.1). NCBI lineage: Eukaryota > Metazoa > Arthropoda > Malacostraca > Decapoda > Palaemonidae > Macrobrachium > Macrobrachium rosenbergii. Next base: position 51,663,187 of record NC_089746.1, on the reverse strand, counting down.
TCTTGTTCAGATTTACCCTTCAAAAATTGTTCAGTGAATGCTCATTCAGTTTTCTGTTTTGTTCATTTATCACATTAGTTTTATTTCACAGATTCTAACTGCCCTTTTCTGAACGCCTTCGTGATTTCTATTACCGAAAACTGAATTCCCGTTAGCAGCAGGTTCGTTTATGGAAAATAACTCCACAAAAAACATTGCAACTTAAGAATAAACTTCAGAAAATGAGCAAGAAAACCTTAGACCACATTCAAGAAAAAGGTTCAAAATAAGCAAATAACGTACTTCTGCACTCAAGATGTTGGGGTTATTTTGCGAGAAAGTCACTATGGACGAGACGGCTGCGGTGGCGTTGGGGCTCACCCACGCCATAACCTGAAGAAGGAGAAGAAGAAGAGTTGGATGAAAAAGGGGGTGGATTCATTTTAATGTTATCGATCACTTTATAGCTGTAAAGAGCATGAGGGATTTTATGCATTTAGTCCGATGCTATAGATTATATTTATCATATTTTTCCTACTATTAGTTCGTCGCTTAGTACCTGATTGATTAGTAAGCCTTACAGTTACTATGCCATGTTGTGCATGATTAACATGCGTGAGGCCCTACAGGGATATGGTACTAATATGGTACCACATAATTTAAATTTTTAGGACACAGGTGTCCTCTGAGTTAATTTTAATCAGGATATATATATATATATATATATATATATATATATATATATATATATATATATATATATATATATAATATAAGCTACAAATATCATTGACATCGAATTCACTATACCTTGAGAATGACTTATACCCTATAAGGGAATTATAGCTGATAAGCGTTTCTGCCCCCGTTTGGGATTCGAAACGTGAGCCTTTGGTTTAAAAACTTAAGAGAGAGAGAGAGAGAGAGAGAGAGAGAGAGAGAGAGAGAGAGAGAGAGAGACTCACCATGAAGTTCGTCATCGATGAGAAAGAGAAATTCGACAAGTCCGCTGGAGTGACTGAGATGGCAACACTGATGCTAGTACCCGGATGGACTTTACTGGAGTCGATGGTGTTGGAACCTTTGATAAGCACTTCAACTGGGTAGTGATCGCTGATGTCGTCTACCTGAAGTCAAAAGAAAATTGTTTATTTGGCTGATTTCTTTACAGAGAATTCTTACTGAATTTCTCGTCCTTAACACAGTAGCCGTTATCATAATCTGGCGTCTTCCTTATAACACTATTCTCCTCCATCAACATTCATGTTTTTTCCTTTTATCTAAGTTTATGCCCCATACAAGATACGCTTATTAATTAAAAGTATGTAATTTAGCATCATGCTGTGAATGATTTCTTGAACATTTTGGGACATATTCCTTATTATTTAAATATAAAAAGGAGGCTTTATGGATATTTCTACATAGATTATGCAGTAATGAAAAGAACTTTCAACGTAAATGCTTCTAGGAGCAGATACCTTCATTCGCCAATTTTTTTTTTTTTTTCGTGTCATAGCTATCAGTAAACCAAGTTAGCTGTAACGACGAAAATACGAGAATTAAAGTTCCTCATAGGTAAAGACATTGAAATATTATGCAAGACAGGGTGAGTTACACACAAAACTGCAAAAGGTTATTAATCGAGAAGTGGTTAAATTCATTAGGAATTAACTTTGCCTTTTCAGAACTGAGCCCAAGAAAATACATGAAACTATCTTCTCGTTGTAACTGAGATAGAATTACAGAAAGAATAGAAGGTCTGAGAGAGGAAGCATCAGAAACTGCGGTGAATGACCGTTAAAGTACCTGATACTCATAACTTTTGATACGTTAAGTAACAAGTTTGACAGGAGTGTTTAATAATTACTGCTCATATTCTAATGCAAAATTATATATCAGAGGACGAATATCTTTAAAGACATTTGTATATTCATATTTTTCTTGAACCCAAGGGTTATCGAGAAGGATAAATGCTGCGAGAATGAGGCTGACAGGTAGGGGCAAAGAAGAAACAACAAAATCGTCCTGTAACTATAAATAAAATAGTAAAAACTAAGCGCAGGTTAGGACGTAAGGCTTTCGTGCTATCAGCAATCAAGATTTCTTCTCCTTACCAACTTTGACTTTGGAGTAATCTCGTGTAAGCTTAGATTTGGATAAAAAAAAAAAAATGTATCTTACCAATGACGCATTTGTGATCCCCAGTTCCTCGTCGAAATAGTACGCCTGCGCGGTGTTTTCGTAAGTCGCGCCAAGCATTTTGTTTCCAGCTGTTACGATTCTGGAAAGTGGGAGATTATTATAATCCTTATTTTATGCGGCTAAGAACCATTTGGTTACCTAGCAACGGGACCTGCAGCTTATTGTGGAATCCGAACCACATTATGACGAGAAATGAATTTCTATCACCAGAAATAAATTCCTCTAATTCTTCACTGGCCGGACGGAGACTCGAACGCTGGGCCAACAGCGTGCTAACCGAGAGCTCTAACCACCCCTCCAAAGAAGAACTGTGCGTTCTCACTACTATCCTAAGAAACATGTTTCGTTGTCGAAACAGAAATTAAAATGGTCACCAGAAAAATAAAAGGAATATTTGATTATTTTTGAGGAATTAATTATATAATCATAGTTTTATAAATCCTGGAACAAGTTTCTTTCATGGTTCCTCTTTGGCGTGATGTTACGTATATATAAAACCACTTTTTTAACCAATAGCTTTCCTGCAAACATTAAACGTTTCATCTTGACATAATAAAGGACAGTTACTTTTTTTATTATTTCACTACAAGTTATCGTTGACTTTCGAACTAATCGGCATCATTACAAAGGAAATTGATTCAGATATTGATATTTTTTAGATACTGACTTTCAGACATAGACTTACCTATCATACGGACACGTGGTAGCTTCAGTGGTGGTGTCGGCGTGATCGGAAATAAGCCAAGTGAACCGGGAATCGGTGAACAGACGAATTTTTGGATAATCGTTTCCTCCGACGTAAGTGCACCCTGCGTTGAAGTCTCCGGCGATGATGACGTCTGTGAGAAGGAAATTGAGAATTAGATGCCAGTAAACTTAATGGTTAAGAGATCGATTCACTGTCAGCAGCGACGTTTACGAAGAAGCGAGTGTTGTATCGGAGTATTTGATGTAACGGAGTCCTAGGCATGTTTTTCTTCATAACACAGAACAAACATACACACAGATACACACACACACACACACACACACACACATATATATATATATATATATATATATATATATATATATATATATATATATATATATATATATATATATATATATATATATATATATATATATATATATATATATATATATATATATATATATATTTATATATATACATATATGTACAATTATATATATATATATATATATATATATATATATATATTATATATATATACATATATGCGTACGTGTGAAAACAAACAACAAAATACAAAGCATCAAAAACTTTTTCCGTTCTGAAGATTTAATTTCTCTCTCTCTCTCTCTCTCTCTCTCTCTCTCTCTCTCTCTCTCTCTCTCTCTCTCTCTCTCTCTCTGAAATATTTAGAGGAAACCATTTTCAATTTAGTATTGTTTCATATGAACCTACTGTAACAGTTAGTTATCTCAAACGAATTAATTCAGTATTATAAAGTTCTCCAAAACGACCTAAAACATTCCCAGTTAAAATCTAGAAAAACGTTCCCCACTCACCTTCGATACCCGTCCGTTGTTTAAATGTGTCGTAAACATCGACAAGGGCATCTATTTCGGGCACGGCGTCGGACGGTTTGGCGTGAAGCGGTATGAATCCAAACCTGGGCAGGTTACTGTCGAATTTTCCTTCGAAAACGACGATAAACGGCTCGAACTGGAACTTGTCCAGCACCGTATCGTTGTACTGGAACGTGAAATTGACCCTCACGACCGATGGCTTCCAGTAAAAAGCGTATCTGGAAAGAAATGACTAGATTTAATAGCTCAGTCGATAACACCGCTCGTGGTGTTACTGAACGGATGGCTCAGTCGAATAAGACTGTTCATGGTGTGAGTGCAATTCATACTGGCTAATACACACAGGGTTCAGTGACTCTCTGCCTCCAGAGATTTTGGTCTAATGTAATCTCCTCCCAGACATTTATTTTGCATTGATACGGAAAAAATTGCAGTATCAATATCCAACTTTTTTTTCACAGAAGTCTGTGACAGAATATCATTTTCCTCTAATATTCTATTTTGTTTACTTCCTAAAGAATTCTGCACTGCCATGCTCGAGGATAATTAGTCATCAGTTAGAGATTGACCACTAGTCGTATCTACTGCATTTATTTTCTTTATATATACATATATGCACATATATGTGTGTGTATACATAATATATACATAATGTCTGTATTTGCAACTGCGTGAATGCTTGCTTTTGGAGATATATATATATATATATATATATATATATATATATATATATATATATATATATATATATATATATATATATATGTATACATATATATATATATATATATATGCATATATATATGCATACACACACACACACTAAGACCTTCCTACGTAAAATAAATTTTGAATCTCTGCAATACGACGTAACGCACAAACAGAAATATCTTACTGTTCTTGGTAGCTTGTCCTCCCGAGCCTCTTGGAGATGGTAAGGTTATAAGTATTCGTAAGGCCAGAATTTAGGGCGTTCAGAAGAAGCCCGGGAACCACCTCGTCTGCATCCACAACTTCCAGAATCACAATGATGTCGTATCTTCTCATCACCTGAGGAGAGAGAGAAAGGTAGAGGTTAGTTACAGAAAAGGAACAACGGACGCCATCGAACATCTGCCGGTTGGGGCGTGGGGCCAGCAACCTCATCCTAGAATATACTTCCTGACGCTTGGAAAGGTAGTGCCCTCTGCAGCTACACATTCTGTGAGTCGTGTAAATAAAGAATGATCTCTTTTAAAAGGTTATGACCTGAAAGCATTTAGCAGTTATATTAATGTTCTTATGGTATTAAGAATGGAAACGAATTTTATTTAATATTTGGAAGTGACTGACCTTATCCAAGGCCCGATTTTTCAGTTTTCTGTTATTATTATTAATTCGCGTCGTCCTGTGGAGAAATGTTTTTGAAAAACTTATCTAGATCTATCTAAATCTGAGGAAAGAATGTCGTATAACTGTTTTGGAAAGATAGTGAGTGTTTTCAGAGAGAGAGAGAGAGAGAGAGAGAGAGAGAGAGAGAGAAGAGAACCTGAAGAAGAAATAGAGAGAGAAACAGATAGACAGAGAGAGAGAGAGAGAGAAAGATTTGACGAAGGAAGAGAGAGAGAGAACGAAGACTTGACGAAGAAATAGAGAGAGAAACAGATAGACAGAGAGAGCAGACTTGTCGAAGGAAGAGAGAGAGATAGAGAAGACTTGATGAAGAAATAGAGAGAGAAACAGATAGACATAGAGAGAGAAGACTTGACGAAGGAAGAGAGAGAGAGAGAGAGAAGACTTAACGAAGAAATAGTGAGAGAAACAGATAGACAGAGAGAGGGAGAAGACTTGACGAAGGAACAGAGAGAGAGAGAGAGAGAGTCAGACAGACAAATAGAGAGAAAAGACCTGACGAAGAAATATGGCAGACATACAGAAATACGGACAAACATATTTGTCTTCCAAAAGGCTATTGAGCAAAAGCCCTCCTCCACCAGAATTTTGCTATGAATAAAGCAGATCAATTGCATACCCTACCGTTCATATTATAAGCATAAAACCATCAACCATTACAACATACAAGGGACTTATTTTAGACAAAGACTCTTAGCTTTGCCAGCGAGTGTCCCTGATGAAGAATTCAGGAGCGGAGTTCCACGCCGAGCAATAAATAAAAAGACGGACTAAACCGAATCTATTCTAAACTCCCATTGTTCATAATTCAGCTGGAATTCCTGATTGAGGGTTGAAATTGAGTTCCAGGAGCTCTGTCTATTGTTTCTTCTTCTGGAAAACCTGAAATTGAATCTTCTCCTCCCTCCCTGGAATTTGGCCACAGTAAGAGAGAGAGAGAGAGAGAGAGAGAGATAGAAGTCTTTTAATATGTTTACTTATATATATAGATATATCTACTGTATATTATTAATATACATATACATGTATGTATATATGTATTAATATATATGTATATATATTTGTGTGTATATATATATTATACACTGTATATAGGTAGATACACACATATACACACATATATATATATATGTATATATATATATATATATATATATATATATATATATATATATATATATTTATATATATATATATATATATATATATATATATATATATATATATATATATATATATATATATATATATATATATATATATATATATATATATATATATATATATATATATATATATATAGCACTGTGGGACAGGACACTTAATAGCCTTCTCTTATCCGGGAAGTCCTTAGTGAATGAGATATTGAAGAATGAAGGCCGGGAGAGTAATGGCAACCGAGAAAATGGAAAAACAAAAATAAAAATAGGAAACAGAAAACCAAAAAATCCAAAGAGTAAAAAAAGTGTCTGTTATTACCTGCACGATTTTTGCGACGACTTCCGGTTTCCCCATCTTCGTTGGGCCAAATCGCTGCAGATTCCAAGTCCCAACTCGGACGGGATTTTGGACAGTCCCAGTTCCCTGCGCAGTGCCGAAGGCGGCGAGGATGACTACGAGGGCAAAAGGTGACCAGCCCATCGTCGTGTGGTAAATATTTCCCTGAAATCAAATTCGTCTCGATAGTATGCGTCAGTATACTCAAGGAGACCTTGATATTTTCTTAAATTATCTGCGATTTAGAAAATAAATAACGATAAAGACAAATAAAGATAAATTGTCATTGGGTTATTAGGTCACACTGATAGAGGAACAATTCTGTGATATGTTGAATACAGGAACATCTATGATATTTTCTTAAACTACCTGCGATTTTAAAAAAAAATGAATAACGATAAAGATAAATAAAGATAAAGTGACATTGTTTCATTAAGTCACACTGATAAAGGAACAATTCTGTGATATGTTCAATACTGGAAAATTTATGATGTTTTCTCAGACTATCTGCGATTTAAAAGAAAAATAAATAACTATAAAGATAAATAAAGATAAACTTTCATTGTTTCATTAAGTCACACCGATAAAGGAACAATTCTGTGGTATGTTCAATACAGGAACATTTATGATATTTTCTTCAGCTACCTGCGATTTAAAAAAAAAATAACGATCAAGATAAAGTGTCATTGGGTTAATAAGTCACACTGATAAAGGAAAAATTCTGTGATGTGTTGAATACAGGAACATTTATGATATTTTCTTCAACGACATGCGATTCAAACAATAAATAAAGATAAAAATGAATAAAGTGTTATTGTTTTATTAAGTCATACTGACAGAGGAATAATTCTGTGATATGTTGAATACAGAAACATTTATAATTAAGTAAATTATAAATGCATTTTCAGCTTACGTATGAACGGCGCTAATGATAAATTTGTTAAAAAAAATCTACCAAAAATGTGTACGTATCAACGATGCTTATGATGATGTATTTCTAAACACGTGACCTAAATATTTTTTGTTTAGTAATTTTACTTTAAGTTTGCTAATCATATATCGACACCTCACCTTGAATTTCAGAATGGACCTGCCAGGTGTGGGAGCACAGGTGTTGCAGAAATAATCATCCGAAAAAATTATATGAAATAGTCTTTGTCCCTCAATTATATAAAGGAACTTGATGTAGGCGTTTGTTTTCTGCTGTTACAGCCGTTACAGGTGTTGTTACTGGTTTTGAATTCGGGCAGCTTATCACACAGGTTTCAGTTGTAACACAAGTGAAGCAATTTTCCAATTGAAGCAATTTTCCAATTTTCTACGATTCAGAACGGAAGTGCTCTTACGCTATGAACTGGCAAGTCAGGAAAAATCTTCTTAAACGTATTTCTCTACTGATGGAAGTGAAAATCCGTGAGATAGGTGATAGTGGTTTTACTAAAACTCTATGAGAACGACATGACACTTTTAACAAAGAAGCTGAATAATATAGTACTGATTCCCATCGACCACTAATTAGGTTGTATATGCAAATAAACAAATGAAAAGCGATTTTGAGTTACTAGTTTATTTTGTCGAAAATGATGTGATCCCAATGATAATTAATTCAGTCAAAATTACTAGCAAGCCGCGTGGATTCACCAAAACCTGTCGGCAATGTCAGTCTTAGTTGGGTCCTGTTAAAATAAAGTACTCTCCAGAAACAGAAATTCTGCACTTAAATCTTCATTGTTCTTTACAAGAATAAATGACGAGCTCTGAGCATTGACATATATGTCAGAAGGCTCAGCTCACTCGTGGTTGTCAGTTTGTAAACAAGGCATGGATTACTTATGCACGCGACAAAGAAAAGTGACCTATTGTCAAATGCGTGTTTTCATATATCTATATATTTCGTCATTGTCATTTGGAAATATTGTTCAGCTTCCATTTTTGGATATGGCACCTGCACCCTCATCATCATGTACTGTTTAATTTTACGTAAACGAGACTCGGTGCAAAACTCGAAAATATATTTTTAAAAGTCACTCTACTTTACTTGATTAATTTTACATTAACGGAACTTGGGGTTAAATATTAATGAATTTGATGACCTGGGTTATAGATTCGAGTGATTCCAACAGCCGAGAAATTTGTGGGGTTCTTGCTGTGCTTTTCCCCTATGAAGATTTTCGTGAAATATTTCCAACAAGAAAAAGAAAACAGTTGACGTGGTCGAGAGAGAGAGAGAGAGAGAGAGAGAATCTTGAACGAAACCATAGCAAAAGAACCGTCATTTCCAGAAATCTTTTGTAGTGAATAAATAAGCCATAGCCCCAGCGTATCAAGAAACTGAATGGAAACGAAATTCTCGAGGGGGGAAAAAATAATCGAGGTGGTATTCGTCCACTATTTCTCTTTTCGCTTTGACAAGTAAAAGGGATGTCGAAAGAGCCTCTTCAGCTGCAGTTCTCAGACGTTTCCATCAGGAAGGTTTCATTAGCGGGTTTAATTGCCTCTTTTAAGGAGTTAATGAGATATGAGAGGGGACATTAAAGTAAGAAGGATTCCTTATGGAAAAATACGCAAATACTAAAAGATGGAAGGCCTTTTTCATTCCGGCTCGTCTTCATAAAGGTAAAGGTAAAACTAATTTGTTTAATTAACGCTGTTGCCTCAAGTGACTGAAACTCAGACGTGTATGTATGTATTTATGTATGTATATATATATATATATATATATATATATATATATATATATATATATATATATATATATACTGTATATATATATGTATGTATATATACACTATATATATATATATATATATATATATGCGTGTGTATGTATTTATATACATATATGAATACTTTTGTACAAAAAGCTATCACTTTAACTTCTCATCTTAGGCGAACATCTTTTGTGTTTTAAAAAGCCATTTATTTTTTCTCTCATATCAACATTTCAGTCTCTCCTCATTTACCTCCAAAGAACTCTGCGTACGCTTAATATCTCAACAGCTATTTAATTCTCTCGGATGGTCGGATTTGCTGCGCAATAGCTTCTGGACGTCAACTATCAGCGACACTGCAGCAGCTGTACGTACAGCACATTTCGAAAGATGATTTCAGGTTTAAAAGTCACAGGTGCGGATTCACCGCGACAGATAAGTTATCGGATTTACTTGATGCCGCTGTAATGGCTTTTCATCCAGGTTATGATTTTATGAACTGGACGTAATCTGGCTTATGGTCCCTTCTGTCAACGGAGGAGAGAGGGTGTTTGCCAGATTTATTTCCACGCAACCTGTTTTGTGATTTATTTAGCACAAATTTATCAAAAGGAACTCTACATTGAAAAAGACTAATTAGATTATTAAAATGAAAGCTAGATTTGAAGGTCTTAAGAAAGCAAGGATGTTCCTTTAGGTTCGTAACACTACACACACACACACACACACACATATATACATCTATCTATCTATCTATCTATCTATCTATCTATCTATCTATATATATATATATATATATATATATATATATATATATATATATATATATATATATATATATGTATATATATACATACATACAGGTGGACCACAGGGAAATATTAAATTCTCAGCATAAATCCTATCTGGCTTCTTCTTTAGTATTTCTAATATGTCTTAGAAAGTACTGATACATAAAGTGGAAGTTTATAATATATATATATATATATATATATATATATATATATATATATATATATATATATATATATATATATATATATATATATATATATGTCAGAGTGACAAACGAACATGCAGTGTACAAACGAACATACAGTTAGTTGGGACAAACAGTTACAGCTGTTAAGTAGCTCAAAAAGAGAGGAGCAGTAAACTCATTAGCATTTGAGGTCTGTACTCTATTCACAGATCTTGTTTATATATGCAGGTGTGCTCATATACTTTCTCTGGTCCCATGCCAACTGTCTTCCTCAAAATCTGTACAATTTACATATTTCTTTTTAAATAAGCGTATTGGGTTTATACATTCCTTGGCTGATATTCATATTCTGTGAGATTTTTTTTCTTTAAATAAATGATAAAAATTGTATCAGGATCTTCAACGAAACCACGAAAATAAAATAAATTTGCTGATCTAAAGAACCACTTGGACCACCAGCGCCAATCAGGAAAATGTCGTCAACCTGTTGAACAAAAGCCTGGATGTAAATTTGACTTGTGCCTTAGGCTATGTGACTGAATTTAGCTTTGTCCTCTAGTGCATTGAATGGCGTTGAAATAGCTAAACGAATCTCAAATTAGGAAAAGTATAGTGACATTGCCAATGAGGACGCCAACATGATCAAGAGATATTGTTTATGCAAATATGAGACAGCCATTCACTCCAAATGTCCCCAAAAAATTTCACGGTAGCCATCAGTGAATTGAAAAGCGATAAAAATATACGCATGACGAAATCTGACAAATCTAGTGCACTAGTAATTTTAAATAAAAGTGAAAATATTGAAAAAATGAATAATCTTTTGAGCGATGAAAATATGTACAAAGAACTAAATAAAAATCTCACACTGAGTATGTACAGCAGTTTCAGTAAAAAAAAAAAAAGTTAAAGAACTATTAAAAAGAAATGAAAACCTGATATAAAGACTGAGTGTGACTTCACCATCATTACCGCATTTGTAGGAGTGTTCAAAACTCATAAAGCCAATTTTTCCGCTTGAGCAATTATTAGTTCCGCTGGTTCTGCCTCATAAAATTTAGCAAAATACTTTGTTGATATTCTTAACCCACTGAGTGGCACAATTTCTGATGCTAATATACAGTACAGTGTAGACTTGATAAATAGAATAAGTAATGTACAGATTAACAGTGAATTTAAAGGACAGTGTAAACTTGGTGAATAGATTAAATAATGTACAGATTAATAGTGTATCCAGGCTTGTGACTTTTGATGTAGAATCATTATGCAAAAGTTACCTATTAATGACCTGTTAGAAACTTTATCAGACACGTAAGAGAGCAGGCAGCAGGGTTTACCATTTTCCACGAACACTTTGATGGAAATCATTAAAATATGTGTAAAAAATGTAAATTTCAGTTTAGCGGGAGATTTTACCCTCATAATTTTACTATGGCTATGGGTAACCATTTTTCTTCAGTTTTGAGAAATTTGCATAGGGAATTTTTTTTTAAAGCAGAATATTAAACAAATTGATTCGACGCAATGTAATATAGTTCCGGTATATTGACGACATAATATGTATTTAGCCAAGGAACGAAAATTCATATACTTTCTTTGGTAAACCGTAGCTAGAAAATGACGGTAGCCTACAAAGGTGGATCGCCTAACACACGGAAGTAATGATGGGTTTAATATACTGTGTGTGAAGAAATTCTACCAATATTTCAGCCTATGCACAATTTTACTCAAGGTTAAGAATAGTTAAGAAACCAGTCTCCACATCCAGGATTTTCAGAGCATGACATATATATGGCCCTGAGAATATTGATGATGAAATAGATGAAATTAGGAATGCAGGAAAGAAAGTAAAACATCCCGATTCTGCATTAGAAAATGCATTATTACGAGCGGAAAAATATGTCTTTTTATGATAACAACAGGAAAACCTACAACACAAAAAAACTGCTTGTACTGTACTACCATATAATAATGATTTCAAAGATATTCCCCATCTCCTGAAGATCCATCTCTTCACAAAGCATGTAAGAATACTGATACGATGAAACAAGCATTTATGTAGAACTTTCCCGACAATCCTGACGAATGTATACCTCAAATCCTTTACAAATTATGAGGCAACTTTTATATTTGCTAGAGTGGAAAGTCATTGGGAAAGAGAATGGAACAGCATACAGACTCTGTAAGATATGCACAGGTGAACAGTGAGCTTTTCGTACATGTTACTGAAAAATCTTACAATCAATTATGCAGGGCAAAAAAGCGAGTCAATTTTTATAAAAGAAATCTTCCGCATTAGCCAAGGCAAGTATCAACTTGATCAGTTGATATCAAAAGAAATATGTAAAGTGCATAGATTTTAAGACAGGTAATTGGCATGGACAGGTATAAAGGTGGGAGCCACCTGCATAGGCAAACAAATTTGCAAATAGAATAATTAACCTCAGACTCTAATGAATTCACAGCTCCACGTTACTGACCTTGCCAGGTGTTAATATTTGATTTCCAACGAGCTGTACGTTCGTTTTGTAGTGTCTTTCTAGTATATGTAGTGTAAATTTCTACCATTATATATTAGTCCTCTGAAAATGTCCTAGATATAAAGTCGAAACCAGTCAGTGATTATACCCAGTGTTTCATTTTCGCCTTTGTGCATGCGCATTATTCATTTATATATATATATACACACATATCACGTGTCAGTCGTTACTAATTATGGCATATATATATGTATTTAATGTCTTGATTGGTAAGGCATTTGTGTATATATACATACATATATATGTATATATAGAAATATATGTATTATATATAATATATGTATATATACATATATAATCTTATGTCGTTAATAATAAAGGCATTGTATATACACACATAATCATGTCACAACAATACACACATTGTATATACATATATATATATATATATATATATATATATATATATATATATATATATATATATATATATATACTCTGTATATATATGTAACATAAAATGAGTGTGCGTGCTTTATAGGTCTGTGTTTATGTATAAGTCATTCCAAAGAGTGGAAATCTCCGAAAACTTAATGAGCATGTAGAAGAAGTTTGAGCAGAAAGGGTGTCGGTTAGCTACGAGTATGTCGTTCATACTTGCCTTCTGTTTACCTTTCCAAGCTCACGAAAAGACGACGATTTCCCCTCCTCAGATGAGCACAGGACAAACAGCCGAGACAAATGCCAACTGATGAATGAGAACCATGAGAATCGATGAATGGACCAAGGAATTAGAAGCTGTGTGTTAGTGAGTTCGTCACGCCATTTTTCCCACCTGTACCTTTACTTGCTGCTCACACAGATGTTTACCTGACCGCGGATATCTGATAACTGATCCATGCGTGGGCGACGTTGGAGTTCCAGGAAAAATCAGATAAAATAGACCAGAGAAATAAAGTTTTAGCAGTCTGTCATTTAACGCAGTTGATTCCATTTTGCATTTCATTTTTATATTTCAAGGGATTTTATAGGTCTTTCCCTATTACTATCCGTGTTCATCACGAATTTATTTTCTTCTCTGTCTTTTCCTTTTTAGCTAGTTTTTCGTACGCGGTCCTATCCAGGGTATTAATTTATTTTTTTTTTCTAATATGTGAGATCTCTTCTTTCTGTATTTCCCTTTGCCTCCCCTTACTTCTTCCTAATGAAAACCATATTTTTTGGAATCTTGAATTTCAAGTCAATGGCCCCTGCGGGCTTGTTCCATATGAATAGGGTCCATCCTCTGAGTAAGAAAAATAATGAGTCTTTAATGAAGCCAATTTTGACAAGCCGTCATTTTGTCAAGCTTCTTCTGGAACTCAATGTTTCGCTTGTTCTTATCTCAGCTATCAAAACTGTTCGTGATCAGACGAAACTTATAATACTATATTGTTCACTGTTAGTAAGACGATTTCCCCTCCTATACTTCACAGTACCACATTTCTACAAAATTTCTGTAACTTTCGAATAATCTTCGAGAATCAGAAATTTCTGCGTCCCCGATAAGAGCATCTGAAACTTGAAAGTAAACAGCAGAACGTGTCAGCAAGATATCCCTTGTACTTCAAGCACCTCTCACAGATCAACAAGGAGTTTATTCCTCATGCAGAGTGTTCTTCCTTTATTTGAGGAGGATCTCGTTTCCCTTTCCTTTTCGAAAAACTCGAGTCAGATGCTTCCCGTCTCTTCACGAAGACTGATCTTCAACCTTGGTCTTGCAAAATCTCAGTTGTCGAGATTTGCTCAGTGGACATAGGTAAGATCACCATTCGCTCCCAAAAATTGGCATCATTCCCAGGAAGTATTTGATGAAGCTCTGGTTATTTCAGCGATAGCATATGCAAAAGACTTCACTTTCTGGACAGGCAACGAATGAAAGTAAAAATATGATTAAGATGATCTCGAGAACCAACCGATTTGACTTATTTTTTCCACCTGCCTTCCTCTAAGACTGGAACTCTGTTCTCTGATGGAGAGTAGTCACCAAAAACTTCCGTATCTTCATATTTTATAGATATTCTGTTGAATTGGGTTCTATTGTCCTCTTTGGTCACCCCCGCATAAAAAACATATTTTTATTAGGACATACACACCTATTTTCAATAAAGTCGAAAAAATCATTTTCAGCTAGCTAACCTTGAACATTTTCGCATACCTTCTATTTCCTTCTCAAAACGTAACTTAAATACAGGACGGTCACAGAACAAGGGTCTGTAATGGTATATTTTTTCTTCCTTAATTTCTGCATAGACAAAATGTTTCCTATTTCGCTCATAGAAGATTATGATGTATCAGTGTTAGTATGGGTCCATTTTCCATTTATCCGGAGTTATATCCATTCTAACTTTGCTCCGTCTTATTTATGACAGCTTTTGTTTTTCTTTTTACCTCATCAACTGTATTTCTCATATTATAATTTGCTTTTAAAAGTGCTATTCTCTGAATTTATATTCTCTCTCTCTCTCTCTCTCTCTCTCTCTCTCTCTCTCTCTCTATATATATATATATATATATATATATATATATATATATATATATATATATATATATATATATATATATATATATATATATATATACAGTATATATATATATATATATATAGAGAGAGAGAGAGAGAGAGAGAGAGAGAGAGAGAGAGAATCGATTAGTCATTGTGGAGATGAATGCACATAAATTTGGTAAATGTGACCAGTGATATTTATATATATATATACATATATATATATATATATATATATATACATGTGTGTGTGTGTATGCGTGCACGGGGTGCATACTTGAACCTACGTTTTAGTAGATCGGCCACTTTACTGACTCCAACCCAATTTTCCCATAAAATATGTGAATAGTAATGAATAGATATTCATTTCTGTAATACCAAATGCCTTTTACCATATTCGTTTGGTTTTAATCTGTACCTGCCTTCAGGTCTGCAAGTGTTGGGGAGATAAGTTCTCGTAAAGATGCCTAAAGTTTATTTTACACGTTGGTCTTCAGTGATTGATTTCATAGCGTTAGTCAAATTTCATAATCATATATATTTATATATATACATACAGTATATCTAATAACATATATATACGGTGTATATATATAATATTCGATTTATATTCGGAAGTATGAAGAATATATATGTATATATACATATACATATATACTGTATATGTATATGTATGTATATGAAAATTGGTGGGCCCCCAATGAAATTTTTTTGGATCCGCTAGTGAGGATGTGAATGATTTCATTGCGTTAGTCAAATTTCATAATCATATATATTTATATACACATATATATCTAATAACAAATATATACGGTGTATATATATAATATTCGATTTATATTCGGAAGTATGAAGAATATATATGTATATATACATATACATATATACTGTATATGTATATGTATGTATATGAAAAAATTGGTGGGCCCCAATGAAATTTTTCTGGATCCGCTAGTGAGGATGTGAATGATTTCATTGCGTTAGTCAAATTTCATAATCATATATATTTATATACACATATATATCTAATAACAAATATATACGGTGTATATATATAATATTCGATTTATATTCGGAAGTATGAAGAACATATATGTATATATACATATATATATATATATAATGTATATGTATATGTATATGTATGTATATGAAAATTGGTGGCCCCCGATGAAATTTTTCTAGATCCGCTGGTGAGGTGGTGAATGATTTCATTGCTTTAGTCAAATTTCATAATCATATATATTTATATACACATATATATCTAATAACAAATATATACGGTGTATATATATAATATTCGATTGATATTCGGAAGTATGAAGAACATATATGTATATATACATATACATATATATAATGTATATGTATATATACATTATATGTATATATACATTGTATATGAAAATTGGTGGCCCCCGATGAAATTTTTCTAGATCCGCTAGTGAGGTAGAATGGTGTATACAGAAAAATGTGAGTTGGGTTACTCCACCAAGAAAAAACTTCAGCAAAAGTGAAGACAAAGTTACTGAAAAAAAAAAAGAGAACATCAGAAACGACACAGATACCAGAACAATACTTCAGACGTCTCATGGAACTCCAACTTCCCCTCTAGCTCAACAAACAACGAACACTGAAGACTATGAACGATTTCTAATTCATAATATTAACGGCAAAAATATTTTTCCCCTAATCTCAGTGGTTATCAGAGAGACTAATGGCTAACATGACCTTGCCTCGTGTACATCATTATCGCCGACAAAGAGAACTCCGGGTGATTATGGTCACTGAACTCTAGTGGGCATTTACCACTCGTATGTTGTATACAAATACTTCGCTGGTTAAAGATCAACATTTACATTGGAAAGAAGTTCATAAAATCATTTAAATGATTCTGATGATAAATGACAAATTATTCAACCGTGTGGTAAAGGCGGGAGGAATGACTCTTGGCTTTTACGGGATGCCAGAGAGCAAATGCTAATGCTGGCATAGGGCCACTTATATATAGAACGAACGACTTTGGAATGACTGAGTTTACGTTTTGGCATAAGTCTTAAAACACAAAGAATTCAAAATCCTAGGGTTCAAGGGTGTTAGAGCAATATGGATCACGATTGGTCTAGTTTACGTGAGCACATGTGAGCACATGAAGCAGATGTGATGCTTGTGAAACCCTCTACACAGCTGGTGCGCCCATGATTCAAAGGTTAAAGCATTCTCTTGGTAACTGCTAGTGACTCATTGTTACATGTGTAATATGTACTGTGTATGTGTGTGTGTGTGTATGTATATATATATATATATATATATATATATATAATCTATATATATATATATATAGAATCTGGTCATTTTTACCAGATACGTATGTAATGGCAATAGCCACATATGCCCTCTTAACTTCTCGAATTCCTCACAATTTTTTGATACGTTTGTCACTACAACGTCTTAGATCCAAATGCAAGAAATATGAAGTAATTCTGATGTCCGGTAGCAGGAATCCAATCCGCATCCCGAGTAATCAGAACGCGGTCAAATTGCCGACCTAACCACGAGAAGATCGATAGATAGATAGATAGATAGATAAATAGATATAATCTATCACAAATCAAAGAACAGTATATTCCACTAAACAACATGTTTATCATTAAAATTCGTAACAAGAATTCGGAAGCTTTCCTATTCTGTAAGTTACTTATGAATACGGAAACTGACGTAAAAATTCTTATAGACGCTCAGACACTTGGTCATGCACCACGATCTCTTCACTCAGTGTTACAGCTTTCAGTAAAAAACGAAGCTGGAGTAAGGCACTGAATCGAATTACACTTTTTAGCCTGAGGGCTAAGGTTGATCAACTTAAAATCTTTTTTAACGGTAATTCCCCACGGTTATTTCCTGATACCTCTCTTCCTCCAGATTATTTCTGGGGAAGTTTTGACATATATTCTTATATTCTTTGTACCCAAGTAGCTCGTTCTTCGTGGTCTACTCTACTGTCTCGTTGTTCTCGAGGCCAAGTTGTTGTATCTTCTCGGCGTCTCGTTCGTCCATGTCCTCCATTCTTTTCTGTGGTATTTTTATAATTTTGCACATTTCATTTCTTGTCTTATTTCATCACTGGTGTTTTATTTTTCCACTTTCAGTTTGGATTTTGTGTTGATTTTACCAATTATCTTTAAATAAGATACCACTTTTAGGACCTTGTCAGTATATCTGGCATGTCTGGAACGTAAGAATTCCCATTGTCGTTCCAAACCATGCCCTACTTCCTCACAGTTCAAGTATGTTTTTATTTTCATTTTGTTTCTGATGCCATCTTTTATAATAATCCATATTTGTTTTCGTGACAAAAGCTAAGATAATCACGTTTATAAAATTTGCCTTGATTTGTCGTCTATCACAGATACATCACTATCATCTATGGATATTTCTTTATCTTCCCCCAACTTCTCTTTTCTCCGGCAGCTTTTCTTTCTCACATTTCTGGTTTATTGGTCTAACCTTTGAACTACTGTACTTGCTCAAATTATCCTTGTTACTTTTTAATGTTGGATGCAACGTTGGCCCTGTTTCTCCCCCATTCCAATTCACACAGACGAAAACGGCACAATTAAAACATACTTACCAACACTTCGCCACAATATCACAAACCCCTTCTATGTATTTTCACTCCGCACAGTTCAAAGTACACCTCCGCTGGTGATGTAGTGACGACTTCGGCTGCCCGCCGTTTCACTGTTAGCGGCTCCCTACCATAGGTTGCATATATATAACAAGGCCCATCTACTGATAATTATCTAGTATCCAGGTCCAGACCGTGGCTGCAGGCGAGGTTTCGAAGGTGAGTCTTAAAAACGTGCTCAGTTTACAATCAAGGTTGATACAAACTGGTTAAACTCCAAGGTGGGAAAAAGGTAATATTAAACGCATCAGCCCACGATCTGTCACTCTTGACTCTCGTTCTATCGTTGTTCCCGCCTTTTTATTTAATGTTTGAGACGTGATTTGGTATTATAGAAAGCGGTGTACTTGGAGTCAGTACCTATATGATAATCTATACATTGTTTGGGTAGTGTTTTAAATATATAAAAATAAGCATGACCTTTTCGGAAGCCTGTCTTACTTCTACTGTACCATATGCGTACGAAGCGAAAACTGCTAAACTAGTTTTTTCTAACCTACCCATATTCTCCGGCCCTGCCATTTACGTAGTTTTGTCCTTGTGACTAGAAACGACCCTGACAGAGCGACAGTACCGATACCTCTTTACTTTGACAAGAGCTGAAGAGTACCATTACTCGTCACTTGTTACCCGTGGGTTTAAATATCCCATAACGTAATTAGAATATCAGTTAACAACAGTTAGTCAATATTATTCCTTATTATAACCAAGGCCCAACGACAGCAGAATATGCAATCGGGTATGAAAAAGTACCATATATTAGAATAAACTCAAACGTTTCTTTTACTAAAAGGCATATTTCTGGACGGCAATAGCTGGACATTTAGTACCAAAAAATGTCTGTAATTTAACAGAAACAGATATCTATTTCTATACCAGATGAAAAAATTACCCGTCATGAAATTATAATTTAAATGTGGTGACTGGCGAACTGCACATAGACGAGTTCTTAAAAAAAAAAAAAAAAAAGCGTATGATGGCATCTCTGTTTGCTGGTACTTGGTGATGGCGCTCATGTTGGAACTCTCGTTTATAATGGTACTCGCCAAAGATCTTCCGATTTCTTATTGTCTGATTACAAGTTATCTGGCGTTTCAACTACCAGGATCTCTGACGCAGTTTTAGTTCAGAGTGGCGGCGCTGTAGCGAACAGTATAGCGATTACCAATAGGTGTTTAGGACGTTTGAAATCTATGTAGTACCCACGGTCTAGAAAAGCATATTTTTAGACCGTGGTAGTACTGTACCTATGAAAATAATCGATTCCCATGTAATCTTATGTAAGACGAGCTTTTCAAAGTGGAACGTTTTAAACAACCTCGATATTACCGATTAAAAGAGAGTTGGCTAAATGTACTGATTTCGATGAAGCAATTCACAAGTATCGCTGCATTGGATGTTAATAAAAAAAAAAGAGGCAGATTCTGATCATTCTAGTCGAGATGCCCAATAAATACCGAAATGATTGTGGACTTGTTCCTGATTATTTTATGGCCATATTTAATTAATATGAATATTTCCTTAAGCGTTTGCCTAATACATCATTTATTGATTACTTAAACCTCATCTAATAACGTAACTGTCGCAAGGTTGATGTACTATTCATGATTTTGATATAGTTTTCAAGAGAGTTTCATCGAGTTCTATAACTTTCTTACAATACTTTCATGAAAATTGTGAGTGAATTCATTTAGGCTGCAGCTGTAATAGTAAGATTCAAATTAATACTTTTTTATTATTATTTATTTCCCTACTATTGCCGTTACGTTCATTATAAATCATTTTGAAGAACGGATTTTCTGTGTAATGAATAATAAAAATGAACACTTGAGAACCCCAGTTTATATAATGGCACAAACATCCAACCAAAATCGGAAACAGCAAAGTCAGGCCTACCAACCGGCCAGCACCCGTAGTGTCGTTTCTCCGACCTTCGCCGTGTCACTCAGGTTTCACCCGAGCGAGAAGTCAAATTTGAATATCATTTGAATTCTACACAGCGGAAAATGAGACGTATGGATTGTCCCTGGAGATGCCTGGACCCCAAGCGCTCTCCTTTCCATTTTCCCCTTCCCGAGAGCCAAAGGGTCTCAAAAGAGAGAGACTATTTCCGACAGACACTGCGCCACTCTCATAACGTTTTCCAGACTCGTGAGCGGCGGCCGTGGGCCGTTCGCTCAAGAGGGAGTCAAGGTCGGCAGCAGCTTTTTATTATGGTCGAACAAAGTTTTGATGAATGCGCTCCTCCAGCAATTTAGGTGTGTATGAATATATACGTAAATGAGTAATATATATATATATATATATATATATATATATATATATATATATATATATATATATATATATATATATATATAATATATATTATATATATATATATAATATATATATATATTATATATATAAGTAAGTTGCCTATAATATATATATATATATATATATATATATATATATATATATATATATGTGTGTGTGTAATTTATTTACATACATATTCAAACACCTCTAAATTGCTAGAGGATCACATTCATCAAAATTTGTTCGAGTATAATAGTGCTGTATGCATTTATGTATGTATGTAGGTAGGTAGGTAGATAGGTAGGTATGAGCGTATTTAAGGTTTCTGTAACTTAACAGACTTTAAAGGCTCATAAAACAAAGAAATTTCAATAAACCACTATATTTCGGCCAAGAAGAGGGCCGTTGTGTATTGCCCGAAAAATAGCAGATTATTAAAATTTATTGGTATTTTTGATTAGCCTTTTTAAATATATATATATATATATATATATATATATATATACATATATATATGTGTGTGTATGTATGTATACATACTTGTAAATAGGTATCAGTATATGATTATATACTTGTAAATATATATATATGATTATATACATATATATATATATATATATATTCATATATATACATATATATATATATATATATTCATATATATATATATATATATATATACAGTACATATATTATTAAAAGGTCCATAAAATGTACCAGTAAATTTTAATTAGCTACTATATATCGGGCAATACACAACGGCCTTTGTCTCGGCCGAAATATATTGATCTTTATACATACACGTGAATAGCACATTGCATGTGTATTCATGCCATCACATTATACATGCAGAGAGCAAAGGACAAATGACATTCCGCGATGCGTGTTCTTGGCCTAAAAGAGAACCTTTTGTTCTTTGCTCTCAAGTGCCTAACAAAAGACAAGGAAGACAAAGACAGACAATCACAGCCTTATATTGTTAAGTAGGCTCATTGTCCTATTCCAGGACAATAAGCATTGTCCTGGGACAAGCGCTCTCCAATGGAAGAATTTCTAAGCGTCTACGAACCAACTCGAGATCTTGCAACACTGGGGCTTTGCTTTTTTTTCCGCCAGTTAATTAGTGGAATCATTTCCAGTTATTAGCGGCCGAAAATGCAGGCGACAAACAACACTGAAAATAACTAAAGTAGGCAGTTCCACCGAAGCTACATGTGCAAAGGCGTTGCCTGCCGGTATTGATGTAAATGATTTACTCTCTAATTTGAATAACCAGGTACCATCCATTAAATTTATTTTAGAATTAGAAAAAGATAATTGCCTCCCTTGCTTAGATGTTTTAATACAGAGAACCATTTCAATGCAAATTCAGTATTTATAGGAAACCAACCAACAGCTTAACGAATGTCCATTTCTGTTCAGGCCACCACCCTAATATCAAAATATCCGTTTTTTCTATTATGTTTTTACGAGCATTGCGCATTATCAGTCCCCAGTATTTGGATCAAGAAATCGAATACATAAGAAAAATAGGAACAGTTCTATGTTACCCTTCACGTATACTAGATATTTGCTATAATAAAGCCCACAAACAGTTTTATAGTGAAAGTAACATGGGGAAAGAAACTCCTAAGAACATTCTTAGCCTGCCCTATTTTAGTGGTTTTGAAACTAGAAAATCATTGTTAAAATCTTTTAATGCCAAACTGGTATTTTCCTATAATAACACACTAAAAGGAATGTTAATAAAAAATAGCCCTAAGGAAAGCAGCAACATAATATATAAAGTTCCATGCTTGAAGTGCTCTTCTTTTTATATTGGTCAGTTTAGTAAGGATTTAGAAGTGGCAATTAAGCAGCATAAGTAGAAGTGAAAACTCACACAGGATCAGTTGGCCAAACAGTTTAGTGATTGCCAGATTGAAATATTTCTCTTTACGAAATCTTTTAGAATCTGCAATTATACAGCTTACCTCCAGCTATAATTTCAACCTTAGCCCTGGCATATATTATTTGGACCCCTGTATTAGTAAAACGTTCAAAAATAACCTTAAAAATAAAATCAGTGACTTAATTACTAATTAGTTACCTTATGTTTCCTATGTATTTGTATGCTTAATATTTTTATTGAAAATGTTCATTTTGCAAAAATTGTTATTGTTTGCGAAAAAGGAAAAAATGTATTGTACATTTTCAAATATGTAATCAGCTTATTCATTCCAAGGTCATTTTTGGTAGTTAGTCCCTTCCTCTGTATAATCCTTTAACTGACTCCTCACTTATTTTGAGTCAGTTGGGCCTAATCCTTTATAAAACTTCTCAAAGATTTACCTTTGTTTTGGTAGGTCCACTAATTCTTTAAAACTGTGTTGGATTCCAGGTGCATCTGTTCCTTATACTCCTCTCCTCAGGGATATCTGTCAGTTATATGAGCTATTTTGTAAACTTATTTTTATATTTTTCATCAGTCTGCTAGTAAAGGACCTTGTGTTGAAAGGCCTAGCACCCGCTCCGTTGTTTCGTTCTTCCTTCATGGCATTTGCATATATATATATATATATATATATATATATATATATATATATATATATTACATATGTATATATTACACACACACATATACACACACATATATACATATATATATATATATATATATATATATGTGTGTATATATATATATACATGTGTGTGTGTGTGTGTTTATGTTTGTCTCTGAGCATCAAGTTTTTGACTGGACTGTAAACCAAACAAAAGTTTATTGGAAAGGCAAGTGAGAAACGCATGGCCATTCACAAGAATAGCAGCTTGACCCTAGTACTCTTTGTGATATTAAGTTGTCGTAACAACCGGACACTGAACATCCATCAACTCTGAAAACCACAGCTTATTTGATTTTTAGGATTCAAATAGCTAATTCCCAGAAACTCTTTTGTAAACATTAAATAGAGTCTGGATTATTACTAGTTGATAAGTTGTGCAGCAGCTTTAGGTGTGTGTATGTGTGCAGCTCTAATTAACTGAGTTTATATATTTACATTCTCTCAGTTAATAAGACAACTAACATGTCCTTAAACTAAAGTTTAACGTATTTTTCAGACAAAATATGCTTGCCCAAGTCAATGCAATATGAAGTCTCTCTCTCTCTCTCTCTCTCTCTCTCTCTCTCTCTCTCTCTCTCTCTCTCTCTCTCTCTCTCTCTCTCTCTCTCTCGGAGAGAACATTACCGGTTTAGTATTTCCTTGTCGATGACAATGCCTTTTGATGTGAATAAGGTAATTTATTTTAAAGAGTCCCATGAGTATTTTTCATGGCGTCGCTGAAAGAAAGTCATTGGGGAAAAAAGTTTTTTATAAACTATTCATTTAATCACTGAGAGAGAGCAAAAAACAATCGAATATGCGAAAATTTATGTTGAGAAAAATGACACATTGTGTTATTTGACCAATCATGATTTCGTCCGATTATTAAGAACAGCTGAGTATCTAAACAGAACAAGTGGTATGTTAAGTGTTAATAAATACGACACGGCTGACTGAGAGGTGGACGTTGAACAAGAAACTTAAGTTTACCATAACTCAGAAGAAAATGTGTTTTTATAAAAGAAAATGTAAAAATACATGAAATTTTAACTATAACTAATTTAAAATTGACTAGACCTTTACGTTAACACCGACTATGGTATCTCAGTATAACGATAAGCTAGTGCTAGCACCCGCGCGTCCCCCCACCCCCGACAAAAAAAAAAAAAAATTAGCCTGAGTTACTTGGCAGCATTGTAAAAAATGAGTTATCCAATATTTTATTGAGTCTCCCGATAACCATTGCTTTTTCCTCTCTTCATTTCATGTTTCAACTTCTCATTCCTTTCCCTTCCACAAACCTCACACTTTGTAAAACGTATTTTTCTCTCATAATGCTTTATCTGTCCAGTAACTCTTTACTATTTTTTACCGTTAGTTCTATTCAGTAAAGATTACATTATACGTTTGAGGTTTGAAAACTTTGCTCTGACATTTTGAACCAGTGGCTGTTAACTCTCAACGTAAAGATGTTGTATGACAGGTTCACAGTGAAATACTGACCCGGTAAGAGGAACTGTGATTTATATATTGCACCCAACTATCCAACATTCAAGATCCACATTGGCAATGAAGATGCCTTTCTAAAGAAAGGCTTAGAGGTTATCACGGCCACTGCACTAGTCTCTGCCCTGAGAGTAGACAGTACTGATATTCAAAGTATAGACTGTATTTCAAGCTGTTATAAAAGATCCGGTGTACCAGCTTCTGTGTACTACGTTTTTTGCAGGTTGCTGTCATACACACAGGCTCAATACCTTACTAGCCTCTGTTTCACAGAATTAAAGATAGACTGACAATATACAGGAACTGACCACTTGAGCTTGTAAGGAATAATGCATACGTCTGGTAGTTCTGGAACATCCATTTTCTCAACGCTTGAAATTACGGATTTGACCTCAACAGACCATCGTCAAAGTAACTGAATTACCAAGCATGCAGGTGAGGACTTGTAGTGGTGAGTAGCCGACTTAACAAACGCCACTCCTGTAATTGGTGACCACCTTTCCACATGAGTGCAGCACTTGGTGATACCTATGCCCTTCAGATACATGTTGGCTACATTAATATTACTCATCTTTCTTTATCTTGTCATATAAGAGACTTTGCAAAAGAAACAATTCTTTTATATGGAAAACTCTCTAATTATGACCTAAGATACCATTACAATTAATGCAGCGTCATTCTCAGTGGCACTAGCTGCTTGAATGATTGCACACCCAAAACTCCTCAAACAGTGTCCTCTTGCCACCCCAAACTCATCTCCCATATTATATGAATCTTTGTTCAGGAAAATCTCGCCTTGAACACCATATTACTTAGATCCAGTGTGAACGTATTGTTATGCATGTCTCGTGTGTAAATGCAAGATATCTTACGAAGCTCCTTAGCGCAAGAGGCCTTCTGTAACTCAGCGAGGGAAATCTCGTATTGTGAACGTGTTTAGGTTATAGGTCAGTCAATTAGTTGCTATAAGTATTGCATGGAGCTTTTTCAATCAATGTAATTTTGATTTCATAATTCTCTGTTTTATCAGAAGTGGGAATTCAATGCTTTGAGGATTGGCCCTCTCCGTTGTCAACAGTTGACAATGCTAGACTAGTCTATAGGGTGCAAACAATGCACATACCTTGCATAGTTTTAGAACTATGATTGGTTGGTGACATAAGACTCCAGGGTTTCGAGATACAACAACATTGTGGGGGCAAGGGGGGATGTGTGTAGTTGATTTTGACAGGTATGCAAGATTGCTATTCCGTGCGAGTGAGCTTGCGTAATGTACAGTAAAGTGAACTTTGTTAAACTAGGGAGAAGTTTGTATTTGATCTCCATCAGGTCAACAGATCTATTGACGTTCGCTGCCAGAAAGCAGCTCATTGTCTTGCGTCATATTATTCTGCATGTAATAGGCTTTACCGTTTCCCAAGTGGAAATTATTCCCTAAAGACAGAATTGCACCAATATGCCTTTGGTCTTGTTTCTTGTAACTATAAGTATATGTTTTCCGTTTTTCTGAACCAGTTATAACAAAAACTATCTTCCAATGATGGCTAATAATTTTTGGCGATTTATTACGTCACCATTTGTCAGTTTCCTCTTTTAAACCAAGGGATCTAGTCTTTCTTTAGGGCTTTAACAGAATCATTTGCAATTGCCTGTTTTCGTTGATACTTGTCGCAAATTGTCCCAACAATAGGACTAGTCATGTGCGTTTAATGTAATTCAAGTCAGGCACTAAATAACCTTTTCGAGGCTAAGGTTCTCTCGTGTGTTTTGATTCATGCTTAATTTTCTTCTCAGTGTTCTCCAGTAATGTCTCTAGTCTGTGAAGTCTTAAAATTATTATTGTTTGTAGCAGGAGTAGCATGTTCAGGTATCCTTGTACCAGTTTCAACCTGTATGGTCATATTCTTGCGCTTAATTTACGGTCATATTCTTGTACCTATTTACGATCATATTCTTGTTCTCGTTATACGTTTTTGAAAATGAAAATATTTTAGCGTGAAGTTATTTTTTTTTTTTTTAGGTGTTTCCATGGTAAGCATTATGAGTATACAATGTTGTTTTCTTCAATTATACCTCATTAGAAAAACTTTAATAAATCATAAGATCAATGATACAAATTTAATAGTACTGTAAGCATTGAAAGTAACATTTGAAAAATATATGAACCAATCAGTCACTGAACTTTTTTAATGCTATATTTTGATATTGTACTAATGAAAATAAAATTCAGAAATGTATCACGACATCTGAAGTGGAGTTCTGAGAGATTTGAATAAACTAAACTGCAAACGCACCCCTGATTTCGCTTATACATACATAAACTCCGAAACAGAGCATGTTGTAGAGTGGCCATTAACATTCTACGGAGAAACAAACGTTCATGCTGCTCACAGTTCTCTTATAACGGGCAAAAACTATGAAATGTTTCATCCGTTTACGTGTGATCTTTCATTCTTAGCCTAGTTAGCCTATTGACGATTTATTTGGCTCTTATTGCAGTTGTTTTCTCATTTCATCCGATTAATCTGGGATCAGACTCATCCAAACTCTGAGCCTTTCCCTCACTCCTAGCTCACGTCAAGTACAAAATATAAAAATTGTAACTATGAATGAACGAAAACGTATAGAAGAAGGTAAATTACATGTATACATATTAAAAAAGACAGTTACTACCATGAGAAAATTTATTCAAGGAGGTCTTAAATTATAACCGGTAGGCTAAATAAGGAGGAACCTGGTTGATTCGCTAAGCGAGGGCCGAAAACCAGAGCTTTCAAAAGTAAGCATGGAAGATGAAGATAAAGACAGATTAGTAAAATGATGACTCATCCATTCTTCATAGTTTAAAGACAGATTAGTAAATTGACGACTCGTCCATTCCTCGCAGTTTATACTAACGCACGTTATCTTATTTGTGTCCATTACTGTTATTTTTCTAAACGTTATTTAGCTATCATTCTTTCTCTTATTTCGCAAAACATTGCTTGTGCTGCTTGCATCTCCGTCTGAATATGAGAGAAACTACCGAAATCAATAAGAGCAGGCCTGTCTTGAAGCTACGTCGCAGTTCTAGAAAGAGCAGCTTATTTTTTCATCGTGTTTTGCATTATTTCTTAGCGAAAATTTGTAATCCAGTTAATCTGGTGTTTTATTTTACTTTTTTTTTTTTACCCAGGTTTGCCTGTAAATATATACATATAGATTCTTCTCCATCTCTTAATGTACTCGAATGTCCTAATGGCCAAGATCAGCTTCTAGCTATATATTCTTTCTCTTTTGCTGCCTTTTTAAACAACTGACTGTGTTAAAGGTAGTCTGCACATATTTCTTGGGATCTATATTTGATTATTGAACGAATCTGGTTTGCTATCGGTGTACATTTCCTGTTGCACAGTCTACGCAGTCAATTCATGACCGCTGCTTCGTTTGTTTGTTTGTTTGTCTTCGTATGGTTTCATGCATTGCGATATATAAATATGTTTTAACTGCAAATTACTTGTACAAACTTACTGCATTGGGATTTGGTAACAAGGAAACAGTTATAGATTCCAGGGCAGCTCTTTCGATCACAATTGTGCTGTTCGAAAGAGGAGAGACGGATCACTACAGGGTATCGAAAAATCTGAGTGCAATTGCTGATATACGGTAGTCATTTTGTCATTAACATAGCAAGGGGAAATATCGACTGTATCTTCACAAAATAGGGTAGTATTTATCGCAAATAACCTTCAATGGGGTAAAATGGTGCAAGGATAAGCTTATTTACGAATCGGTGAGATGACATCAAAGTCAGCTGACTGAGTGTGTTCGTTTGTTTTCCAGAATGGAAGGAATGGTAAAGGAAAGCGTCTTGACTCAGAAATAGGAATGGTATAACTTACTATTTACATTAAGTATAAGATGACATCTAATTCCTCATTCAATCTGGGTTCACTAGAAAATTAGTAACATATTTTTTTAGCATTGCAAAATGCACTTTAACGTTTGCAACAATCCGAACACGACGTTTGAACTTCACGTTAGCCTCTTAAAACAATCATTAATGGATTTTAATATTTTAGTCTGATCACGCATGTGAATTCTAGATGTTTCATGTTGACGCTCTTCCTAATATCGATTACCAAGACAAGCAAAAAGTCCAAACGAATAATATAATACTGTTTAGAGCCATTTAGTTTACCAGTTCTAACGAGGCATTTCCTAACTATTATATCTTAAGTTATATATAAATATATGGAATTTGTACATATCGTCACTTCCACATGACTTAAATATTTACTGTTTATACAGAGGAAATTTTCCTTTCCTAATTAGTCTCATTCCGTATGACGTCATATCTTTAGTGAACACTGTTGCCAAGTTGCAACTTATATGTATCCAAGTGGAAGTATATATTTCTTATTTGCGTCCATTAAAATGTATTTATACACTTAACATGACGATGCACATATATTTCTAGAATGATATGGTCAGGTTAATACCAGTAATCCAATAACTGCGAATCATTGCACCTTACCTAAAAGTCTAACGAGTGTTATATGAAATGCATTAAAGTCAGTACAAAAGTTGACTAGATGTACAAAGCTGTTATAAAAATGTAAAAGAATTAAAATAAATATGGAATACACATAAAATATCTGTCCATTTAGCATTTGGGGTTTTATGAAAGGGAAGACGAGAAAACCTTCGACTGGCAATACTGCTGGAGATTCACTCTTCAGGGTGACTGTCAAAAGGACCTCTGTTGTTGCGTATTGAGAAACACACGCCTCCTAAATACTTGTAACACCAACGAGGACCATGGCACTCAACAGCGCCCATGCTGGGAAGGGAGTCTTGATTTACTCTGGAGAAAGGTATGGATAATTCTAATGAAACTTAATCCTAAATATGAATTGGGCGTGTGGTAGAATATGCTAGACTTCTGAATAGTCACTTATCGTAGGCGATAAAAGATAGCCTTACATAGGGTTAGGGTTTTCTAGCATACTGGGATTTGTTTTTTTGTTAATTTGAGATCTTGAATGTCCAGGAGCCCATGTTAGAAGTAGATCAGGCTCTCTCTTTTTTTTTTTTTCCTAGTAGCCTAACAGCAGGCTTTGGCTAGCCTGGCTTAAGCCCAGTCTCATACCGGCTTGTTCTGGTATCCTAACCTTTCCGGTCCAGCTATCATCCCTATTTTTGTAGGTTGATTTATTTTTTAATGGCTTGTATGTAGATTGTGTGTATTGTATTTTGTATATTCCATGTAGCCTATATGGCCCTGAGCTGGAATAAAGGATATTAGCCTATTATTATATTATATATCAATGTTGTTATTATTATTATTATTTGTAACATACTGGTGGTAGGGAAGGTTAAGTTAAGCGGTAGGCCAATTGTTAGACTTAGCCTGTGAAGAGTATCGGGAAAACTAAACGTTAAATGTAAGCAACAGCTCCACACGAACTATTACCTTGGAAATTGAATTTTCACAAACTTTTAGTGCTGCTGATGAAGGAGGGGGATGGTGTTTATTGTCTGTCAATTATTATTAACCTCATATCTATCCAACATGGGTGGGGACCCTTTGTTAACGCATGGTTGTGGGTGGGGTAAATCGCTGGGAGAAAGACCGGACCGCCATGTTGTTGTTATGGAATGGTTCCGCTCATGCGCTAGTTATTAGGAAGCCATATATTTAAGAAGGGATTGGTTAAGGAAACCTATTACAAAAGGAATGGTAAATTTTTAGAAAGAGGAACCAGCCCAAAATGACATGAAAATATGTTTTTCTAGGTGATTTTGATGTGTTTTGCACAAATATCACCTTCATTTTCCTTGAAATTAACAGTTTTAGACTTTACTCGAGCACCTACAGTTTCCCGTGCCCACTCGATCATGACCGACCGAAATCGGCGGAAGAACACCAAAACCAACATGTCGTCCTGTTTATGTGTGCTGTCAGTAAGGCCGTGGCAGAACGGGCGCCGCGCCTTATCCGCATATTTAAAGATTCTTGGCAAGCACGACATTTTCTGGCAAGAGGTAATGTTGCTGTGCTTGCGCTAGCCACAGGGGTTACAGTAAGGCCGTGGCGGAACGGGCGCCGTGCCTTATCATCATATTTAAAGATTCTTGGCAAGCACGACATGTTGGTTTTGGTGTTCTCCCGCCGATTTCGGTCGGCGGTCGAGTGGGCACGGGAAACTGTAGGTGCTCCGAGTAAAGTCTAAAACCGTTAATTTCCGAGGAAAATGAAGGTAATATTCGTGCAAAACACATCAAAATCACCTAGAAAAACATATTTTCATGTCATTTTGGGCTGGTTCCTCTTTCTAAAATAATACCAAAGGAACTATGTATACTAACCTAACATACCCTAACCAAACCTAACCTAACCCAGCAGGCCATGTCACTTATCCGCCCCCGGATCCGCCTGTGAAGGAAACTCCACGTTTTACCAAAAGCTCCCCCTATAACACTAGACATGCACGATAGCATTCCGGGGTGGACAGCATACAAATTCTGAGGTTAATTACAAGTTAATTACAGTCGACCGACAAAAAATAACGGCAATTTTTAGATAACCAAAATATATGGGACAAATCAATTTCCAAATTAATACCCCATGCGGAACTATTGCTTAGTTCCACCAAATAAAGGATGGCAAATGTAAAGGAGGTGGCCGCACAAAGGTATCGTTTATTAAAATTTCTTTTACTGAAGACTATAGAAAATGGTGTATATAATGCAGTACAGGTGAGGTCATTTGATAAATTTTACCAAAATAATGAGTTTACCTTCTTTTATGTTTTTACCTTTATCTCCAAGTGGCTGGTATTAAACGCAGTGCCCAGCAAAGCTTCCACCTTGAGTATCAGCCCCTAGGGGATGAATGTAAAAACTTAAACAGTAGATGGTAAATTTCTCATCTCGGTAAATTTCTTCGATTATCTCATCTCCGTTGCATTATATTACACCCTTTTCTATATTATTAGGCCAAAAACTATATTAAATATATATGTGCTGCCATCTCCTTTACATTTGCCATAAATATAAACAAAAGGTGGTAAATATTCCAGTCTGCAACATGCAGGGACTAGCCCGCTGTAGTAGTCTTCAGTTTTATTGAGGAAAATAAAGGTTTTCCATTAGTTTTGGATCTTTTACCAGCATAGCCTACCCTGTAGGCTAAGTATAGGCAAAGAGCAATGATGGACCCCAGTTGGAAATCAGGGCATATGATTTGGAAATACAAAACTAGTGAAATACAGGGATGTAGCCTAACCAAACCTAACCTAGGGTGCAGGGTTAACCAACCATTTCTGACATAAATGAATACTGCGTCCATGAAAATAAAAAGGAAAACGTGCAAAAAATAGAGTCACACTTATGATCACTTATTTCCTGAGTCATTGTCATTTTCAGAAGCTACACATTCAAATACAAAATCTTTTCCTTGTCAGAGTTGCCTAAATTATATCCAAAACTGTTGAAAAATGTTAGGCTATTTGACATTCAAAATCAGTTACCATATATCCAAAGGAAGCTTTTTATTTTTTTGGGATCCTACATATGTTATGAACATAGTATCTTGGTAATTCTAAGGAAGAGCTTCACAGGGATATATTGCATATGATGCAAGTATCTTGGTAATTCTAAGGAAGAGCTTCACAGGGATATATTGCATATGATGCAAGTATCTTGGTAATTCTAAGGAAGAGCTTCACAGGGATATATTGCATATGATGCAAGTATCTTGGTAATTCTAAGGAAGAGCTTCACAGGGATATATTGCATATGATGCAAGTATCTTGGTAATTCTAAGGAAGAGCTTCACAGGGATATATTGCATATGATGCAAGTATCTTGGTAATTCTAAGGAAGAGCTTCACAGGGATATATTGCATATGATGCAGTACAGGTGAGATAACTTGAGAAATTAACCATCAAATTGACCGTTTTTTAGTTTTCTGTAAAAGAAAGCTAATGTGCTGGTTTCGTCTGTCCATACACAATTTTTTCTGTCCGCACTTTTTCTGTATGCCCTCAGATCATAAAAACTACTGAGGCTAAAGGGCTGCAAATTGGTATGTTGATCATCCACCCTCCAATCATCAAACATACCAAATTGCAGCTCTCTAGCCTCAGTAGTTTTTATTTTATTTATGGTTAAAGTTAGCCATAATTGTGCTTCTGGCAATGATATAGAATAGGCCACCATTGGGTTGTGGTTAAAGTTTCATGGGCCGCAGCTCATATAGCATTATAATGAGACCACTGAAAGATGGATCTGTTTTTGGTGGCCTTGATTATACGTTGTAGCGGCTGTACAGAAAAACCTGATTGCACCAAAGAAACTTCAGTGCTTTTTTACTTGTTGTTTGTGTTTCAACTCTTATCTCTGAGGGGCTGGTACTAAACATAATGTCCAGTGGAGCTTTTCTTTGTAAAAACAAAAGAGTAAAAATGTCATATTGCCTCAGTAAATTTTCAGGTGATCTCACCCATACTGCATCACATCCTTCATTAATAAACAATATCTGTCTATGGAGCTCTTCCTTAGAATTACCAGCAACTCTCCTATATCTTATAAGTTTTAAAGGCACTCATTCTAATTAGACCTAGAGTTTTGCATTGTCTCTTGGACTAATAAGTTGGTAGCTTAGCGTAAGGCTATTGGCTCAAGTAGATAGACTAGGCCAATTTACTTGACATGCTATTTGGTGCTTACGTATTGGGAAACTGGCTACTTCAGTCTAGCTTTGCTAGGCCATGCTGAGATATTCCTCCCATTTTCAGAAATGGGAAATGGAAATGCACGTTTTATGCTGCTTTAAGTTAATATTAGGTATTTAGAAGTAACCTGTTTTTAGTGTAGTTGTTTGATAGTTGTACCTTTTAGTCATTGATTGTTAGCCATGGTCGTTGAAATTTCTTTTCTTACCAATATCACAAAACTGTAGGCTAGACTGGGTGGTTGCTGGTATTGTAGGCTACCCTGAGACTTTACATCCTAGCCCCACCCAACTTGAGTTGCCATCCAGCTTGCCCATTCTTCATGATTTCCCTGGCTTTTGTATTCAGCATACATCCTCCATATTTACTATTACTGCTACTTCTAATTGGAAGCTTTCCTCCCAAGTAAGATAGGATAGACTACAGGATAGACTGATTTATAATGGAAGTGTCCAAGAAGTACTGATGCTCTCTTTCCATCTAGGTAAAAGCTCTGTACTGTGTATTTATGCATTGTATTAAACTTATTATCATAAAATACAATATACCTGTACAACTTTTAACTTCTGATTGTGGCCAAGTAGGATGCTATGTCCTTGTTTAGGTTAGGTTAGGAAGCACACCCCTACTGTATTCTAAGTACAGTTCTGCATTACAAACTTTAGGGAAGATTAGTTTGTGAAATTGCATTTAAAAACTTAAGAAAAATTTATTGACTGGTAGACCACTTAGTAAATGGAGGATGTTTATGAGGATACACAGTATTTTTTCAAGTATTAGTGTAAGATCTTGGATACAGTTAACACAGTTTATATGTTATATTTATCATTAATTAATTGCCCTTTTTATCTTTCAGCATTATTCTCTTCTGTGATCATGTTACAATGGAATTTGGGGGCCAACTCCCTGCTGAAATGAGAGGAAGTAAGACTGGTCGTCTCTACCTCACAACTCATAGAATGATTTTCAACAACAAGGATAGCAAAGATTCGTTGCAGTCATTTGCAGCTCCATTTTTTTCATTGAAGGCAGTGTGTATGAACAGTATTTGTATACTAGTTTAAGGCTCACGTGAAGTATAAATTACACTAATGTACTAAACGTACATGATTTTCTTGATGTGCATGGCTGGTATAGAAGCTTGAAAACTTTAACTTATTGATAACTTGCACTTTGCACAATTTAGATCAAGTAATTCTCAAGAAGTACAGTAATATTCTAGTTGCATGAAGCATTGTAGTTCCCAAGATACATTGCCTTGGGTGTTGTTGTTTGTGAAAATAGGACTGCAAGAGGTGCTAGCACTGACTTGTACAAAGCATGTACAGCACTATATTTTAATTAGTATTTGTTTAAATTTGATTTATTAGATTTTATTTATTTTATGGAACAGTGCTAATGAAGCTTAAAATTTATGTTTTAAACTTTTACCCTTTGTTTATTCATGAGACACAAAGAGCAATAAGTTACCTATGAAATTGTTTTGCATTTCTATTATAAAAGAAACTTGTGTAAGTTTCAGGCCCGATTGTTAGATTTTGTGTTGGCAATGTAATTTGCTATACAGGTATGCTAAACTTGCCACCCCTTAGGTCCCTAGGTCTCTGGATAATGGGAAGTTTACTGTAGTTGCGAGTAGTAGTTGCAGGCTGACTTAATGGAATTTCTCCCTAAATTTCCACAGTAGGGTTATTTTGTCAAAACTTAAAAACCTGGAATTGACAGCATTTTGTGTCCATACAGCAAACAAACCTCTTTATTTATTAGCTTCTTGATTCCTGATGATTGTGAAAGAGTACATGGTGATTTATTGCTTGTAATCAAGAGAAAGAGAGAGGGGACTAAAACCAATTTTATCCCATGCTGTTAGGCCAAGTCCCATCTCAAATGTGACATGTTTGTCACGATGAGGAAGCATAGCAAAAGCCTCTGGTTTTAATTCCACTCATCCTGTTTTCATTATGGGACTTTATATTATTGTTTTGGTTACTTTAATAAAAACCCAGTCATATTGTTTACAAAGCAGTGAATATTAATCATTTGTTGGTTTTGGTTTGTTGCTATAGTGGTAGCTGGACTCATTGGTTTGCCCATTCAACACCTGGCATTCCAGTATCTTTGCACTTTGTGGTTTTTTTTTTCTCTGTATAACTGACCAGCTGATAACAGCAAAATCAAAAGAAAATGCTGTAGAAACATTTAAAAAGATAAAGTGTGGGAAAATAAAATTTTGTGAATATGGAATAAAGAGGGTGCAATCTGGGAAGTGGCCATCTGGATGTTGTTTTGCATACTGAGAAGGAATCTAAGGCTAGATTTAACATACAAGAGGGTGCCACTGTAAGATACTCAGGAATGCAAATTTAAGTGGGATAAGGAATCTAAGGTTGCCAGCATTTATAAGTAGATTGGAAAGTGAAGAGGAGGAGGATAGCTTCTGATTGTACAAGTGAAGTAAGGTCATTTGGTTTTAGATCGTTGCTTGGGCATTCATCTTGCACTTGCATTGTTTGTATTTATGAGAAATTACTGTTTTATATATACTAGTATTTGTATTTGGATGTACAGTAAATTTTATTTTTATATGTATGCATTATTCATTGTTTAATAAGAACTGCAGCACTCTAGTTCAAAATTCAT
The DNA here is from genome assembly GCF_040412425.1 of Macrobrachium rosenbergii. Lineage (NCBI taxonomy): Eukaryota > Metazoa > Arthropoda > Malacostraca > Decapoda > Palaemonidae > Macrobrachium > Macrobrachium rosenbergii. Next base: position 51,626,407 of record NC_089746.1, on the reverse strand, counting down.
TTTAGAGAAAATGTTTGTAGTGAAATGAGGTCAATACAGAACTTATCCTCAAGTTGAACAGTGTATTCATTATTAAGTAAAAAAAAACCTGGCAGGACTTTGATTATAAATTAACTCAAACGAAAGACAACAAAACATCTGCAGTACTTTGATTCATGAACAGATTTTTATACTAAAATTGTTTGAACCTCAGCCAAAGCAACACTTAAAACTATCTGTAAAATACTTTACACTCCAGTGGATTTCAGATATGCCCTTAAATAGTAGATTCAAAGAACAGTGATGGTTTTATACAGTAAAATTGTTTGAACCTAAATGTTAAACTACATCACCTAATTATTTATAAAACTATCTAGTAAAATAGTTAATCTTTAGGTAATACAGTCATTGCCCTTGTTAAAATAACTTTTTCATTGGTGATATCGCCATATAAGTTCAAGTATTTAAATAATAAATAAATGGTTTTTAATGCTGTGATTTCTGAGGAGAAAAAATCAAGTTTGGGAATGATATTTATATAAATGCTGTTTTTCCCATTCTTATTTCTCTAAAGTATTAGATGATGTTTTTCTTTGTAATTGCATTAGTTTTTTTGGCATTTGAGGGAGCTAATGCAGTTTTGGATGAATGTTCAGCTGTAAAGCATGTTTAAAATTGGCTGCATGTTAGTTCTATGAAAAAGTATTTTATTCAAGCTTCAGACAATTTTTTAAAAGTATGAGATTTAGAGAACTTTATTCAATTCTCCTTTAGAATTTCTGTAAATTCATGCATCATTGTTACTAAGATATTACTTGTAGAGAATTTATCTGGAAAGAACAAAACAAATTTTTGTATCCTCATCACATCTGTAAATTTGTATTATATGGCTCTCATTATTTCAGTGTAATGTGACCAAGAAATTACATTTGGCCTCTTTGTTCAAATTTGTTCTTTATGAATTAAATTTATTTTACTAAACTAATGTACTTACTTTTGCAATCAGGTGGAGCTTGAGCAGCCAGTGTTTGGTGCAAATTATATCAAAGGGATTGTGAAAGCACAGCCTGGTGGGGGATGGACAGGAGAAGCAAAGTTCAAGCTAACATTCAAACATGGTGGTGCCATTGAATTTGGTCAGGCTATGCTCAAGGTGGCTTCTTTAGGTGAGTAATCTTAAAGTTTTGTTTTAATCATGTTTTCAGTATTTCTTTCAAGACAAGGCCTTTTTTCTGTTGGTATAGTGACATACTATATTTATATAAAAATGCTGTTTTTGAGGTGAGACTTACCATTCTTCATTAGCTTTATCTGCAACAAAAGTATGGCAAATTTAAAATTGAAACAATTGTTACTGCAAACACTCAATTTACTTCCTTTAATTGCATTAGTTTTTGGCATTTGGCTCAAGCTAAAATTAGTTATCAGTTTTGGATCTGAATCCTGGTTCAGCTGTAAATAATATCATGTTTTTAAACGGTTTAAAGGCTGCATGTTAAAGTTCTGGTTATGAAAAACTATTTCATTTTGCATTCATTCTTCAGGTATTTCTATTTCTTTTCATTGACAATTTTTAAGAGATGGCAACGCTTCCCAGGACTGAATAACGCGAGCCAGTTGTCCCGAGAGAACTTATATTTCAATTGATGTAATCTTTATTTGTTATTTTCAATCCATTGCAACACTTCACTTTTGGACATCAATTGTTATTATATATTACTTTTAGTAACCGAGGGAATTTATCTGAAGCTAAAAGAACAAAACAAATTTTTGTATCCTCATGACATTCTGTAAAATTTGTCAAGATGATGATGATGATGGCACTCATTATTATCTGATGATGAGGAATGGGAGGAGAAAATTTTCAAGAAATTGTCCCTTTTCTGGTTTGTAGCTGGTTTTGTGGCAAAGATCACTCAGGGAATTTGTTTTGTTGGTTTATGAATTAAATGGTTATTTTAGTGCTAAGACTAAACCACGTAAGAGGATTGTCTTTCATCTTATGGCCTTTGCAATATGTTTCAAATATGTAACAACAACAAACAAAGTTATGTTTAGAGCTTGGAGGACCAATAAATTGTTTGGTGATTGGAACATGATATCAAAGGGTTCATTGCTGCCTATTATGAAAAAAAATGACAGGGGAGCCTGAAAGTGATGAAAGGATGGAAACAGGAGCATTCAAGAAAGCAAAGAACATCAAAAGGAGGATAAAGGAGGGGCTCATTCAAAAAACCTGGTGAGTCGAGTGCCATTCTATGATTATCCCCAAAAATAATATATGATAAACTATTTTCTTTAAGTGATAAGTGTTTTTTTAGAGGGAATAATATATCTTTATAAAAGAGAGGGGAACAAGTGCCATGTAGGCTTTTCCAAGAAACTAATCTAAAAGCAAAATAAATGGTTAGTTTTGTTTTTCTCAAAACTTACTTTTTCTACATTCAAATTCCAAAAACTCCCGTATTTATGAATGGATTTTAAAAATCTAAAAAGAATTTGAACAAAGATAATGAGAGAACACATTTTATTTTTCTTTTTTCCTAAAAATTTTTTTTACCAAGATTTAATATATAATTTTATGGTATTTTTTTATTGCACTTTTTAAAATTTTTTTTAAAATAGCTATCACATTTAGATTTTTGAGTTTTCCGATTTGATAGGAACTAAACTTTCTGCTTACTTTTGTTTTTAAATTGAATGATAAATAATGAAGGAGATGTACTTTAAAAAAACACAAAAAATGTTATGTTTAAAAGAAAATATTCGTTAAAAAAAGTTTTCAAATTCAAAATTTTGTATGCATCTTCGGTCAAACTAGAGGTAACACCTGTAAACACTCCCAAAATTAATCCCTCCCCCATCCTTTAAGGGGAATGGGTAAGACAGCGAGTGTTTTGGTTCATCAGTCGTCTCGTATCGGTGAAATTGGCCAGTTGTGTAGACAAGTGCTCTAAAATTTGGTTTTTTTTTCCAAGTTAATGATGAATCATATGATTTTGGTCTGTATTTGGCAATATGGATTCTTCTTCTCTATCTTCCATATTGAGATCTGTTAGGTTTTGTAATCAAAGTTACTAGACCAGATTGGTAATTAATGTGCATATTAAGTAATTGATGTACATACATACGAACATGCATGGATCATCAAGAGGTGTTATACAATTCTGACAACCTTCGTGATTGTTGCAAGATTGGTAATTGACATGCTTACTGAGTAATTGGTATACATATGCTCAAACTTGCATGGATCATCAAGAGATAATTTACGATTCTTACAACCTTCATGATCATTGCAAGGATTGGTATTTGGGAGAGTTAAGGAGAATAAATTGCTGAATTAGAAGAGAAAGATAGACTTTGGAGAAAGCAAAAGAACAGTCTTGAATCTAGGTTTTCTGTAGAATTAACACCTGGTCAAGAAGTTAGAGATAAAGCCTATAGTTTCTTCATTAGTAGATATACAGTAGATGGATCATGTCAAGGTTAGCGAACCCAACATCTCCATGTCAAGAACAGCAAACCCAGTGATCCCCATGTAAAGAATGGCCAACCCTTTCCAGCCCGAACTGCAATTCCACACAAGGGCTAGTACTAAATACGGCAAAACAGTGTTTCGTGTACACTGTTTCGCCGTGTTTAGTACTAGCCCTGGGGAGTGTCAAATGTATTTCGTCTTGTTTAGTACTAGCCCCTGGGTGATCAAATGTCTGCTACCGAAGTGTTCACGTCTAGAACAGGGAACCCGATTATTCCCATGTAAAGAATAACGAACCCAATAATCTTCTTGTAAAGAATAGCGAACCCTGCTGTGAGTGGGTTCGCTAATCTTGACATGATCCCAGTAGATCCGGCTACACCCAAATATCAGCTCAGGTAGTAGGCTAGATTTAATGCAATGAAATGGTTCAGTTAAATCTAGAATTGAATTGTATGTAACAATGTGTTGTTACATGTATGTGTTCATTCCATTGGCAGGGACTGTGTACCCCCGTTCCTTTGGCCACTCCGTGGATGCAGCCTTGCCCTCTCTCATTGGCTCCATCTGCCGACAGGCCTGGTGGTCCCGGGTGTTTCCAGACAAGGACTAGCATCCCAGGGTGTTCAAGGACAGTGCCCTCTGCCTCCTACCTTTTTTTAAGTCCTCCATGGACAGATTTAGATTGCAGTCACACAGGACAGTTATAGGTCTAGATCGTGTGTTTGACCCCGTTGTCCCATATTTACTCTAGTGATTTGTCCGAGCCAGATTACCGATCGCAGTCAGTTGTAAGTGCAGCAGCAAGAGGGCGCAAGGCGCCACGCCTGCTAGTGTAAGGCTTCGCTCCTGCTGGTGCCCATGGCGTTGCGCCTGCTTCTGTTGCTAGCAAACCTGAGTGTGTAGTTAACTATCAGTCAGCGTCCACACTAGTTCTCCCCTTTTATACCAATGGTTCGAGTTTGTTTTGACCAGGCCACTGTTATATCAGTTCCCATTCTTATGTGGTTTTCAAGCTTAGGCTGGTGTGCCAGGTATTAGTTTTCGCCTGTTAGTCCATGAGTTTCCGCAAACAGCGAGAGTTTGTACGGATGCCTGGGAGTCCGAACGAGTCCGAAGGGCCAGCAGTGAGTCCACACAGTTGTCTACAAATCCACGTGAGTCTGGGTGGCAGGCAGTGAGTCCACACAGATGTCTGCGATTCTGCAGGTGTCCATATGGCCGGCTGTGAGTCCAAGCAGTTTTCTGCCAGTCTTCCAGAGTCTGCATGGCTGGTGGCAGGTCCACACAGTTGTCTGCAAGCCTGCAGGTGCTTCGTGGCCTGCTGCTAGTCCGCTCGGGTGTCGGCGAGTACACATGGTTGGTTGCAAGCCCGAGTTGCTTGCAGCGATTCCAAACAGTTGTCTGTGAGTCCACATTTTTGTCTGTGATTCCACATGTGCGTTAGCATTCACATGGCGCTTCAGTGAATCCGTGCAAGGAGTCTGTGGGTCCAATTAGTGAGAGAACTTTTGACTTTAATTCTATGTTAGCTGGATTAGGAGAACTTTAGCTCCTGGTCTTGGGAGACCATTTATTTTTGGGGCTACTTTTGTCCTTGCCCTTCCTGTCAGCATTCTCCTTTGCCTCCTTTTCTGGAAGGGGAACATTTATTCTATCCCCTCAGTTTTAAGGAATGAGTTCAGTTGTGCCTAGACAAATTCCTCAGTCCTTCCTTTAAGTTATCTGTTTCTGTACTTGGGAGACTTGACTCGGTGGGAATGTTTGGCCAAAAATTCTCCTTTTGAAAGTCTTTTCTCGTCTCCCTTGCCATCTGTTGGGAAGACTATGATGTTCAAGCCAGGGATTTCCCCCCCCCCTCTTTTTTGCCCCAGCTATTAGGGTCCTTGGTTTTTTCCAGCCAAGAGAGGCACAGTTGTGTCTGCTAAGCCACTTTTCTTGTTTCAGGATCCCGAGAATATGTGTTAAACTTGGCTAACGCCATCAAAGCTATTCACTTCATTGCTTTGTGCTGAATACTGTTAGTGCTTGCAGGAGTTTGGCAGACTCCTCCTTTGGGATCCTGATAAGCCCTAAAAGTTTTTTTTTTTAACAATGCCTTTTTCTTGGGATTGAACTGGCGCAGTCTCAGCTCATCCTTTAGGAAGAAATAGACAACAAGCTATCTGTTTTTGATAGCTACGGGGGCAGGGAAGGAATCACTGAAGACTGACAGTAATTTTCTCCTCCTTTCCCAGTCCACTGAGAGAAGTCCCTTCCTCTTCCTCTTTCTATGAACACACTTTGGGCAATTCTGCAGGAGTCTTCCTTCTGGGCTCAGAAAGGAAGAAGTGTTCTTTTGGCAGCAAGGATCCAGTTTTCTTCTACCAAAGGGGATTGTGCATTTCCTCCACTATATCAAGGTTCCTAAATCTGATTAGCTCATTGAGCTTTCGTGTGCCGGTGGTTCCAGATTGGACCTCGTCACTCAAGTGAGGGAACACTTGTTGTAGACTCTCCAGTGAAGGAAGTTCTTTGGAAGGTTTTTTTCTTTTTCATTCTTTTCAGGAATTCACTGCCTTTTCAACCTTTCTGTCATACAGAGCATCCTGGAGAAGAGACAGGTCTTGGTCAGGAAGTCTTTTCTCCATTAGAGAAGGCAACATTAGAGGAAGTAACAGCTACCTTGCTGGCCTTTTTATATTGGGTATTCCTAGTGCCAGGCATAGGAGTTTGGATGATGGTCATAGACATGTACAGGCTCAACCACTGTGGCCTACTGTTTCCCTTTTTCCCATGTTGTCAACCTCCACCGTCTTTAACCTCCATAGAGAAAGGACATGAAGGTTTACAGGTACATGAGCCATGCATATTCTCGTGTCCCCATTCACCAACTTTCTGGAAGTGCCTACTCTTTGTCTTTGGGGGAAAGACATAGCAATGTCGAACTCTTGGTTTCGGGCTCAGTTCCTTGCCTCAAATGTTTCTTGGGGGGTGCTGTCCCCTTCATGTATGTTTTCATATTAGAATTCAAGTTATCTCTGTACCTAGACAACGGGTTATCTTTGTGAAGTCCAGGGGGTTTGCTTGAGGCCAAGAGAACCTGTACCGAGCTTGGCAAGGCCCTATACTTACTAAAAGGTCTGAGGTTATCTCTCTAACCTACACAATGAGTGACCTACCTGGGCATGGGGATTGATTCTGCACTGTTCAAGGTTTTCCGACACAAACTCATGATTAATACCACTTGTTATTAATCATGAGAGAATTCTCCTCCTCAGGGTGCATGCTTCCTAATGCTGGTTGTTTTGTCTAAGCCACTTATCTTCTGTGGAGAAGTCAGTTCCGAGTACTTGACTTTGGATGTTACCTCATCAGTTGCATTGGCATGGAGGAAGACTTGACCAGACCTTGAGTTGTAGCGTAGAGCCTTCCCTTGTAGGTTGCATGGCAATTAGAGAGTGGTCGGCAACCCCTCTTTGATCTCTTTGCAGCTAAACTGAATCATTGTCTCCCCAATTCCAGGCTCCTCAAGTCTGGGCAGTAGATGTCGGGATTCAGGATTGGACATACCTGTTCGTGTATGCCTTCCTTATGTTTCCCCTGTTGAAGGGGGTACTCTAGGGTTGAGGACTACCAGGAACTCCACCATGTTTTTGATCGTGCTTTGGTAGCAGAGGATGCATTGGTTCCCAATCCTTTTGCATTTCAGTAGAATTCCTTGGCATTACCTCCATAGTAATCTGTGTCAGGCGGGGAAGGGGAAAACCTTATGGAAATTTCGAAATGCTTTGACTAACCTCATGGAACCGTTTTTTAGCTCCTGAGCTCCAGAGACTTTTATTAGTCATCTAGGGACTTATTCCTTATGACAAAGGAAAGTATATTACAGGCAGTCCCCGGTTATCGGCGGGGTTCCGTTTCTGAGGGTGTGATGATAACCGAAAATTAGTGATTTCAGCGATTTTCAGGGGTTATTGGCGCCAAAAAGCACCGATTTTCGGTTATCGGCGCCTCTGCTAGGTATGTATCGGCCCCAGTGCCCAATTATCGGCACCGATAAGCGGAAATCGCGATTTTGGACGCCGAAAATTGCCGATTTTCGTTGCTAGACAAGCCCCATAAAACCGGATCGCTGTTAACCGAGGCCCCCGTTAACCTGGGACTGCCTGTAATTTCATGTTCAATATAGCTGGAGTTGTATAGATTATGATGTAAGTCCAGAGGCATTTCCTGTCTGCACCCCTACATTAACAAGATTAACAATGTTTATTGGTCAGCACTTCTTGAGAAATGACTAAGGATTGTCCATTTCCTACTTCTAGGCTATAATCCATGCTGACTTAAGCAAAACTGTTCACACTTTTGAGCTGGATGCTGCAAATTCTGCTAAGTCACTTTCATGGAACCTAACCTTTGGCTTAAGGCTCCTTAGTGGCCCTCCTTTCTACCCCAGAGAGAGGCTTCTCTTAAGGCTCTTTCATAGAACACTCCTTCTGGGGCAGTGGCTTTGGCCAGAAGAGTAAGTTGATTACATGCGATATATTCGTTAGTAGGGTGTTCACTTACTGGAGCAGAACTATCTTTTTATGCATCCTTTCATGCTAAGATGATGTCAAGATCAAAGCTCTTCCAAGAGTTTTCTCCATCTGAGCTTTGGAGACTCTGACTTCTGGAAAAGGAGTTTCTTTGATGCCCTGTCAGGGCTATAGGGATTTATACATCCCATCTCATTCATTACGGATGCATTGTGAGACCTATTGTGCACTGTCAAGAATCCTTAGGTTCCTAGGCCTTAGATGCCATAGTTTTCTTTATTGATCCTGATCCTGTAAGCGCACCATGCATTGTCTCCAGAGGATTGTCCCCTTTTGTTGGTGAAAGTGCACAATGTGAGAACGACAATTACGTCGATTAGTTTTCATTAGCTAGCACCTCTCTCTAGACTGTCAAGTCTTGGCTGCACAGTGGAGGATTAACTCTGTGTTTTCTTGTAACTGCTTGAGAGCTGTTTTTATCCAGCAGGGACTGCCATACATTAGCACATATCGTTGCAGCAGGGAAGATTTCTACTAGTCTTTCCCTTTTGTGTTATGAGCAGGTACTGTATAGGTATTCACTATTGCCCCCATCCTGGGTAAGTGAGCTCTGCAGGCCTGAGGCACAGAGGCCAAACTTGCCATTCTGCATTTCACAATCTCGGCCAATGGCTATATTCAGGGCCCACGTTCCACCTCCTTGCAATAGTGGACCTCATCTGATGAAGATCCTCTCTGACAAGAACTTGCCATGGGATCATATGCATCAGGTAAGCAGTGATAAGGATATTTCTGACATCTGATAATTTGGTTATAGGGAAATCTCTGGCCCTCCTCCAGCACACAGTTTTGGAGTCATCTAATGATGGAGGGTAAGTTTCACCTCAAAAATAATTATTTTTATGATAAAATTAATTTTTTAGGTACTTACCCTCCATCATTGAGATCCCTCCTCCCCTCTTAAGAGATTAAGAGACGACTGATATGATTATTTGCTAGTTTTAGAGGTTTAATCATTATTATTTTATTTTTATTTTATGCATTAGTGAAATGGCATGGGCGTTACAAAATGTATAAAAACACATGTTTAATTGTATAAGATGTTTTTATAGCCAAACATTCTCTATGTTTAAAAGTATCTGTGTTGTGATGTCATAGGATGAGAAATGGTGGGAGGGAGAAAATGTAAACAAATGTAGGCAGGAGTGTTGAAAAGACTGTGGTGTGGTAGAGAGAACACTCTGATGAAAAGGTTGTCAATTTTGGGTTGTAAATCTGTTTTGTGGTTTTTTGTCTTTTATCCAAAAAGCCTGACAATACCTCATTGCCATGTCTACCATTACCAAGAACTTTCTCTCTTCTATCTCTCCCACATCCATTGCTACAAGTTCATTAAATGTTTAACTCCAAGAAAATCCCATTACTGGTTTAGCTGGGTTTCTTTTGTATCTTTTACATGCTTCACAACTTGCAATCAAGTCTGTTAGTAACTTTTTTATTTCCTCTTTTTCTCTCTTTCTCAAATCATTACTCCACTGTGCTTCTTCTGTTAGCTTCCATATTTTATCTCCACTTTTGTGACCAAACTGTAGATGTAACTTCATCATTTCACCTTTAATATCCCTTAGACTCTTTCCCTTCCATCCCTCCAGTAACAATTCTTCTTCTACCTTCCTCCTCAAAATTGGTTTTCTTACCTATTAACCACGATACATCACCCTGCAAAATTTCTGACTTCAAATAAAACTTTTTGTTTTTCAATATCACTGGTATTTACATTACTCCTTTCGATTTGTATGATGACTCAGCAAAATTAAATACTTTATCAGACTCTTTCTTAGTACAGTATCATTCATTCTCCTCAACTCTTCCTAATTCAAACCCACGACAATGCGTGCTAGTCACAATTCCCCACAAACTGTTGATTTACATCCTGTGTCTAAAATTGATTCAACCTCTCCCCAATATTCTTCCTGTTTTACTAACTTCTATATAAACTTTTTCTTCTTGTCCAGAGTCTGATTTCTTCTTATTTTGAAAATTCTGAGGACAATCTCTAGCCCAGTGCCATTCTGATTTGCATATTGCACACATTATTACTTTCCCTTCTCTATTTATAGGATTTCTTCCACCTCTACCTCAATTCTTCCACCTCTACCTTGATTTACTTTTCCCCGATATTTTTGGTTTTCCCTCCCTCTCCCAAAATTCGCATAGCCTTCTGATCCCAGCCATTCATCCTCCTCTTTATTCCCTAATCCCTCAAATATTCTTTTCATTATCTGTGATACTGTTTTATATTCCAACTTCCGTTGACCACAAGCTGCTAATACCATTTGTTTTTTATTTTCTGTGAGATTCGCTTTTTCTAGTATGACGAACCAAAACACTCTCTGTCTTACCCCCTCCCACTAAAGGTTGGGGAAATAACTTTTGGGAGCGTTTCGCTCATTAACGATTGTTTTAGTTTTAACACTTGTCGAACCTTGCCAAGAAGCCACAGATAAAGCTAATGATGGAGGGTAAGTACCTAAAAAATTTATTTTATCATAAAAATCATTATTTTGTTTTTCTTGTTCTATTGAGAATTGTAATTCTTTTATGCTTTTGAAATTTTAACAAAAACCTCTTTTACAGCTTCTCGCAACATGAACTCCAGTTTCCATGATGCTCCCCCTCCATACACACCACCTGCTGCTGGGTGGTCACAGGCTCCACCACCTGCCTATGCTCCACCTGCTGGTGGTTATTATGGCTGGGTACCTCCAACAAATACATTCCCTGACAGGCCTCCAGGTTAGTACATCAGTTAAATTTGTTCATATGAGAGTACAGGCCTTGGATATTTGTGAAACAAGGGGATGTCTTGTGATAACTGCTGGTTCATTCATTGAAGCCCATTAACATGGTAGTTGAGGAGTGAGGGAGGGGGAGAACCTCCTTCCATTTATCTGGCAGAACCAGGTGTCCTTAAACAGATTAGGCAGCTTCCATTTTTGTGCCGCGATCACAGATCTTGACTTTGGTTGTGAAACTGTTATTGCATCCATTTTGTGTTCTATCTTGTGATTGTTCTGTATGTCAGGCCTGTGAGAACAAGGTTTGAGAGTGGTTTCTTCTGTATTTCTTGTAAGCCAGTACACTTGTAATAATTCTTTTGGTTTCTTTCAAAATTTTGCACTTGTGCACAATTGTTCATACAATATTATGTAACCTTTGTCTCTAGCTTCGAAGACTTTAGGTTTATATTTGACCATTGCCTTTCTACTTTTAAGACTACATATCTTGATGCTTAGGAAGGGCAGCTTCAAGATAGTTCCAGCCTTTTTGACAGGCCTCCTTGTTCCTGTATGTACTGTATGAGTTTGTTTTTTTTTTTCTCTCTCTCTCTCCTCATGTAAAGAGTGTTCCTGGGTTTAAGTGATGATTCTGCTTCTCTCTCTTGTAGAAAGATCCTCTCAATTTCTGTTTCTGAGCACAGCAGACATGATCCCTGGGTTTTGTCTGTCTCTTTGGTCACTTTGTCTTGAACCATTGGTGGGACTCATGTATGGAATCTTTGTCATTTACAGTTGTCTTTCTTGCCTCCCCTCATGCCCGTGCTTGTTGGAGGAGTCTGTCTTTATGAGAAGACCATTGTTAGGCTAATTGTCCCCGTAGGGGGTTAGTACCATCAGTGCACCTCACAGGGTGCGCGGTAGGCATTACTAAAGGTTCTTTGCAGTGTCCCTTCATCCCCTAGCTGCAACCCCTTTCATTCCTGTTACTGTATCTCCATAATATCTCCATCTTGCTATCCTCCCTCTCCTGACATAAATGGACCAAAAGGTATAGTGAATGCTTACAACTGGATGGCAGATCTTCCTCCCCTGCTGTCAGTAGCCAGCTACCAATAATCACTTTGTTTCAAGTTTAATGGCCAGTTCGAGCTTGCGCCGAAAGTGAATCCCCGCCCCCCCCCCACATGTAAAGCCTTAGGTTTGTACGTTAGGAAAAATACAAATTACTTTAAAAATTTGTCATTTCATAGGGCAACTGTGTGGTTTTCCTCATGTTAACCTTTCAAACCTACCTACTCTTAATTTCCTTTCCAGTGCTGAATGACCTTATAGGTCCCAGTGCTTGGCCTTTGGCCTAAACTCTATATGCCATTCCATTAGGTTAATTATACTAATTATATGTTATGGTTCTTTATAAAAATTTTATTTTTCGACATATAATCTCCTCTGTATATTATGGTGAAGTTATATGAGTGCTTAATTATTGGATGCCAAAAGTGTTGAGGACTATGATGAAGGGTATTGACCATTGTCATTATTGAGAGGATCTGTATTACCTTAATTATTACAGCAGCAGATGTTAATAGTGTTAAACTCAATGGTGTGATATATTTTTTGGCAAAAATTAATGATCTTTAGTTAAGAGCTGAATGATTAGATTTAAATTATTTAATTCATATTTTCCTCTGTTTTTCATAGCTGATGGTGTATTCATGTATGATGCCCCACCTCCATACCCTGGAATAAGTGGCCAAAATGGATATGGCTTTACTGGTGCAACTGGAATGTCTGCTGCAGGTGTGTATTTAATGATGATCTTGGAGTGGTTGATTCAAGTGTCCCAGACACTCTAGGAAGGAAAATCTTTATTGAGATATAGCTGTGATATACCAGAAATCAGGAAAATCATGTATGTTAGTTTTAGGCCAAGAAACCCATTTGGAATCCTCTTATTTTTCTCCTTTTCAAAATCAAGTTCCTACTTCTTTACTGATTAGTCCACAAGAATAAAATGAAAGTTGGTGTTAAGTGTTTGATATATAAAAATTCCAGTAAACTGTTGCATATTATCACTGAAATATATATATATCCTATTTACTGAAATTTTTTGTTTTTACAGATGCCAAAGCCCAGGAAGCAGCTCAGAGTGGTTATTATGATCCATCTGCCCCTCAGTATGCATATGTTCCTCCTCCAGCTTACGTAAGTTTTTCAACTGTCTTGTGATGTTTTTTGCTTTAAAATTAGATACTAGTCTGTCAGTTGTGCTTAGAAGAAAAGTTAGTTCCTAAAATATAAGGTAAAAACCCTTTGCAGTACTATATGTGTAATGAGCTCTCTCCACTCTTATGTGCACTTTCTGACAGAATTCCCATCTTGTCCGGAATTTGTCTGTTCCCTTTTCCCATTATTTTCTAGCTCCTCCTACTCGTTTTCGACATGTAATTTCCATATCTCTTGTTTTTCTGACTAATGGCTTCTCTCTTGTTTGTCTTCACATGCCCAGACCATCACAGAGACTTTGAGATCCTAATCTATTTTCTAGCTTCTGGATTCATACGTCAGCTTGTACCTCATTTGTAACGTGGCTGTCCCAGTGCACTTAACCATGAATTGCTTCACTTTTATGTATATGCTGGTTTAGAATCTTCTCATGTGCTTTGTAAATGATTGTGTATCTGCTGTTTTGAAATCTTGTATGTGTATCTGCTGTTTTGAAATTTTGTACATGCATCATGGAGTTTTACAGTTTATTACACCAAGTTTAGTTCCATGTGGTTAGGGGACATCAGAGCACTGCATCTGAAATCTGAATATTAGTACTTGGATGAAGGTGGTAGTTCTAGCCAAATTAACTCTGGCTTGCTCTCACTTTTCCCCCTTCTTTAAATATGTAGATCCTGAGTTCAAGTCTTGCTCAGGCCGTGATAGATTTTCTCAAGCACATGACCTTGCTGTTCCTTTGAGCTAGGAATGGGTGCATGTGTATGATTTGGGGCAGGGGATGGATTGCATAAATCTCACTGTACTAGAGGTGGGCTTTGGTGCTGATCCTTAGCAACTTCTAAGTCTTGAAAGGACATGTAGAAATGTCTGGACTAGGCACAAATGCGTGAAGGAATTGCACCAGATGGATGAGAGTCAAGTAATTAATTTCATGCTTAATTCCATAAAGGAGAAATGTAACTTAGAAATGTACATGATGAAATACTGAATAGTAGAAACAGTTTTATCTCTACATTACCCAGCTAATGGAACTCATGGACATTCTCAGTCAAAGTTGAGAAGAGGAAGAACTTTTTACAAATGCCTTAATTTTTGCCTGTATGAATGTTGTCTTTGACTTAACCCCACAAGGATTTTTTAATTTATATTTTCAGTTTGTGTAATAAGTGGAGTGTAAAAGTTGTGATATTTCATGTGAAAGGTGGCTTTATTTTTTATCAGTGTACTGTAGTTTTAATTTTTATCAGTGCTAATACTTCCGAGTATCCTGCTTAAAAGTGTGGTAAACTTTCTATTAATTGGAACCTCAAAGGTTCAAGTGAAGATGCAACACAGTACTACCCTAAAACAATTATCTTTGTATTTTAATAATTCATGTATATTTTTATGTGTTTATTTATTAATTTGTTATTTGATCTTTTCCAATAACTTTTGATCTTTTCTTTTTGTATTTCCTGTTACCTTCTGTTACTTCTTTCAAGTAAACACCATGCATGCATATCTTTAATCCAGATTTCTCTTGTAATTACTTGTGTATCTTCCCTTTAGTTTATTTTTCTCTGAAAATGCCTACTGCATAGCAAAAGCTCAGCATGCAGTACATAAATAAAACAAAATAAGTGCCCTCTTTGAGAGGCCATATTCCTTCCTGTGGAAGGGTAGAGAAAAAGAGAAGGCATATGAAAAATTTAACAGGAGCAAAGTAGCAGTCCAGCTCAGTAAAGTAATAATAATAATAATGAAAAATCATTACTGTATTACTATTAACTTTTTTCACACTTATTTAAATTCATTACTCATAACATTGTGCTGTATATTAGAGCATAGGAGAAATGTTAGTCTTTCAGTCATTTTATGACATCTCACAATGGGGAATAATTGTCTTTTGCAGACTGAATCACCTCCATCATACGATGCTGCCACCAAAAAGTCCCAGTGAAGCCCTTCTTTTTCTGTGAAACAGTTCTCCTCACCATCACATTTGTTAGACAACTGCAGTCAGTGAGTCATTTCATGCATTAGTTACATCATTATTTTTATCCTTATTGAGGTTTGTGCAATCATTCTTGGTATTCTGGACCCTGTTTGATTAGATTTCATTACCAGATATCAGAAGGGTATGGTGGGTTGAATTTAAGGTGCTGTTAGGTTTGTTTCAAGAGGGGCTTAGGCCCTTTACTAAGTGAATTAGCTTGGCATAAGGATTAGTACCAAATGGTTGTGAAACTCTAGTTGAAAGGTTATGAAACTAAATGGTTGTTAAGTTGCTTGTGAGGAGTTTTTATGAGAATGAAATCAGTTAAACAATCTTTATAGCTTACATATGTAAAGGCAAATATATAGGTATTCTTTATTATATAAGAAACCAGCACTTTCATATCATGATGCTGCTTTAGAATTGCATTTTATTTTGTATAATTTCCTGTATTCACTTGTATATAACCACACTATATTAAAGGAAATATGGAATTTGTAGATAGCTATATAGTAATAATTATTAGGTGGGTTTTGTCTCATGTGATAATTCCTTGCATTTCTCTGTTATCAGTACAGTAACTTTGATTTGTACTCCTTTTTATAGTAGTAAAAAAAGATGAATGTGTGTGTAGAGAAGGAAAAAATAAAAAAGTTTTTCTTGGGTAGAAGGTCTTGTCAGTTTTTCAAACTGATGTAAATAATGTTTTTGAATGTTCCTAGTAACTATAAAAAACACTTCAAAAATATGATATGTAACTTAAGCAGGCTGAAAAATTCATGCTATGGAAATGTGTTCGCAAGAGTTTGTTTCCTTTACCCATTTCTTAATTGCTCTTATTTCATCAGCAATTGCTTGGCAAGTTGTCTGCCATAACAACTAACAGGGTAACTGATGATGAATATTTCATGGGTGAGGTGAAGTACAACGGTAAAAGCTACCTCCACCAAGATATTTACCAATCACAGTTGTCCCCATGCTGTATTGAAGTTATTTTGAACAGTAAGTTTTGAAAGGTTAAACACTTAAATTGCAATTTTTGTTGCTCTAAACAGTTTTCTTGGTGGCTAAGCTGATTGCACTTGTTGGCCAAGTTTTTTAGTAAAATAGTTATAAAAGATTCTTTAAAGACAGCCCAGTGAAAGTACATAAGAAAACAGCTATAGTGAAAGGTTATAAACTTACTATTTCCATAACTGAAGACCTGATAGAAATAAATGAGTGGGGAGAGATATATTTATATCATTTGTTTAGTTATGTAGCAGATAGATTCTTTGCGTATAGAAATTTATTCCTTTTTCTTTATACAGTATATTGGTCAATATTTTTAAATGCATGATTGCAATAAGTAAATGTGTAACACATTTAAACATTCCTACTTTTTCACGTAATCCAGTTGATATGAAAGGATTTAATTTTTTTGAAGAAAAAAAAAACTATACTTAAGGTTTTCCTTATACTGTATATTTTATAAACATTTACAGGTCTTGATCACCTTAAATCGCATCCTAAGTTTTCTTTTAGATTTAATCTCAAGATGTTATAAGGAGCATAAAGCTCCATAAAAGGCAGATTTGAATGTTTTACTTAATTACCCGACAATATTTATTATTATTATTATTATTATTATTATTATTATTATTATTATTATTATTATTTAGAGAGAACCTGGGAAAATGATCTTCCAAATTGTAGTTTATTACATAAAACACCATAAGTTCTGAGATGATTGCCAAGCTTCAGCTAACTTGGTTTGCTAAGCAGTCAGAGAAATCTTGGAAGGGAAAAAGTTAGAAGATAAGATTAGACGTGCACGGAAAATTTTTGTCTTTTGTTTAATCTCGATGAACTTCACTTTAGTCAGGTAACATGGTATAGGACAGGTTCAGGTGTCATTCTGAAACTGGGAAAAATAGCTGAGATTGATATAAGTTAGGATTTATAACTTGTGAAAATGGATTATTGGCGACAGTGTTATTTATAGAACTGTTTTCAGTGGTAAGACTTTTTACGAAATATTACTTCTGATTTTTAATGCATGTTTTAAGGCAACATTTTGTTCTGCTAGTTTGAAATGTAATCATAGTCATTATATTGTGATGGTGACTTTCACTGATTGTTATATAAAACAATATTCCCTTATAATAAGCTGGAAAAAAGAAATGCTAAATGAATATTGAAGACTATCTGTGCATGATATATGTTGAAAGGATGATAACTACAGATGATTAGAGCAAAACATATACATTGCTGTATTACACTATGCCAGTATACCTTTGGCAGAGCACGAGTTAAAGTTAAAATCTTTTATCAAACATGTTGTGTTTAGGATTATTATATTTTGTGATTCAAAAGTATGTAAGGTATTGAATAAATGTCTTATGGTATAATTTGGGCAGTTTTATTTAATATAGCCATTATTATTGATGTTAAATTAATATCACAATCTTTTAAAGCCAGAGTGGCCTCTAAAATCTACTGTATTAAGTTTACAGCTAACCAAAGTGAACGTATCGGTAAAGGCGTTATGTTTTATTTATCAAATCTTATAGTTAAGTGGAAAATAAGTGTTGTATGTGTAAAAATTATGTATGCATTAATTAGCGGAGTAGTTTCAAAAATGTACTACCATTGTTCCTGCTACAATTTTTGCTCTTCATGTTAAATTTTTCAAGCCAGCTTTTTGAGCTCGATAAACTACTTTGCATTTATAAGTTGGTTATTCTAGAATATATGCAGTCGTTTGATGCAGATACTGTATTTAGAGGTCTGGTTTTAATGGGCGTACAAACTGAGACAGGCAGTGTAGCCCAAAATAATCCCTGTCCCACTAAAAAAAAGTTTATGATTGGACTTCATCCCTTCATACGATGACAGACACCTCTTGAAATTAAGTAGGATGAAGAGTTAAAGAATTACTGAAGAAGAGAGAAATCTAGATTCTGCAATTGAATGATGAGAAGGATTATAAAAAATATTTGACCCCTTAGTTTGTGACTGCCATCCTGTATTTCTTGGATAGTGAAGCCAGTCATATACTAGGACAGGAGATTGGAGGTTGAACATGGAGGCTATGTCTAATGCAATTCTGTGAACTAAATGGAAGAAAGTAACCTCATTATAGGGTTGGAGTGAGATGAAGTTGCATATGAGCCAGTAGCAAGTGTCTGGTGTTGGTTTGTGCAGAGCCTTCCAAGATAAGAGAATAAGACTACAGAGAAGAGAAATTTCCTCATATAAATAGGAGCTGCTCAAAGAAGTTAAAAGTGCATCTGAAAGACTACTTTCTTCTTAAATTCAGTCTTTGCCAGTCCTTTAATGTGATCCTTTTGGATCAGATTACTATTTACTGGTAAGCTGTAAATGTTTCTAGGTGAAAGGGGTTCAGTTTTCTAATTCTCAAACAATAGAGAAAGTCAGAGAACACGTAAAGTCTTGGAAGCATTATAACAGGTTTTATGTTTTCAGTCGAGATGAATTCCAAATCTGTTATAGTAAAATTAGACAAGTTTAAAAGAAGCTGAGATTAAGCATATTTCAAGGGCTGAAATGGTAGAGAAGACATTTTGTGACTAGAATAATCTATATGAGCCAGTAGTGAAAAAGGGGTCATGAAGAAGAGAGCAGTTCCTTGAGCAGCACCATTAGAGATTAGGAATGCGACGGTTAGCACCGTCATCTAAAATGGAAATACTGTTATGATAAGTATTTGCACATCAGAAACATTTTTATGAATGGTCGTTACCACTGTTCCTAAATAGAGTCAACGGAATTATTGGAACTTCATCTTCTCCAGGATATGTGCATCTATCCAAAAATTATGCATACACTTGAACCTCACAAGCAACACAGCATTGAACATGGTAAGTCATAAAGGTCCTGTGCAATATACCGAAGGCTGTAAATCTGGTGAAGGATTGGCAGCAAAATCTATTAAATCAAGCTAGTAACCTGTACCCGACAATGCTTCAGTTTTCACAGCAGAACTCAGTGCAGTATAGTCATCTGTTTACATTATAAAAAAATTGTCATAAAAAACCCTTATCTATCAGATATACCTATTCCTCATCGTATTTTTGTATAATTTTTAAAACGCACAAGCTTGAGGAGATGGCGTGTGTTGTGGGACAAAGAACCTGACAAAGAAAAATTAAAACATTAACCTATCAATTGGGTTGTGATGTTCTTTCAAATATGAAAGTCACATTGAAGTAATGTTATCCCGTCTTCAAATGGGTCCCACACTTGTGACCCATGGGAATCTGATTACCCTCTCATCTACAACACTTACAGGATATTTAAACATTTTAGTAAATGTCCAGTATTAAACCAATGGAACAAAAGTATTGAAAGCAGACTCAGTTTTACAAACAACAATTTAGATTAAGTGGATAGACGGCCATTTTAATGCATAGTTCGTTACATTTGGGGCAACTAATAGACGAGGAACAACTACCCAAGATTACTTACATATTGGGTGTAACAAGGAGAGACAAATGAAAATATTAAGGATTATGGAGATCCTGTAGCTTCTCTTTTCAAGTCCTTCAAACGTCTTGAGCTGAATGAAGTCAAGACAGTATAGTCCTAGGTTTAAATTGTCACCTTCCTTTGTTACCTGTATCAATGCTGGTTCTAATAGATTTTAGTTAGAACTGGGCAAACAAGTAATGTCCTGTGTACCTAAGTAAAAAATCACGTAGGATTGCTTGGTGCCATAGCTGGTTTGCTAAGATTTACAAGAGAAAATTAAGAATCTTGTTAATCTTTCTTTATGTCCTTTGCCTCTCCTTGATTTATCCAGTACTTGATTTCATCCTAGACTGCTGTTTCTTACCTGAAGAGCTACCTCTAATGACCTTTGTAAGCATTAAAGTTATATGCCCCTTTATTTTAGCTATTGTCACTAAAACCAAGATTCTTGCGCATTCTTTTGTTCCACCGTATGTAGTGCTCTCTCTCTCTCTCTCTCTCTCTCTCTCTCTGTGTGTGTATATATATATATATATATATATATATATATATATATATATATATATATATATATATATATATATATATATATATATATATATATATATATATATACAGTATATATATATATACCATGTATATATATACTGTATTCATAAGGCTCCTCCTGACTATTTTTCACCTGAAAACATTTTGACTTATCACATATTTCCGTTTAGGCATGGAGAGGAATATGTGATAAGTCAAAAATTTTTAAGTGAAAAATAGAAAAGCCTCATGAATAATACAAACTATATATATATATATATATATATAATATATATATATATATATATATATATATATATATATATATATATATATATATATATATGTATATATATATATATATATATATATATATATATATATATATACTGTATATATATTCATTCAAAAGCCTTCTCCTGACTACTTTTCAACTTAAACATTTTGACTTATCACATATTCCTCTCCATGCCTGAGTCAGCATCTCTCTTACATAGACATAGCGCTTGTAACTTGTTTCATAAACTCGGACATCCTTTGCAGTTTACAAGATTATGCCATACTTCCAAGAGTCTTAACTCGGAGGAGAATTTCTCTTTGTAAATTGAACATATTTGTTCCAGATCATGGGAAATATCACGATGTTGCTTGCTTTCAGATTATTCAACAAAGCAGATTAAGGTGCAAATTTCCTAAGCCAGTCAAATCATGAAAACTTATTTTTTTAAGATCTAATGATTCCTTGAATTTCATCAAAAGAAAAAAAAAAGTAAAATCTTAGTTGCAAATATTTCGGACATCACAACAAAAACAGGTTGCACGCACGTGAGGAGAGCCTATAGGCTACGTATGGTCATGCCGATCTCTTAATCCTATTTTCTTTTAAGCATTTGTTATCTTTAGCCATATCCATAACCAGGAACCCGTACAAAGAGAGCCATTTTCCCCATGGATACAGTAAGCAGTCGCCTCATCTTCCTTTGACGCATTTGGCTATACGTTAGACTTGAGGATACTTGACTCTTGACCTCTCGACTCTTGCGTAACAACCTTAGATAACGTAAGGACGTTTCCTAACAATTTAAATTGCATAATCACCTAGCATCCTCTCGAGATAGAATGAAGCGTGGAGGGAACGGCAGGAAATTGCTGGAACAAAACTGATCAGTGGCTAGAGCGAGCTGTTGCATAATTTTGACAAGGAAATAATGGATGTGATTTTAACTGACAAAAATATGGAATCTTCAGATTAGGTAAGGGGATGTAGACTCACGAAACACCTCTATGAACTGAAAAAGGGCCAAGTGTAGACCTGACATAGGAATATATAATCGTTTTACCGAAGAACAAAGCTGGTTACACCCTATTGGAGAAGTTGCCTCATAATTATGCATAAAATTCTACCAACACCACTTCTTGCCTGGAGCCTATTTTCCACTTCCCACATGCACAAAGTTTTGGGAGAGACTGAATGGCTCCATCTCGCCTAAATTAAAGTGGTTAGGTAATAAGGCGCTCCCCTTTTTCTTTCCTTCGGCACCCAAACCATCCCTTATGTCAACGTTTTTTTACTTACAAAACTTAAGCGTTCTTGCCACTTTGTCTTCTCCATGACATCGTTAGAGAGGACAGTCAAAGGAGAACTTTGGCAGTACCATTAGATTGGCATTTTAGGAAAGGAAAGGAAATTCTACCCTTTAAAAAAAAAAAAAGCCACTATCGAAGAGGCATTTCATCAGGCAGGTAAACTTTTATGACTTAGTCGTTAGCTGTATCTTATTCATAAAGTAAGGAAGCTTCTACATCTAGCGAGGCAGCTGTTTGTATCTTTTGATAAGTTCTTAACCAGGTGCAGTTACTCAACAAGTTTACTGTGGCGAAGTTGGTCATCCTGGATATCGTTAAGAGGCGGTTTCACCCTTTCTCCCATAAGCCTCAGAATTCTATCCCCCCCCCCCCCTCTCTGTTTTCTTTAATTTCTGTTCCCATCATTCTAATGATATGTCAGTAAGGTTTTTTATTGCTCATATTGATATTCTTTGTTATTTATAGTATTCGGTAGACTTTGAACTTTAATAACCTAGGTAATTTCGAGGACAGTTTTTCAAAATAGAAACACCAGAGGACCATGATGGGGAAATGAAAGCCTGAAAGTGCCACCTATAACAGCGCAGAGCTCTCTCCCCCACCCCTCTCTCTCCTGTTGTCGTAGTTGTACAGTAGCTTTATTACCAGCAGTAGCCTATAAACTGTTCAAGTGCAGCTGTAGAAAATACAACGCTTTTTCAATTTCTGAGGTGGTGTTTTCTTGTTTGATATAAGGAAAATTATACATATCTTTCTGAAAACCTCCCCGTCTCCATCCCCTCGCCCCCATAGAAGAAAAAAATAAAGATGAGTACTCGAGTAATATTTTTATCATCCTTAACGTAAATGTCTTCAACTTTATATACTGTATATATATATATATATATATATATATATATATATATATATATATATATATATATATATATATATATATATATATGTGTGTGTGTGTGCATGCATGAATAAGGAAACACGCTGTGATATATCGAAAAATAACCGCTAGGATTTTTTGAGTTTGCTATGTAAGCACAGACTTGACGTGCTTCACATACTCTCTTTCACACAGAAACGCGCGCGTACACACACGTACACATATATATATACAGTATGTGTGTGTGTGTGTGTGTGTGTAAATGATTGATATTTTCGGTAAGAAATATTACAACTCATTCACTTGTTCTTTTCTTATGGGAGGGAAGGCGATGTGGAGGTTTCTGGGAAAAGGAAGTAATTCATTAGCACCCCTGGTCTCTTTGGTTGGAGAAGTGTAAAAAAAAAAAAATTAGTGTATATTCTTCTAGTGGTGAAGTTCCGTAGCTGTACAGACGGAATTCCGTCTTCACTTCCTAAGTTAAACACCTTTATAAGGTAAGGCCATGTCTGCGGATAGGTCTATGTAGAAGAGGGGACTCCGGTACCTAACCCAGTGGGTCACATGAGACCCGAAATGCTATGGCGTAGGTAAAAGCAAGTAACTAACATTGGTTAAGCCTTAAGGTAAGTTAAGACTACTTCCTCATCAGCCGATAATCTGGATATACTCCCATTCTGTTACTATTTGTAGTCACCCCTAGGAAGATGCGCGAAGTAATGGGGGTCTTGTGGATGTTTCCAAACGTTTCCCCGTTTCTCATGTATGGTTTCTTCTAGGGTCATTATGTCTCATTTATTACGTGCATTCGCTTCCTCCTCCTCACTTTCTCCTCCTCTTCCTCCTCCTCTTTTGTATGTATTCATCTTTCTCTTTCCTAACAAGTGTTTGAATATTTATGGGGCAAAATCACACAGTTCTTCAATTAATTTAAATGGGTGCATTATCTAGTCCACAATAACCTCCTTTTTTTATCATTTTAACACTCATTTTGGAAATGCCACTCACAGTGTACCTTGTCTGATAAACGCTTCAGATGGTACGGATGTCCTTTGCAGCAGCCATCTATTTACTTTTATCCATTTCCACTGGTCTACGCCTTAGCTGTCAAACTTGTTTAACCTCGTCTTGTTCAGATTTTCACCTTTTAATTAAGAACACACACTTAAAAGAGTAATGATAATTATTGACATGGAGGCCTCGGTCAATACCGAGCTCGGTACTAAATGGAGAGAGAGATTTCATCCTGGTTGTGACCCTGTTCGGCATCTTCTAACTGTGAGGTATACCTAATCGGTACTTATGCCAACAGAGGCATAACTGGATTTAATGGGCATCGCCTAAAAACTTCTTGATGAGGGAAGCGTTCTAACTGTCACAGCATGAATAAAAAATACAGATATTGTAAATGCACTTACACACACACACACACACTCACATACACATACATATATATATGTGTATATATATATATATATATATATATATATATATATATATATATATATATATATGACTATCTAGTAATATATAGTTTGGAGTGCTTACTACAGCATTCTTTTCTTGCACGATGTTTTGCCTCACGTAACGGATGATCTTAAGCCGAAACATGTAAGCCTCGAAGAAAGGTTTCTTCACCTTGCTACAAAACAAATAGGTAAGCCTAGATGCACAGCAAATATACTTAGGCTTCAGCTGAAGTTTAAGCTGAGACGACTTATTTCATGGCCAGATACGAAAATGGTCACGACGTCATTCCACGGATTTCAAGCAAGGGCGGCAAGATCTAAGAAGCAACATGCAAGAAGTGGAAAAGAACACTACAGTATACAACCCTGTTTGTATCTCTCCCTCTTTCTCCCTCTGTGTGTGTGCGTGTGTGTGTGTGTGTTGAATCCTACAGCATATTCACAAATATTTACACTCAAAATTTTAGTGTTGGAATTTGATTCTCGTGTCCTTCGGATCGAGAACAGACATTGCATAAGATTGTGACTGTTTATTTTATTTGTTAATATAATATTCTCAGCTCACCGCGAAATTAATTAGTAATTATGTGTGGTCTTTGTATGGATGAATGAGTGACTGTCACTAGCACGTGAGGGACCAAAGTTACTCTCGAAGAACAACTGCTTGGAATCAGACTGATTACATCTTTAGTCGGCTCATTCTCAGGAAAAAAATAATGCACTCAGAAACTATGTATAACATTCACATGAATAGGCAAACCGGTCCCCGAAAAAATCGAAATTATATATGTGGCAACTCAGGAAAGGTGCGCTGGGTCTACAACCATCAGGCAATGACAGTTGACGGCCGGCACTCCTCGTGGTGAGGTCATCAAACACATCTCCGAAGGTACGTGTTAACCGCGGTGTAATCAAAGAGGGCACGTGACTATTAGCTGCTCATCCTTCGACTTGCACTTTTTTCCTTGGAAGAAGGGGAGTTTAAATTATATATATACTGTACATATATCGCGCGTCTTGTTAACAGATATGTAAAGCAGTGCTCCGAAACTACTGTAGTAGCAACGTGTTATTATTCGTTCTCTAGAGTTGGACATCTGATACCGAATTTGCAGGCAAGGAGCTCTTCTCAAATATCTCCCAGTGACTGGCAGAATATGACCACAGTTCCGGGTAATATTAGAACGCTATTTAAATGCGATTGGTGTTACTTATTTGCGTTCTGCTTACTTTTACAGGTATGGTGTTTATCTTACAACAATAACCTCACACTGTTAAGGGCCTGTTCAGTAGTTCCCGATATGCAGATTATGGCCAACAAAGTTTAAGCATAAAATGTAGGTTTATTACACACACACACACACACACACAAATACACACACATACACATATACATATAATATATATACATATATATATATATATATATATATATATATATATATATATTAATTTCAGAACTTTAAGGATTAAATTGCGTCAGTGATGTGCCGGAGTGTTACGCATGTAGGAAATCAACTAAATACAGTTGGTAACTGCAGCCAGATGTGGGAATGTTGTACTAGGTTTTGTATAATCGACAAGCAAAATGTTCCAGTAACTTGAGCTAGTTTAGTACTGGAGATAATCTTATATCTTTATGTAGCCCAGGTTTGTGCGACAAGTGAGACTGAAGCAGGCAACGACACGAATCCTGACCCTACCTCGAAAGGAAAAAAATATTTAGCCTCTGTTAGGCTTATCGGTTCTCGAGTGTTCCGCCAAACAGACACCGTTTGATGTCAGTTAAGATGTCTAGATTTCGTCAGTTTAAAGGCGTTTTTAACACTGCTGTTTCTTGAATATTTATATCATTGAAAATAACTTTTTTATAGTCTTGTAAGCACATGCAGAGCAGCAAAATCAAAAGCATTTTTGAGATGAGGAACACCCGAGCTAAGCATAGCAGAAAGAAACCCTTGGTGACATTGAGCGAGGTCTTGCCTGAGGTATTATCACGTGAACTTGTAATGATTCCAAGAAGGCCAGAAGTCCTTTTTGTGCAATATTGGCAAATATTGTGAAACGCCGAACTTTGTGATGTAAGCAGAACTTATTGTGTAACGCGGATCATGTTATGTAATAAGAGTGTTATTACAATTTACACAGTCGAATACGTGAATCAGTCAATTGTAATATCCTATTAGAAGTTATTTAAAAGTTATCTGATGGAAAGTAGAAACTCGTGAAAAAAAATGTTACACAAAAAATTCGCTAGAAAGATTTTTGCGAAATACCAAGGAAGTGATTTCATTCGTCGTCATCAAATTTCGTGGAAACCCTACGTTATAGGATATCCGGGCTATGAGAGACTTCCATCATAATGGGTTGGACTTTATATTTTCTTGAGGATACAAGTTTGTCTTGATCATTTTCAGTGATTCGTAAGTGTTTTCGTATCCAAAATATGAAGCTGTCGAGAGAAAAAAATAAACATTCATTAAACTCTAGTAAATGGCGTTTAGTACTTTACTTGCAGAAACTTCTTGATTCACCTCTCGTGAGATGGATTGATGATCGGTTTCAGCAAGTTGGCGTTGCCTCAGTTACTATCATCGAAGAGCATGAAATGTTTTTTGATACTAGAAAGAATTTGAACTAAAAATAAAAATATTTATCAAAATCTGTGACGAATCACAGTCAATAACACCTACCTTTTAAGCATTCTTTTACCTTACTTGATTACATTCATAAATCTTATATACAGTATGTAGAAAAAACTGACAGTAACATCTTTTGAAAAAAAAAAAAAAGCCAGTTTCATAAACACTCTTTACTACTAGTGAGTTTACATATTTTCTTCTTGGCACTTGGAGAGGAAATGTTTGCAAGTTCACACAACTTAGATGCATCCTTTTTTTTTATCAGTACCCGCAAGAATTTATTTACCAAGTTTGATAGATTTCCATACGAAAAAATAACAAATATTTATGCGAGGAGTAAACACATTCCCTTCCCTGCTGACTTCTGAATTTCAGGTATATCGGTTTTATCTTAAATCTTCTTATAATTATTTATTTATCACATTTTCTTATCTCTCTCTCTCTCTCTCTCTCTCTCTCTCTCTCTCTCTCTCTCTCTCTCTCTCTCTCTCTCTCTCTCTCTCTCTAGGCTGATTTCGCTTTAAAGGCCTCTTGAGTTTATTATCTGTTGACTGTCCATAAAGGTTTTCAGCTGAAGATTTAAAGAAAAGAAGAAAGCAAAAAGAAAAGAGAGCATGAGATGTTCTGAATTCATCTCCTTAAGTATGAAAATAAATGTTAGTCCTTGCACAATGTTCTTGCATTTCTTGTCTAACATGGTACAAAGGTTTCAATCAGAATAATATTAATTTCAGAGTATTTTTTGTTAATGAGCTGCCGCATGGTAACCACCTGTCGAAAACAATTTTTTTCTATAGAGTATAAAAAAAGAAGCCAGCTCTTAGTAATAACACGATGACTAGAGCCAAGAAATTGAATAATCAAAAGTCAAGCAACTGAGTTCCAAGAAATTAAATGATTAAAAGTTTGCAATCTGTGTGTGTGTGTGTGTGTGTGTGTGTGTGTGTGAATGATGATCGAGACCTTCTTTGGAGGGCTTCGTGATGGTCCCTGATATGGCCTTGGATACTTTCTTTTCTGCTTCCCAAACTTATAATCCTCACTTTCGTGAGGCGTGATATATTGCTTCTCTCCCACACTCCCCACTCCCTCCCATTTCTTGTTTCAACCGAACCTGCGCTATATACCGACAGAAATTTATTTTCCCATCTGCATCCAGATATCTTTGATATAGCGTCTGGGAAATACCCGCTCAACTTCACTGAATGTTTTTTTAAGAAAACGTAGCCAGGTAGAACAAAGAAACGTCTTAAAATGTAAGCACATTTGCCTGATTTACTCTTGACTGGAGCGTTTAACTACGGAAGTGTTCTTTTGTTTCACAGGTGTGAAATACTTAAGACGAACTGACAGGCTTCTTCTGCGCTAGTCTCACTTCATCATGGCTCCTGACAGTCAATGCCTGAGTCCGGAGGGCGTTGTGGAGACGCACCGATCTTTCGTGACACGGGTCATGGCCCTTCCTGCCGTCGATCAGGCTGCCGCCATGTACCGTGTCACTAAGGTACGGCTATGACACCAGTATGTATTTATTGAATGTAAATAAGTTGTACCGATAAAGTATAGCAAAGACAAGGTCATTTCTCGTATTTGCCTTATTTTCCTGAACAATCATGTTGTACTGTATTTGCTTGCCAACAATAATTTTGTGGGAAGTGGCATTAATTTTTTAATATCAATTAGATGAAAAAAAGATATAAGAAAAAAATTCGCTTGTCACTTTGATACACCAAAATTTGCTAACTAGAATATTTCGTATATTTCGTATAGTTCGTTTATTGAAATGTTCATGTGACAAACATATAAACTTGGGTGAATTTGGAAACGAAAGGATACTTTTTCTTATGCATTTTTTATTAGTTTTTTATCAGCTATACTCACGGAAGAAAGTAATAATGTTATCTTTGCCAGCGTTGCCATCATTATTCGTATAATTTTGCCTTTTTAGCTTATAATCATAGCAATCGTGTTTTAGCATTGTCAACTTGATTAAATGTAAGCTTTGAAATCTTTTGGCGCAACAGATCAAACTTGTATCTAGTAATTTCCACTGGCACCCAGTGACTTATTTTTTTATTTATAATTTAGACATAAGTTGACTCCAAGATCTAAAGAGTTGCTCCTTAGTTCTTGGGCTAACCATTTCGTGCACGTTCTATACAATTACCATGTTACAACACAGGAGCAGCAGCCTTACGTTGGTGTTGCACTGCGACTGGCAGAGGCGGGAATTATGAGGACGGTGACGGCTACTGGAGCCATAATTCCTCTCGCCACCCCCATAGCTAACCACGTGGACGGGTTGGCGTGCCAGGTGTTAGACAACGTGGTCAAGGTGGCGCCCATCATCACCAAACCAACTGACGAGGTAAAAGGATGTGTTTCTGGCCGTTGAATACAGACACTTAGGACGTTTCTGTTTGGAAACAATAGATCACTGGGATGGCCCAGTGTTGTTAACGGTTGACGCTCTAGTCCATTCTAATATATCCTCAAAGGGAGGTAGTGACGTCAGTGCACCTCGCGTGGTGCATTGTATGCATTACTTATGGGTCTTTGCGGCGTCCATTCGGCCCCTAACTGCAACCTTTTCATTCATTTTACTGTACCGCCATCTGTGAAGTTTTTCTCCTGTTACATCTTTTTTTTTTCTACTGTCCGTTTCCCTTGACTCGCTGAATGATCTCATAGGTCCCAGCCCCTGGCCATTGGCCCAAATTCTATATTCCAGTTCCAACTCTTATTTTAATATGTTTCCAGTTGCATAATATCCAAGTCTTTGCAATGATACTGGAAGCAGATAATGAAAGAATTATTGGCAAGAGGGAATAGTTAACAGGGCTAATAGGAACGTGTTCGGTAGTTCACTGTTAGGAATTAGCTAAGTCATAGTGCATTAAACAGGGAGCTCTAGGGGATACCTC
Source organism: Macrobrachium rosenbergii (assembly GCF_040412425.1). Classification (NCBI taxonomy): domain Eukaryota; kingdom Metazoa; phylum Arthropoda; class Malacostraca; order Decapoda; family Palaemonidae; genus Macrobrachium; species Macrobrachium rosenbergii. The sequence continues at coordinate 51,596,955 of NC_089746.1, read as the reverse complement.
TGAAATCACTGTTAAGGCTCGCTGATTTTTATCCTTGTTGATTGTCAGACCAATGGTCTATCTTGTCATATGCTACCATTATAATAAGTTGTAATTCACTTTTACATAGTTACTTTTCTAGTGAATAAAGATATGTGCTGTTTATACAGAGTTCTGACAGACACGTAAAAGATGTTTTGACAATACTTCACGAAGGATATATCTGAGTTAGTGTTTTATCATCAAAGTATTTAATTCACTTGGTTAATTTTCATCGGTAACTGATGGAATAAGGAAACAGGAATTGTCAAGTAAGTGGCGGGGTCCGTACCAGTCATAAAGAGAATGAAAATGAACGAGAGCATAAGCATTCCTGATAAGTGAGACCTTAGAGAGCTGTCCAAAGCCACCATCAAAGAGATATTCCAGAAGAGCCACAGTAAAGCAAGCATTGTCGAAGCCATATATCGGTGGTTCAGATGAAGGGAGGTAGAGTCAAGGTGTCTGAGACGCGGTGAACTGAGAACAGATTTATTTGCTTTATCAGTGACAGTGTTATGGTTGGCTTCACTTTGTTTCACTTTGTTTGGGTTTTATGTACAGCCCTCCACAGGGATAATTCCCTCTCTGGCGGGCCCATGTACGTTTTCAAAATAAGGTGCTTCTTATATTTTCTAATTGTCTTTCAGTGTTTTGTCGTCAGTATCGTAGCTCGTGCAGAATAGGAGTCTTTAGTTCCTTTTTAAATTTGCATTCTTCTTGTATGCTCTTCACTTCAGGCGGTATTTTGTTGGTGCGCAGTGTACAAATGCTCTCACGCCTGACTTACAATTTGTTCAAGGTTCAAATAGCCTCTATGCTTCGCTTGCATGTCTGATTACCATATTCATTTCGGGTCTAAAGAAGCTTAAACAGCTTCTGAGATATGTTGGTTCATCATATCTTAGTGCTTTAAAGACTGTAAGTAGTATTTTATATTCTATTCTAGCTTTTACTGGGAGCCAATGCAGCTCAATTAGTGCTGGGGTTATTCTGTCACGGGAACGTGGTCCTTTTATTAACCCTACGGATCTATTTTGTACTCCTTGCAATTTCCTTAGTAGGTAGTTAGGGAGACCGTAGTATGTAACGATGCAGTAGTCAAGCTTCGAAAGTATTTGGTTGCAAATGGCTGTTTTCAGAGTATCTTCGTTTAGGTATTTTCTGATCAATGCAATGTTTCTAATATGACAGTTGCAGGTTTTTGTCATATGGTAGTGCGAAGAGGTGAGCTGGTCATAATTCTGTATATAATGGCAAACTTATGAAAGCTGTGCATGTTAATAATTGTACCAAAATGAAAAATCATATACATAATCATATACATAACCTAACCATGATCATAAATTCTTTTTTAGGTCTCTAGGACAAGAACCGTAGACCGTACAAGTAGACTAGTAGGTTCATGAGTAGTGAAATTATTATTGGAAATAAATAAAAAACAACGATTTTTCAGTGGAGACCATGATGTAAATATGCAAGATAAACAAAGATGAGAAAAATGAGTTACGGAAGTAGTTAATTATATTGTTAGAGACCAGAGACTAAATATACTGAAATTCCTCACTGATGCACAAACCGTTCCCTGCTTCAAAACAAGACTTTTTTTTTTTTTTTTTTTTTTAAGTGAGCGAGGCTTATCTTTCTTAACTGGATAGCAAGAGTACCAGGGACGGTTTTAGCAGGCGAGAAAGTTGCTAAACAAAGGTTTACGGGATTATTTCTAAGTTTGTCTTAAACATGTATTTTCCTTTTTCTTGCAGATAGTCGACGAAACCCGTCATTTTGTTATGAGGAGTATAGCTGGTGGTCAACATCACTCGAAACCACTGACATTGAAATCAGCATTAGTCGCTCGTGCTTCGGATGTGGTAAGTATTTATTTTATAAAAGTGAAAAGATCACATTTAGTATTCGGCGTCGGTGACCCTGGTAGTTGTGACGCCAGATAACCTACAGTTAATCAAATCAAATTACTCCTTTTTTCATCCCCTCTAGCCTGCTAGTTTTTGTTCTTTAGGTCACCTGAGTTGGGAGCAAGTGAGCTTTTCTGACTGAGTTTGTCCGTCATCGTCTGTATGTATGTATGACGTAAATTTTTTTAATTTTCGATTTCTCGAGAACTACTAGATCAAATGGCGTAAAATTTTTACAGTTTCGACTTCACCAAACCCATTGGAGCAATTTCAACCAAACTTGGCACAAGGAATTCCCTGGCTAAAGGTGCGGGGGTTTCTACGCCCCTTTCCAAGGAGGAACAACGAAGACATTGTGAAAGTAAGGAATGTCAAAAATGAAAAAACTTGTATATAAGCTTCTTTATTTAGCGTGTATTCAATTTTATTCAAATCACGTTCAATAAATGTTCAGAGTTGTATATAGAAATGTATAGGAAAATCTTGATCATATGCTCATAAGCAGTAAGTGGCTTAAGTAAGTACAGTGACCTACGGGCCTCGTTTTTCTTCTCTTCTGCTGAAGGAGCACAGGTTGAGAAACTGTAAACACATGTAGCCCAATTTTGCAGAAAGGAAGGTTTTCATCATATAGGACAGTCAGAAAGGTGCTTGCATCGTCATAATAGTGCTGTCAGTGCACCTCATTCCGTACGCTGTAAGCATTACTTGAGGTTCTTTGCAACGTCCCTTCGGCCCCTAGCTGCAACCATTTTCATTCCTTTTACTGTACCTATGTTCATATTCTCTTTCCACCTCCTCCTAATAATTGATTTATCGTGCAATTACTAGGTTTACCTCCTGTTACACCTTTCAGACCTTTTTACTGCCAGTTTCAGTTCCGGCGCTGAATGACCTCATAGGTCCCAGCGCTTGTCCTTTTGCCTAAACCTTTTACGCAGTCAGTATTTCGTACTAATTAAATTCAGCTGACCTGGTTAAGGATCACGTCATGCACACCCGGTCTTCTTTCCTTGAAACGATATGCACATGATGCATCTTGAATCATTAACTATAATTCCTGGGGTCAAAAAGTCGAGGAAACCTTATCCATTCTGTCTGCAAGGAAGCCATTTTGCTGCCTCTTCTTGGCCAGTTTCTTTGTGCTCTGTGATAATGGCGTGCGTGGCTAAGGTCAGGCAATGAGGGAAGCTTGTAGTCTTGCCTGTTATGAAGCGATTTTATTCAAGGCCGATTATTCATCAGTTATTCCTTCATTTGCTATTTTAGCTCAGAATAACGTTGTAGATATTTCGAGACAACATAGTAAGTAGAAAAGTTCGTTTTGCAATATATATTTATTTTTCCATTTCGCTAACCTGAGCTCACAGCAGGAGAGCTTTTCGAGTCGCAACTTGTATGTATGCATGTATGTATGTACGGCGTAAACTTTTTCGACTTCTACAGTACCCAAGATCAATTTCAACAAATTTCAGTCATACCTGGCACAAGCATCTATGGGTGAAGGGGATTCAGTTTGTGCTAATGGGGAACTGCGTTTCCTTCTAAGGGGAGATAATTAAGAAAATATGTTGGGTTCATTTAAAATTCTTTTCTGGAGCTGCTACTAAAATAAATAAAAAAAAGGAAACTTACTTGAAAACTTCCTTATGAAAGAAAATTCAAGTTTATTCAAGCCACGAGCACCGAATCCCGGATGGGGCTACAAAAGGTGTCCAAATTTTTACGTAGGAATATGTTCGCAAAATACAGAATTATGACTTTCTTTTCATCTCAAAAAAGAAGACTTTTTGAGGAACCTGCCATAAAACACCGATGCGCGCACAAGATAAAAGAATGACGTACAACATTTCGTACGAAGAAAGATATGCTGTTCTTGCTTGTTCTTTGGATCCTCGAGGAATAACATTGCAACCACAGTTCTGTTAAAAGTTTTCTCTGAAACAGCAAACTTCTGTACGCATTACAGTTTTCATTTGCATCACGTTTTTACCGAAGGATATTAGTTGTAATAACGTGTGGCTGAGGATGATTTCATTAAAATGAATTTCTTTTTCACATTTTTAATTGCCATTTCATTTCATCCTTTAAGAGGCCCTTCTGTCACTGGGTCTCCCCATAAAGACAAGTGCTGACTAAATCCACAATTGCTCGATTGCAGATAACGTATTCCTGACGTCGTCTTTGGCCCAATAGTAACTGTTCGTTGCTGAGTCCTACTGATTTTTTGTACCTTCCCATTTTTTTTCCTTGATTTCTTCACCTGAGGACAAGAAGTAGGCTTGTGGTGGCTTGTCCCAACGGCTTTTGCAATTGAAAAATGAGTTTGTCCTTTTGAGATCTGTACATGTAAAAGCTTAGAAGGCATTAGATTAAGTGTAATGATATATCACATTGTTATATTTACTCAGCATATATTTTACACTTGACTAATTCTAGAAGGAGTGAACGTTAAGAATATATCATTCCATTACACTGACAGCCCTGAATTTTACTCAGAGGAGCAAACAGAAGGTCAAATGATTATAAATTTACGTGATTTCCGTTAGTTCCGAAACATCCTACAGTAAATCAAGTATACAAATTGTAGAAATGTATTAAAGTGGATTCGTGTAAACCGCTGGAAATTAATGCCAACTAAGAAATAATTTTTCAGCAATGTGTCAGTTAGGCTAATTTCCAGAAAAAATAACAGAAAGAAGCCGCCTCCGACATTGCCAAGGTCTCCTCCTGTTAAGGAGTCGTATTGTGAACTTGTAATGATTCTGAGAAGGGAGGAGTGTCACGGACATTTCGGCCAGCCGTGAAAAGACTTTTGTATCTCGAATTGAACATTTTGCTTAAAATGAGGCTCTTCTATTGAATTTGCGGAACCTGGTGATTTGACAAACATGGAGGATAGAAAGGAATTCATGCAGTTTCAACAAACGTAGAGATTAGAGAGGATTACGTTAAAGACTAAATATGTATTCTAATAAATAATTTTTATTTGAATAAATGAATTGACCATCCGGCTTCTTTGACGGCAAACACATTTTATAATTGTTTATTATATATAAGTTTATTATTCAGGACTTCTCTTTGAGTCCAAAGTTAACCATTATCTTTGTGTATATTAATGTTTATCAGTTGTTCGACCAGGAAATGATTTTCAGTTTTAAGCCAAATTTCACATGATTTATAAGTTAATAATCATACCAGTTATGTTTCGACTTTGTTGCAGCCCCATCTTACTAATAAATCTAAAATTTTGTTCCTGGAAGCTTTTGTCGAGGATACAAGTGTATAGTTATAAGCTTCACTTAGAAACGCATGGCTATCTTCGGATCCTGTAAAATGTTTTTTCACTTTTTATAAATCATTGATTTACGAAAATGAATGCTATCCTTGTCATTCTTTGTATAGAGCAAAGCTTCCTGAGTTTATGACACGAAATTTAGAATTAACAACAACTTCTGAGCGTGGAAAGTCTTTCTTTCACGTTCTTTGATTTATTTAATAATTTTTCTCACAACCGATTCTTTACCAGCTGATATAGATAACGATCTTTGTTTGGGAGAACGATTTTTCACGTCAAACTTTGGGCTCAGACTTAACTTCGAGCATCTTTAGTTACATTTATGAAAAGAATTCTCAGTCCTCCGACTAACATTGTAGATCTTGTGTATCTCATTGCAGGTTGATCGCGCTTCAGCCACCGATTATGGGAGAGCTTTGATCCAAATAGCCGAATCTGTCTTACACTCAGCCCATCATGCAGTGGACACTTACCTCCCTCCAGCCGAAGGCGATATTCATCATGCAGGTAAGGCTACCTGACAGTCGTAGTTGATTATGGACTTTTCAACTGCTAAAGAATAGAACAGAGAATATAGTCCAAGCACTAGGACCTATAAGGACATCCAGTCCTGAAAGGGAAATTGAGAGTAGAAAGGTTTGCAAGGTGTAACAGGAGGAAAGCCTCGCTGTTGGACTATGAATCAATTGTCAGAAGGCGGTGGAAAGACAGATGAAAGAAAGATAATATGAATGTAGGTACAGTAAAAGAATGAAGGAGGTTGCAGCTAGGGGCCGAAGGGACGCTGCAAAGACCCTAAGTAATGCCTAGTGTACTGCAAGAGGTGCACTGACGGCACTAACCCCCTACGGGGCTCCGTCAGCTGTTAAACAGCAAATTGCTAAACAAGTTGGATTTAGATATGTCGTACCTTTATTTAATTGAGAAGTGGACTTCCTAATTATTCAAATATATATTGGGCTTACATAATCAAGATTATAGAAGCAGTTTTGTCCAAACATGAAGAGGAGAGCGAGTCAATTGACAATATTCCTGTATATTACGAGATTCATACGGAAAAAATATTTGGACCAAACAGAGAACTCTGAAACTATACCTCACCGACTTCGATGCAAAAATTGCCACAAATATGTTCATGCACACAAACAAAAATTACCATTAAAATGTTAATTGTTGCTAATGTGAATCAAGTAACCACAATACTAGATTAAATTGCGGAACACCAAAAGGTATTATCTGTGGTGAGCATCACTACGCATGATAGAAAGAATGTTCACTTTCTATGTGTCAACACAAATAAAAAGTACTGCAAGCAACGACAGGAATGACTATCTAAGAAGCAAGACAAAAGTAAGGCTAAATATTAGCGAGTAACTAATGTACCACAAGACAAATGAACAACACAAGAGTCGGGGAGGAAGTCTCCACACAAAATGAATAGGCAGCTCTCAGTGACATAAAATCTGAGTGTATGAACCCTGCACAGAGCAGAGAGAACTTCAAAGAAGGCGGTAAGAAAATATCCAGCGCGTGGTTGCTTAATAGTGCCTAGCTACACACACTAGAGAGACCACAAGTTTATGTAAAAAATAAAAGACCAGAAGAGAGGCCACAAGTTTATGTAAAAAGTAAAAGACAAAAAGATAGGGTTACACCATCCCACGTCAAAAAAAACCAGTTGAATCCCAAACCCACACTTGAAGAACAAACTCTTAATGTGAAGAAAATTAAACAAACGTGATAGAATTCAGTGCAAATAGAATTCAAATTAATCTATCAGTTCTTTAGATTATTGAAGAAAACGACGAAGTTTACGGAATTCACCAGAACGCTCAGTGTGGATACCACGCATTAGGGAGCTTAGGGCACTCACTACCCAGTACAGGTGAAGTCTACTCATAATGTATCCCAGCGCTTGGCTTTATGCCTAAATCTGATATTCCATTCCATTCCATTACTCATAATGTAGTTACCAAGTTTATTAAACAAAGAAGAAAACGTGTCAGGGATAAACCAGAAACTCGTGCGCAATAGCCTATACTTGAAGCCTAATACGGAGAGTCATATTGAAACACACCCGTAGGAGGTTAGTGCTGTCAGTTTACCTCACGCGGTGCACTATAGGCATTACTTAAGGTTCTTTGCAGCGTCCCTTCGGGCCCTAGCTGCAACTCCTTTCATTCCTTTTACTGTACCTCCGTTCATACTCTCTTTCTTCCATCTTACTACCTCTCCTGACAATTCTTTCATAGTGCAACTGCCAGGTTTTCCTCCTGTTACACCTTTCAAACCTTTCTACTCAATTTCCCTTTCAGCGTTGAATGACCTCGTAGGTCCCAGCGTTAGGCCTTGGGCCTAAATTCTATATTCTATTTTGAAACATAAAATTAATTGATAAATGCTTGGGTACCGGATAAAATACAACAATAATGATGAATATGTATCTGAAAGTACCAACCAAAATTGCCAATTCATACAAAGTAAATTAATTCAGAGATCAGTAAAGGGTAGCAAAGGAGTGAATCACCATGTCTTAACTACAGTCAGCTAAAGTTTCAAACGATGCGTAATTCATTGGCACGTGGACGGGATGAAGATTAAAAACCGTTTAGGTGGACAATAACAATTAATATTGGACTATAATCCTAAGTTTTTATGTCTTCAACGCATCGGGTAATATAATAAACAAATTAAAAATGACAAATTTAGTCAGCCAATCTGTGAAATGGTCATAAACTTAGAACAGCAGTGTGAAGTCTGTAATAAAGTCTTATATGATATTGTATTTATCCATAATATTGCATTTCAGTACACGAGCAGAATCAGTTTTACTAAATCGTCTTGAAAATGGTTATTGGTTAAGCTTATTTAATCTCTTCCTCAGACGGCTATGAAGGAAACCTTAGTTCAAAAGCCTTCTCTCTGGCGTATAAGACTCAAGGCAGATTAAGACGTTCTGCCATGCGCATGTTGAAGAGTAATAATAATGGGAATGAAGAAGATGAGGATATTGTCATTTACCCACTGCATCTGGTAAGTGTTTTTAAAAGTAATGTGTCTCAGTGTTGAAGTATTGTAGCCTAACTGAACTTTTAGCGAAAGGTTTGAGTGAACTGTTGAAGTGGCATCTGCAGCGTAAGAATGGAATGAAAGGGTGAGAAGTGAGGATATGCGTAGAAATTTTCTAGAGGGTAGCAGTAGGTGAAATGATGGATTAGATGGTTCTGTCATGTGGAAATAATGGAGGATGATAGGATGGGGAAAAGAGTGCATAATTCGAAAGTACTGGGAGTCTTTGGACCTTGCTAGGAGTATGAAAAGAAAGATGTTAAACGTAACTGGATAGATGAAACGAGAGAATTATTGGAAATGAACAGCTCTTTTGTCTGCGGTATTCATTACTAGATATCTTTTTTTTTTAAATATATAAAGAAAATACCTACTGATAAACTGATGAATGATAATTTGTTCTAGGTTGGGAATGGCGATTACCGATCTGTGAAATGGTTCTACGCTTTACATGATATTTCATACGTTCAGAAAGCAACCAGTGCCACTACCGCAGCACATTCTGTTGTAGTGAAGAACGTAGGATTTTTCTTGGAGACCGCCGTCAAATTTCCGCGCATAATTAGCACAGCAGTAATCGAGACTGCTGGTAATGCTTACTCAGTCATTACTGTAAATGGGATGGATGCTGTCAGGTACTGCTCATCTAACAGTGTACAACTTGGGAAATCTGTGACAATGGCAGCTGTAGGAACAGTCAGTAACGCCACTTGGATGGTTAGTTCAGTAGCACACAATGCCTTCTCAACTGCTGTGTGCACCACCAGCACCATTACAAACAGCAGTAAAGACATGGTGAAAACAGTTCTAAACACCGGAGTTTGTATGACTCACAAAGCAATGACCCATTGTATGGCTTTAAGCAAGGCTTTGCCAGATTTTGGAGTGAGTAAGAGGTCTCAAAATTTATTCCAGACGATCCAAGCAACTTTTCTTAGCCTCAAAGCACAAGGAACAACGACGTTTTTTACAGCAAAGCAGCGTTGCGCAGATGCCCTCGGAAAAGCTCTTCTGAGGGTGCCACCATCTTTGTATATCAGAGGACACTTGTTATATATACAACTGCTCATCGCCTGCGATGTCGTCCGTCAATATCCAGCTCAAGTTCTCCAGACGTCAAGTCAAATGCTAGAGAGTGCTCGACATATCCCAATCGATTCATATGCTTGGTTAAGCAACAAGGATTTGTTTATTCGAGGTTATCTTCTAACGGTCAATATTCAGGTGAGTCCAGATAACTATTGGCGTTCGTTTTCTAGTCTTAACCTAGTTAAGAAATGTAATGAACATTATATAAATGGAGGGGAATAACTCTAGATCATGAAGAGGGTATGTATGTGCTTATCCATATAGTTCCCATATATATCATAGTTATGGTTTCTGTCATACATTCAAAGCATTACCTTAGAAAGCACAGGGCTGATTTTTATATCTTCAGGGAAACACATCGAGTAATGCAGCTCTGTAAATTTATGACTTGTAACTCATCCACTTTGCATCCCTTATTATTATTATTATTATTATTATTATTATTATTATTATTATTATTATTATTATTAACAGTTGTTTTAAAATTGTTTAGTGGACCCCTTTGTCACACATGAAATTGTGTAGGGCTTGAAGTTTAGGAAATGGGTAATGTCGAGTACAGTAGATCTAAGTAAGAAAAGTAAATCCACTTCCTTTAGTACGGACGGAACCAAAAAGTCTGGCTATTTACATGACTTCGAAAGTTTTACCACTTAGAAATACATCGGCACGAAGTTTTGCTTTAGGTGTCCCCCGTGAAAATTACAAACCTTATTCCACCTACAGTATGCTTAAACTGCCTAATTTGAACAATACTGAATAGCTACTTGAATAGCCAAGCGCTAGTTAACGAAGAGCGAAACCTCCGCCCACAAAGGGAAAAGTTACTACCGTACGTGTCTTAGGTTAAAGTAACTTCAGTTGCAAACTAGTTCTCAGGGAGACAGTGCGTGTTATTTAAACGTTTCGTCGTATGGGACCATGGTCTCTTCCAACAAATCTTGAAATCGAGTTACATGGTGAGATTTTATATATTGCTTTCATCAAATGCAATTTGAAAAAAAAATTTTCATCCATTTGAGCATTTAAGGGTTGTCCTGCAGGTGCAATTGTTACTAGGGTCACTGCTTTCATAGAAACTTGTAACTGTATTATGTAAATCATGTGCACTGCCTTGGTTTTTTTTTTTGTTTCCCCTATTGCAGAAAGTTATGTCAAATTCTGTTTTTTGGCTTGTAGCGGTTTTTTTTTTCCACTATATTGTAGGATGCGTGTGTACGGTCACAGATGGTGCCAAGAGAGCTTGCTTTCCTTTTCCATACTCGCAGACATTATTGTATACGAATCATTTAGAAACCTGGGGGTATCGGTGTAGGAAACAACCTCCCCGGCTCTGACCATTCAGTAAATGCAACAAGGCCATGCAAAGGATACATTCTAACCAAATCTGTTGCGAAGCTTCATACCCAGACCTTGTTTGTATGGTCAGTGTCATAAGGGAGAGAAAAAAATGAATAATGTTCATACAGTGACTGTAGACTTTAGAATTTCATTATACATCATCGATAAGAGTTTTTATGTATAGGCTATATGTAGGACTGTTATGTGTTGATATTGATTATAAAAAGAATAAACGAGTGTTGAAAACACTTGCCTTAATTCTTACACAATAAGTTATGTAAGCAGATGTCAAGAATGCCAGGCCCATGGTTTATGGAGTGATTTAATACTAGCCATTACTATCTAGCGTTATCATTTGGATATCATCTTGTATGACGATAATATATAGCGTTATCATTGGATATCATGTATGACTTTCGTCAATGATGTTGGAGTGAATACTTTCTACATAGAATAACATTAGCAATGGGTAATCCAGGCGAAGTAACCCCCAGCATCTTGCAGCCTTTAAATATTCATGGGGCTTGAAGATTCTACCTGTAAAGTAGAGGACAATAAATGCTGGAAGTATGGTAGGGAAGTGGGCACACTAGCCAGGAGAAACACGAAATGGCTGTGTACAGACGTAATATACAAAGGACCAACCCCAAAAACAATTTGGAGTAACACATTAGATCAGTGCTGGTTGAATGATACCAAAACCAGAAAAATGGCGTAGGCATACAGGTCAATGGCGAAATATCAAATGAGATGGAATGATAAAGGTGATGATAATCTTTGACGAGTGCCACTGCGAGGGGTTCACTGGTATGAGTAGACCTCAATGATCAAGTATGAAGGGAGAGTTAGTTTTGAGAACGTATTGGAAAGGTATAGATTTAGAGAGAGTAACAAAGGCGAAAAGGCAGTACAGCAGTAGAACACTGCCTTAGCCAAGGATAAAAAGTTATGCTCAACGTTTAAGTAGCCCAAAGAACGGTTTACAATCAAAACTTGAAATGCTGACGCACACATTTTGTTAACTAAGACTATTCAAAGAAGGGAACTCTACAGTTTTTCTATGTGAAACATGTTTAATCCATTTCATACCAAACCCATAAGGGTAAATCTGACATAAAAAGTGTAATGATGATGAGTCCATCATCCATATCATATATAAAGAGTTATGAAGGAATTAGTAAAAACTGAATGAACTACAGTGAGAATGTTAGTCTTCTCCCTCAGGGGTTGATAAGGTGTAAGGGGTTGTGAGTTTGGATACCTCAGGATTGTGATACTGGTGATTGTTGAAAATAGTGGTATTGGACCACTGGGTTGTGAGTTATTGCTGCCAGGCTTTAGGATTATGGGCCTGGGGATCTCTGGCTTGAAATGAGTTGGAGGATGGAATCAGCAGTTTAGGAGGATTGTGATCCTCTTAGCCTTTTTGGTAAGAGGCAGAGGGCTCATGATGGTAGTTTAAAGTAGGCAATGAATTCAGAAATAATGTGGTAATTTAAAGTAGGCAATGAATTCAGAAATAATGTGACAAGGAGATGAAGCATACTTACCTTTTGACATGAAAGGTAGGAATCGGAGTTTCCAAAGAGAGGAAGGGTGACGATGGAGGAATCATTTGCAAGTGGATGTAGGGTAAAGAAACTTCCACTTCCAATGGCTCTCCAGTGATCACTGTTTTTAATGACTGCAGTCCTCAACAAAAACAGGTTCATACTGTGCATTAGAGGCTTGATCAAAAGTGTTGTTTTCAATAAAGCTCTTTAAAGCTTGAGTTTTGAATTTACTACTAAAACCCTTTATTAACACCGTCCGCTTCCTCTGCCGCTTCTGTATTTGGAAGAGGCTTAATTTTTCAACATTGTTAGTGATTTCCTCCTCTGTTTGCTGGGGAAAGCTTTTTTCAGTGTGATGTTTATCTAAATCTTAAAATGCCACATCCTGCCCACCTGGTGCAAGGGCTTTAAACAAAAGATGAAAGTAGAGAGAGCAACACAGGCTATGCACTGCGTGAGTTAGAAATCAACTTATGCATACATCCATTCCTCTGCACAGTGAGATAAAAAACTGAAATCCCACAGTTAACATACCCGACTCCAAGATTTGGGTTTTATATGCTCGTATTTTGGCTTATGGTTGTCACAAGTTCAAGATTTAAAAGTCTTTAGCATTCCAAAAGTTGGACTTTTATATGTACAGTATTTGCCTACAGAAACTAGCCCAAGATATTTAGCATGACTTAATGTTTGAATTGGACTTGGATTAAGTGACTTGTTAGGAATTTACTAAATTTAGTGCAAAACTATTGTATATTATTTTGTTGTATACTGCAATATTGCTGCTAAGTAGCAGAATGTATATTCATGGAATACAAAATTAACAGTACCTTTACCAGAGTACTACATAAATGTACTTTTAAAACAGTAGCTATAATGAAATCATTCTTAAATCCCATATATTTTGCATATCATTAGAACTAATTGAGTTATGATAAATAACGCACTTTTTACTTGCCACAGACTTAGTTATCTAATATACTAGAGCTCAAACACGTGCTCTAATAAGAAACTAACTTTAGTTGAGATGGAATATTTATTTAATTGGAAATTAAAGATATTGATCATTAAACAATGCAACAGAAAATCTTTATTTTTTGTTACGTTTTTCTGATGAACTTATTTTTTTCTTTTCAGAGTCGATTGTCATCTCTTCTAAAAAATTTCAGCTTGGATGCAAGTAAAGTTAAACTATTATAAGGACAATTTAATTTTTTTTTACTGGATGCAGTCAAATGGTTTAAAATCGGTAATTCTAGAAATAATATTTTGCCCATGTATGATTGTAGTACTTTACTATACTTAATAATAGGTTAAGGTACAACCATGACATTATCTGCTTCTGGATATATTTATTGAAAGGCTCAAGTGATGTAGTTTTCCTTAAGTATATTGTAGCAGAAATATTGTTCACTGAAACATATGAGAATAACCTTTGAAAGTTAAAACATTTCTGAATGCCATGCATGATAGTTCAGCGGATCATGCAGCATTCTATACTTTCACATTAATCTGTAGAAAAGTACTCAAGCATGACCCTATCCGTGGAAGTTATTGTCACTGAAATTCAGCTCTCCCGTTTGCATGTTGGTTCATGCACTTGGTGACTGGTCTCAATTTCATATACTGTACTGGTACACTAATTTAGCACTTTTGTATGTAATAAAGCCTGTTCACAAGCCAATAGCTTTCATTCTTTCCTCTTCACTTTGTTACTAGTCTGTAGTGTCCTTTCATACTTTTTCTCATTTGAAATTGGTAATATTTCAGTTGTAGGTTTGGCATAACAGGGTTATGAACTTCCACGCCTGTTCTTTTGTATGTGGAATTATGCACAATGTTACTTGTTACTAATCCAGTGGCTCTTTTTATTTTTTTGCCATGATTCCTTCATGTATGGCATTTTGTTGATCATGCCGAAATATACTGTAGTAAATTACATATCTTTTTTTTCTAATGTTAGCACAAAGTTGGTAAGGATTCATGACTTAATTACTTTTAGCATCTGTTGTAACTGTTCTTTACTAGTTTCCTTGTATGTGCAGATCCTGGTCTTTTGCAAAAATATCTCAAACCTAAATAAAAATCCTAACTTCGTTTGTCCCCTCCATTTGAATGTGGTTCTGCCTTTTTTATACTGTTTCTCTTGACTGTCATGTTCTTGGAATTTTTTTATTTATATTTTCCTCTTATGCATGCATTCATTTCATCACCCTTGGATAACAACATTATCCCTCTCAGGTTCTTATATTTCCACAAGTTCTGAACAAGGCACCTCTTCACAACAAACAAAATTACCCTTCCCAGTTAGAACTACACAGCTCAGTGAATGAAAAAATACAAAGAATTCTTCCAGTACCAGACTTATTACTGCTTAGAAATGATTGTGAAAATAGTTTATTCTGACCAGTTAAAATTTTTTACTCTGCATTCCCAGTTAGTAAACAGCATTTTTTCAAAATTTCTCCAGAGTTAAAGCCCTTTCTCTCTGGATTGTGTAAACCATGAATCAGTGTGTACTTCAACTTTATAGAAAAATAATCCGTGTACTCTTTAGCATCATAAATAACAAACTAGAACCCAAAAAGTAAGGGCCTGAACTATATAATTACAGTGATGGCCCCAAATCTTGATTTGTTGTGGGATTTGCTCCAGCAGCATCCAGTAATACAGAAACCAGCTCTTTTTACCAGTTGCTGAAGTTTTACAGCAAAACTGTCCGCAATGTGGTCAGCAGTTTAGATTATGCTGTCATGACTTCAGTAGTGCTTTAGAAGCCCCTCAGAATTGCCCTAAGAAACTTTATCCCCAGTATATTTAATTCTTCAAATTAGCCTGTATGAAGATAGCATTAAGTTGAAGTATGGCGGATCCCTACTCATGTAGGTATGGAAGGAAATGATGATGTTGATACAGACAAAGCAGTAATTACTATGACCAAATCAAATATTGTAACTAATCTTATGAGTTTTTGCTGCTGTTTATCTTAAACCTTTCATTATTAATGAATGGCAAGCCTCACTGAATGATTAATCTGACAATATATTAATGAAAATGAATTATGAGATTTATTTCAAAAGGAATGCCTTATTGAAATAATGTTGTCCTGTCTTCAAACTGGAGACACTTGTTTACACCCGTTTAACCCATGGGTGTGACAAATAACCTCTGGGATGAAGAAAAATATTTAAACATATTACATGGGCCTGTGTAGTTGTTTCAGTTTTTGAGTGAGATTGATGTAATTAATGAGAACGAACCCTTTGGCCAACCCTACGACAGTTGAGTTATTAACATGGTGGTCAGTTTAAACCTAACGAAAGCATCATTACAGACGTGCCAAATGGTTTTTTAATTGGGTTAAACTGAAAATCTTTTTCTGAAAGATTGGATCTGCCCCATACTAAACTTGTCATTCACTATTGACTGAAATATTAGCATTCACATAAAATCCTATTGTCAGTTTCGCATCATCTAAGGCTTTTTTATTCTTAACCTTTTCTAACGAAGTATATGCTTGCAAACAAAGATATATCAAAGATTAAGCCTAGGAATAAGGAATACAGTTTGGATGATGGGTATTAAATGGTCTCATAAATTTAATTTCATTGTACTTGCATCAGATAGCCTGATAAAACTTTTAAGTATCTCCATAATTTTTTTTTTTTTTTGTAAAGAACTTGAACGCTGTCCATGGATTAAAGGTATTTCTTCATTATAAGAGTGTTAAGGTATGTTCAGTATACTGTAAATTTAAGGCTTTAGTACATACAGGAAAAAGTGATCCAAATACAGCTATGTAGCTATGAGTTTTAATGCATTATGGTAATTAAAACGCTTCCAGACACTAAATTTTTAACTTATACATTAAACTGTGTGTGTTTAATCCAAGGGGGATGCATATTCATAGCTTGTTTAACTAGACAACCTCAGTCAACAGTTGAATACTCTATAGGGGTGGTCCAAACAAAATGTCTGTAATAATGGAATTTTAAACTTTTAATAAACTGTAGATCTCTAAAAATTTGGTAACTGTAAGTTGAAAATAAGGAAGACATTGACAAATTTTCCTTAACAGACATGTTCCTAAAACTCTGACATTTGCTGTTGGTTGAAGATTGGACTTTAAAAAAAAAAAGTGTTTTATCCATAAATATTAACTTGCATTTTATACATACAATTATTGGATCGTGGGTTATCCATTACATATCCATGGGTCAAATGAGAGTTGCCAGTTCAAAGTCAGGATAGAAATGCAGAACTCAGACATGGTGTTCTTGGAATTTTGTTTGTTCTGGACATAATAGTTCTGTTGCATTATTGGCTGCTTTATTGCCATCATTCATGCCCTTTTTGTACACATGGGAAAAGATCTCTATTCATCATGCATATAAGCTTCCTATAGATTGTTTATTGAAAACCTTAGTTTGCTCTTAAATAAGACTTTTGGAACAGCAGTTTTAAGGGCTTCTATAACACTTATAAACTACAATTTTTTGTGGAGATGAGGTATGGTAGGCTATACTAAAGAAAATTGATTTGTTAGGTGATAAGGCAGCAAATCATTAAACCTGATAAAGATTTGGAACCTCAATATTAATTAGTGTGGACCTTTACTTCATGCATATTCCAGTATGTTATTAATGTTTGTGAGCATATGCCCAATTATTGGTTTAGTAGGACAGTGTAAATGTGCATACATTTACTCAACTCATTATCCAAGAGGTGGCAGTTCTTGCAATGATGGGATAACATTTTGGATGAGAAGACCGAAGTGGTTTTTCATCAGGTATTAGGGCAAGTGTCTATGCCAAGCCATATAATTAACATTCATAATCTCTTATGGAAAAATCAGTTGCTTTATGTAGTGCTATTACTGTACTGTTAATTTATTGGCAGTGAAGTTGCTGAGGTTAGGAGTGTTTTTGCTTTTCCCTTTCACATAGGTTATGTGGGATTTCCAATTTGAATAGGCATAAAAAACAGACAATTTCACGGATGGACAGAAGGGAATAACAGTACTGGATCTCGTTTTCACTTGGTTCATAATAATTATGATTCTGCTTATTATTCATTTAAAACATATTGGCTCTTAGGTTTTTCAGTAGAGAGTAGAAACCCAACTGGAAACGCCTATTTTTCTATCTTAGAAATAGCAAGGTTTAGTATTTTAGAGAATTACAAAAAATGCACACAATGAATTGCAAAGTATTCTACATAAAGATTATCCTTATGGCAAGTAGATACAGTAGTTTTTTGGTGAGATGTATTCATTGCTTGGGTAAATCAGGCGACAGAGTACACTTCCTTGAGGAACCCTTCTAATTTAAATCTGACTGGATTAGCAATGTCCGTACATGCCTGGAATGTTCAATTTCATAGTAGGTTTTTGGCAAATAGCTTGGAAATTCAGTGAAATCTGAAGTATATATTAAAGATGTGATTTTGGCAAGTAATATCATATACATTCTATATATCAAATAAAATTGCTATTCTGATTTGCTTACATGCAAACCCTTATGAATATGGTCTTCTCTATGTGAGGGGGTCCTAGTGTGTGTTTATTGAGTAGTGGATGCAATCTGAGACTTATAGTGTTACAAAGCATGCCTACTGTTCACCATTTTTTCCCTTACTTTGCATGAACAACTACTCAAAGGGATGTTGGTCTGTAATTTGCGTAGTTTATATTTTTATTATGTGGTTGGTTTTATTAACATTATAGTGTCGAGCAATTTCAGTAGGGCTGTTTTGTAAAGATGAAATATCATTGAAATATGGTCACTCTCAACAGAGTACCGCTTACACCCCGGTCGTTTCAAACCCATCTAAAAGATGGGCACAGGCATATCAGCAGTTGTAAATATCCATGGGTTAGAAAAAAATTGTCTCGCTATCATTTACTGTATACAGCCAAGCCCATTCAAATTCATTCATAGCTCACTGTGGAGTTTAGTGCTATCTACTTCCAAATTATGAGGGCATTAAAATCCATTACTATTAACTTTCGATGTAATTAGTAGGATTTTTACATGCTATTTTCTTGTATGTGTATACTGTAGTTCTGAACTACCGTCTTTATGATCTCATGAGTTTGCTAGCAAGTACTTGTCAGATGAAGTAATGGGATTATTGACAGATAAGCATTTCCGTATGTACTCATTTTCTTCACTAAGTTGAATTCCAAAATGTTGTCTAGCCAGGAGCCCATTTTTTCTGCTTTATTATATATTTGTTGCATAAATTATGTATACAGTAGATAGTCAGATTGTTGTCATTCTTTGATACTACATCTCTATAAAACAAGCTGCAGAGATCATGTTTTGCTGTGTGTTTTTACTGTTACAGTATTAGATTTTCTGTTGTCTGAGTATGTGCTTGTAGTGATAATGGCTTGTATTGAAATTGATGTACACTATAAGCATTTTTGCTTGGGTATGGGTGATCGGTTAGTTTTGATGCTACTGATGGTGATGGCTTAATTTTTTACATTTTCCATTACTGTGGTTGGTTGTTAATTTTCTTTAGTTAAATTCTTCCCTTTGTTGTATGTTGTTTTTGGAATGGAATAAAAAATTTAGGCCAAATGCCAAGCGCTGGGACCTATGAGGTCATCCAGCGCTGAAAGGGAAATTGAGAGTAAAATGGCTTTCAAGTTATAACAGGAGAAAAACCTGAGTTGCACCATGAAACAGTTGTTGGGAGAGGGTGGAAAGTAAGATGGAAGAAGAGAATATAAACAGAATTATATTAAAAGGAATGAACAGGGTTGCAACTAGGGTCCATAGGGACACTTCAAAGAACCTTAAGTAATACCTACAGTGCACTGCATGAGGTGCAGTGATGGCACCATCCCCCTAAAGATTATGTTGATTTTGGTCTGACAGATGTCTAGTATCACTTTATTCATAATTTTTTCCTTTAATTTTGGGAGTTCCAGTTTCCAATGGTATCTTTTATCGCATGAACTGTACATTAATCTCTTTAGTTGTTTCCCTGTTGACCTCCACGGTTTATAGTGCTTTTAAAAGGATTTGAGTGGACATCATCCATTATTTCTTGACTCAATTGTTAGCTGTCTTCATTTATTGGTTTTCCATTTGCTCTGAATAAGATCTACTTAGTACCAAGTTGTAGATTTTCTTACACTTATCTAATTTGGCCTTTCTTGCCAACATAAACCATTTCTATTTTTCAGAAATTTTAACTTTGAAGAACAAAGTTGGAATTAAATGAAGAACTCACTCACCATACATTAGTTATTTAGGATATTTGCATTTTCTTAGCTACAAACTGCACCTTCTTCTTTATTAGTGCAACAGCACCTACACTGTTTTTAGGTTTCAGTACATATGATCTCTTAAACCTTTTATTTTGTCCACGGAGTTCAATTTTGGTTTATCATTGATTCTGACTTCAACTATCAGTAACAAGTTTTGGAGTTTCTGGTTTTCTTGCTTAGTATTTCATATAACTTAAGGTCATGAATGTTATGAGACATAATGACAAAGTATGCTTTTATCTGGAAATTCTTTTTCCTAGATTCCAGGAAGTATTAAGAGTTCCTTCAATAAATTTTACGTATCATGTATGGTTACGTTTAGTTTAGGAATTGGAATATAGAATTTAGGCCAAAAGGCCAAGCACTGGGGCCTATGAGGTCATTCAGCACCAAAAGGGAAATTGAGAGTACGAGGTTTTAAAGGTGTAACAGGAGGAAAACATTGCAGTTGTTAGAAGAGGGTGGAAAGTAAGATGGAAGAAAGAGAATATGAATGGAGGTACAGTAAAAGGAGTGAAAGGGGGTGCAGCTAGGGCCCAAAGGGACCCTGCATAGATGCTTAAGTAATGCCTACAGTGCACTGCATGAGGTGCACACTGGTGGCGCTACCACATCCAGTATACATTTAGTTTATTACCACTGATTTTCTTGATAGTTTGTTTACATTTAGTCTACCACTGATTTTTTTTATATAAAGTTTCTGACTGGCTTGTTTAAATTAACAGCTCATTCATTTGTTAACTGAAAGGTCATGTCTGGTGGGATTGATTGATTGATTGATTTATGGATTTTAGGTATATATGCCAGGCACTGGGGCAACTATGGCCATTCAGTGCTTAATTTCTGGTGGGAGTCATCATTTTATAGACTTCTATAAGATACTATGTCTTCAGGACTGAGCATCATTGCCAGTTGTCAGGACCAAAACAGCTTTGAACTTACATGGGGCAGGATTTGTTTTAAAATGTTGTCTCTCTTGCCTTTTTCTTCCAATTTGATAGCTATGGTACTCGAGTGTTCAGCTTGTTTTCTGTGGAGTACGGTTATCTATTGTTTCCTTTGATAGTTCTAGTTTATTACCTCTTTTAAAATTTTATTCGTGATACAAATAAAATAAGATTGGTCCAGTATGGACTCTGGTTTTCTAAAGGGGGCCCTATTTCTCATAAATGGCTACCCTAAAAGAACCACCAGAATATACATCTTACCCCTTTGTACCTTAAGGGTCTTCAATCCTTGGAGGTGACCCAGCACCAAGTGCAAGGTTTGATATAATGTCTTTCCTGGCTCAACCATGTTAGGAGCTTATCAATGCTATGGGTGGAGAGGTGTACTGTTGTAATCCCACCTTTCATTAAACTCAGTGTGTAGTCAACACTATGTTAAGAGACCAAGGGATTAAAAGCAATGAATCAAACTGGTCTAGTTTTTGTCTGGGCACTCTTAATTGGCCTCAAGCATGGTTGGACCTACTTGGGTAGAAAAGCTAGTCCACCACTATTGTCCAGTAAGTCCTTCCACCATGCAGGTTCCCCATTTCACCAAAGTACTAAGCTGTTGAGGGTGGAGGGTCTAGGTGAAAATTTTATGTAAAAATGGTATTCGAAAGTGGCCTAATATACCAGTTTTATGCAGTGATTTTGGGATAGATACCTCTATGTGACATCAGAATTTTTTTGTATTTAAGTTTTTGATTGAATTTTGTTGTTTTATTAACTGTTCATTTGTTTGTTAACTAACAGGGCATTTCTTTGGTGGGACATCCAGCTATGATGGATGCATAAGGTTTCTACTACCCTATGAAGCAGAAGTGTTGCTCTGACAAGGAAATCAGAGGAGGTTTTGGAAGTGTGACCAATGAATGTTAAGATTCATGGCCAGTATATGGTGGAAAGAATATTATGAATAAGGAATATAAGCACCAAGTAAGTTTAGCATTTAATATTTTTCTATTAATTTGTAGACAGCTAGTAATTTAGTCTGTTAGCATTACTGGGCCCCTCAGGGGTAGATTATATTTTAATAAGCTTTTGCTAATAGTCCTAGTCTATTTCATTGCATCTGTCCACTCACCAACATAAGTTTTAGGCAGAAGTGGCAATAACCTAGCTAGAGGTCTTGATTAGCTGAAATTGTTTCCAGTATCATTGGCTTACTGTGATAATGATGCAAAATATTTCATCAGTAATACATCTGAATACTTGTATATACAAAGAACCTTCGCACATTACAATACATAGTTTATAAACATGCCAATTTTTGTTGATAATAGATACAAGCACGTGAAAGATGAGCTTATAAGAAACAAACATTGGGCTTTCAATAATTAAGTTTTACCTCATTTTAGGTAAATATAAGGACATCTGGCTGTGTGTGTGTGAATAAAAGGTATTTTAATAATTTATTTCATGTAATTTACCCGAGAAGGGTAATAAGTAGGTATTAAAAAAAAAAGAAACGTCTATGAGGCTGTTTAGGGAAGGTGAAAGGAACAGCCACTACAACATTGGCAGGAAGGTGGGAAATTTCTGTTAATGCATGGCAGTAGCATTGCAGTTTTGTTTTCAGAATACTTTGCATATTTACATAATCTTCCTTGAGTACTGTATAGAAATCTTTATAAAAGCTCAGTGATTGGGAAATTTCAGGAGTATTTCACCCAATAACTTATCAAGCAAAAGTTTGAAATCCCCTTGAATTCCTGTCATCCTTTGTGTGTTGATGACATACATATGACATAAAAGGCTAGCCTAGACATTTTTTTTTAATGTTAGGGATTAGAGTGACACTTGAATGAATAAATAATGGTTACAATAAGCAAGTAATTTTTGACTGATTTGAAATGAAAGTATTCTTGGAAGATGGCCAAAATCAAATGTGGTATAGGCCTATCGTTTGCTTGTCAGTGCTTCATGTTCTGCTGGTCAACATCATTAAATGTTATTTTTCAAGTTTACAGACTTGAATATAACTTTGGTATCAAATGACGTTTTTATATTCATGCAGTGAAATTGTACACAGAATCAAGTTTGCATGATAAAGAGATCTTGTAATCTGAACTGTCTGTGGGCATTGGTCTACATGTAGCCTGGGCTATACCAGTGGGTTAAAACATAATGATTAAAAGCCCATCGTTCATTTATGTCTGATATGAGTGAACTGTCTGATGCAAGCTAGTCTTTCTTGTGCCTGAATAAGCATATTGCTGACACAAATCAGCATGTTTATGATTTATATAAAGTAGTGTGAGGGTTATTGTATATACAAACGTTCAAATATCTTACCAAAGAAAGTTTTAATTTTTATCATAATAAGCTGATATCGGAAATGTTAATTTTCCATCAGTCATGAGCTACACAAGCACGTGCCCCATCATCACCCGTGGGGGGACAGACAAGTTAAAACCAACCATTTTTATAGTTGGTTATTTCAAACAAAACTTTATTTTAGCCAGGGACTTATCCACTGAACAGGGATACAGTACTGCATATTCACCTTTACTGTTAAACTTGACCTTTTAAGCATAAATGTGTACTCTTATAGTTATTATTTTATTTACTCATTTTAAATTGACCTCAATAACTTTCTAGCATTTGGAACCTTTTTCCAGCCATAATTTAGGTCCCCATTGTTTTACTTCCTACTTCAGATAACTTTATTTTTTGTTTTTTGTTTGTTTGTATGGTGTTTTTACGTTGCATGGAACCAGTGGTTATTCAGCAACGGGACCAACGGCTTTACGTGACTTCCGAACCACGTCGAGAGTGAACTTCATAAAACACATTCTAAACAGTAGATAGTACTAGTAATACACTGGATTACAGTAACATAGACAATTAAAACTTACCAATTTCACAAATGTGGACAAGGCAAAATCTTCTGTTGAACCCAGATACTGTATTACATTTATGGTTTGATAAATTGGAAAAACTTATTTGTGGGATTTGTTAATTGAAACAAAAATCACAAGGATTTTTCATACAGAAATCTATTCCAAACACACAATTCACATTTCACAAATTGTCAGCAAGATGTTTCAGAAAAGTAGCGCTGAAACTGTTAATGACTAAAACCATACTCATACATCAAACACCTTTGCTGTTGCAGTGCCAATTAACACTTAAATTCTTTATATAAGTTTTACTTGAAAATTTTTCATTTGAACGTCAAGTAAAATAAAAAATACACTGAAAAATACAATACTTTTGCACTGCACATTACCAGATGATGATGGTAACAACTCGGATCCAGTTATATTGATATATTTTCATTGTCCTTAACTGACAATAATTACTTTCATCAAAATAAAACAGTTTGGCTAAAGACTGTGAATAAACAGACTAAAAACATAAGCTGCAATAGTATTCTAGTCAATACCTGAGTAGAAATAAACATATCTCTTCAAAAATTAAATTTCTACATAAGTTTGTCTCATAACATATTTTGCAGCACAATTACTGTGGTTGTGCTAAACCTAACAAGTTTCCATGAAATCTACAGGTAATGTTTTGGTTCTGAACTATATGTGCTTGTTATTCCTGTCTTCGAGCAGCTAATAATGTTATGAACCATACATTCATCCCTGCATATGCAGTTCGATAATTTGAATAGCAAATTTCCAATATAAATTTTCTTTTTATTTACAGGAAAGCTCATCCTTAGGAGGCATGAGGCACTGCAATGCTGGACGAAATGCTGAATCATTACAGGCATCTTTTATAAAACTTAGTTTTCAAGCATGGCATTAGTCAGCCCTGAATGGTCATAATGAAATGCAGCAGCAATGCAATCTCTTTGAATATCAATTTCAGCCATTTCCTATGAACTTGGCATGAATGTACATGCTGTGAATCTCCAAGTCCTGGGAAAAGGAAAAAATAATTACAACTGCAAGATAACATCAAGAACGTAATGAATGTTTTCTACAGTTCATCTTTCACAAGAAGGAATTGTTGAAATTCCTGAATTGGAAATAAGTAAGTTCTGAAAAATTTTTGACTTTTTTTTTTTTTTTTTTTTTCCAAATTTACGTTTTTGCACCTTCATTCTGTTTGGTAGTCTTCAATAATTAGAGGGTTTCCAGTCATATTTGGTCCAAATTATAATTATTAATACCGTACATAGTTATACTTGACCAGTGAATTACAAAATTATCATGTATGTTATTTATAAATGACCAAAGGTCAAACAAGTATGACTAGTTAAGAAATATACTGATAAACAGCAATGGGATGGTTGGGTCACAGTCAGTTGGGGGTTGGTCATGATACTTGCTTTAACACTAGGTTGTGATGGAATGCAACCCAATCATACTCACAGGGACAATTACATTAGTTTAAGCTGTCAAGGACAAAGCATTCTCCCTATTGTGAGCTCCCACAAAGGGTTCCAGAGCTCGTCTAGACTACTGTACTTGCTTCAGGGGTGAAGTGCTTTTTTAATTTTGGATAATCAGTCCCCACTTAAAAAATACTTTACTAACTATTGGCTTAAACTAACTAACAAGTGATGATATTCTATAATGTTCTATAAAAAATATACCTTAAGAGTATATTTTCTTTATAAATATGGATTACACATTCAATGCCTAAAAATAATACATAACAAAATACTGTCAGGCAAAATGCTACACCCGAAACTGCAATAAGTTCTTAGAAGAAAATCTATCAAAGTTGTGCAAAATAAACAATCTTAAGTCATGAATACAGGTACAGCAAAAAAAAAAAAAAAACCTGCACTGACTTGTTCAGTATGGCACCTAAACCAACTTACATACACTCAAACAACACAACACAGTGTTCATTGACAAATAGTATCTTCATGTGCTAAATGCTTTGCATAATGCAATATTAAATAGGTTACACAAAATCTAGCTTTATACAGAACTAAGGTATCAATGTGACATTGGCTGACAGACAATGACCAATTCTGATGAGATTTTCATGAACAGAGTAATTCATTATGCCCATTGTTGTTCTTTGCCAAAACTTGGTGTACACCAAGCCTCACGTCTTTGTTAAAAGTTTGTCATACACCTGAAAATGCCAACCTATTGCAAATTATATTTGGTAGTATAGCCCTTCCCAACTTGATACAAATCACCAAGTTCCAGCAGACTGAAACTCATAAAAATCCATCAGAAAATATCACTTTCTTACAAAATGACCAGACCTGGTAATATTAAGAAAATTTACTGTCATCATAAATAAGAATAAATATATCTAAAATAAGCAGAGATTCCAATTATTACATGATCTAACACAATGGATATTGCAACTGGGAAAAAACAGATTAGTAGTAAGCAAGTCAGTTTCATATATAAAGCACTCTCTGTTAAACAACCTTCATCACTTTTTCTAAGTACATATTCAAAAGAGGGCACTGTTTGTGAAGGAATGCTATGCATAGTTGTCTCACAACTCGTCTTCAAAACGGTCAAGATTGTGCAAGTGATCACCGTAGTCAGTAGCCTCTGATCCTACAAAGACATCATGATGATCCAAGACTTCAAGGAATGAAAGTACATCATCTGCATCATCATCAGCTGCAGCAAACAGGTGATCCACCTCATCCTCTGCAATATCCCTGAAAGGTTTCAAATCGTAAATGAGGATAAAGCATGTCTATAAAGATGTTAATTGCATTATACACAAATCATGCTACTGACTCCCAGTGAAAATGGAAATCTAGTTAAAAAAATGAGAAATTAAGGCATGCTGTACTAAAGTAGTATAGTAAAATAAAACATGAAACATCATGACACTTCCCAAATTACTAAGGGCACTAGTATACATTACCATTAAATATAGCATATACTTTAAAGGAAAGAATACTTAATAGCATATAAAAGTAAAAGCAGGGTAAGACGGGTTTTGTTTCCATAAAATTATACTGCTGATGTATGTAAATCAAGCAGTATCAGTATTTAACTATGAGTGATTGTGTGTACTCAATTGCATTGCAGAAATGTATAAGATATGAAGCCTAAATGAAAACATAAATTTGGTTGTTAGTGAAACTGACTATAACTTTTATGGATGTATATATGAGCAAAATTAATATTTCCTAATTTGGCTCAGAGACTAGTCCTAAGCTTAAAAAATTTTTTTTTAATAACCTACAGTATTAGAAGACAACTTTTGTTTCCATAAAATTATATCATAGATGTGTGTAAATCATGCAGTATCAATATTTAAGTACGAGTGATTATGTGTACTCAAATGCACTGCAGAAATGTAGAAGATATTAAGCCAAATTAAAAAAAATTTGGGTGATGTTAATGAAGTGACTGTAGATATTAAGCAAAAATGAAAACATAAATTTGGGTGATGTTAATGACACTGACTGTAAAACAAGCAAAATTTAATATTTCCCAATTTGGCTGAGACTCTGGTCCTAAGCTTACTGTATTTTTTTACAACCCAATAAACCATACACTGTATTTATTGTCTTTCCTCCAGGTGAAGAACTCCAGTTGCTTCCACATATATCAATCAAGATTCTCTCTGCATATATTTGTCTCCATTCATTCTTCTGTGTGACTCCATGGAACAAACATCATGTTGGGTTGCAATCTAAGGCTTTACCTTCCAGGTAATTATGTCATTCTTGCTTAAAATTTTCATCATTCAATTAACTATGTTCTTGTTCATTCTTTTAGGGTGATTCTACTTTGGTTTCACTTAGTTTTCATGTAATTCAATGTTCTGAATTAACCGGGGACTGCCTGTACTTCATGAGAACGTACCCTACCATAATCAGTTAACTTCTTACTCGCTTTAACAGGAGCCGAGGTAGAAGTAAACTAAAGAGCCCCTGGTTAACGGATTCAATTTGGCCAAAGGAAGAGAATACAGAACAAAGTGAGCTATGCACCACTTAAATACTAAAGGAGAATCAACCAAAACATGGCTGAAACTCAAGTCCAAATGGAGGAACTGAAGTGGAAGAGGTGAACTGTGGCCGGAATGTGAGTAATGGTGACACAGAATGCCGGGTAAAAATACCGGATGGAGGAGCGGGTATTTAGGTGGAGAAGGGAGAGGATTCTTGTATGACGTCACCATGTAACCTTGATGACAGTCAAGTGTCCTCTGCACAGATTGACATCATCATGTAACAGTGACAACAGTCGGAGCGACTACACAATACTTAAGAGGAGATTATCGAGAAGCTGTGCTAAAATCAGGTTAACTCACTCTAGCTTAGTAGGTGGCAGAAGAGGAAGAGCTGCTACACAAAGGAATAATTGTCACCAGGTGACTAATACGAGGCAACAGAGGGGAAAACTGAGCGGGGGTGGTTATCGTCTGGTTGGGGACGATACCAGTTCAGAACTACTGAGGCCAACATAATACGTCTGAAACCCTAACTCTACCGGTTCACATACATCAATTCACTCTCTCTAAAAGGGATGTTATGTGAGCCAGCCAGTGCTGCCAACTTAGCGAAAAAGCTATGTTTAGCAGATCTGAGCTTGTCACAGTTGGCAACACGGAGCCAGCAAACGCGAGTGTCAACCACTAAACTCACCACAAGTTTGGCGCAAAAACCCAAACCAGGAAAACAGATGAGAGAGAGGTGTCGAAGGGCACAGAACCTCGGTCCCAAGACAAGCCTTGGTTCCCCGTCAGAGAAGACAACCAGCTGACAGGGGGCAGTTCAGAGGGCGAGCTACAGACAGATGCCAAGGCTCCGACACCTCTCTCATGGGGGAAACTGAAACGGGACAAAACCTGGGGGGAGGGGGGGGGGATCTTGGCCCTAACATTTTTTATCGAAATCCTAACTAATAAATTTCAATCATTATTTTTCTCCTGAACGACACTGGGAGAAAAAAGGTGGAGCAGAATGAGAGAGAGGAATTAATCTAGGCTATCAGGTAGGTTAATGAAGGAGAAGCAACACCAGAAGACAAAAGGAAAAGGCTGGGTAGGCTTCTGGTGTGCCCTAACTAATTGTTTACATAAATATCAGCCTCTAACATCTGATACTACACAAAATTTACATCCTCTCACCAGATCACTCAAAACCTACATATCAAGAAAACCACCTTTATGCCTGAGCAGCTAGTCTAACATAGGCTATGAGGTCATCTTGCAAATCTAAACATTCAGTTTTCACAAAGTCTTTCCTATGCAGCCTAATGCTTTCATCTCTGCTTGTTGTAGATGGCATAAAGCAAAAACAGAAACAAGCACAGTACCGTACAGGAGAAAATCAGCCAGAAATCAACAAAGTATTACAAACGCAGATCCGGCCACCCATATAGCAGGTCGGCATGAAGAAATATGACAAGAATGTATACATTCCAGCACCATCTGGTGGGAAAACTGATGACTACAGTGACAACCCTCGCAGGTTACCCAAGCACATTCTGATTTGTTTAAAATGCCGATCGCAACAAATGACGAAATGATAAAGCTAACTTTAAAAGTAGGTAATATTCATTACAAATAATTTCTTTTCACTACTCAGTTTTCAGACATGAGTCAGTTATTACTTTTGGCTCAGTATGCTTTAGTAGAGCAGCTTTTACAAGGAGGCTCTCCTATCTCACTCAAGTTCTGTAATATTACTAATAACTATTTTCCATCCTACAAAATTCTTTTTCATTCCTAGTGGTGGTGTCAGGGTTTCTATCATGCTTCTCAATGTCATAACGTTAAAGATTTTGCTACCCAATCTAGCATTCCATATAGAAATACTAAAAGTTGCAAGACAACTTTCGGCCACAAAATCCCTTTGTACCTTGATAACATGCAACACAGAATTCTAGGCAAAAAGCTTCTAGATATATTTTCTACTCTACTGAACTTTCATACAAAATCCTACACAGAATTCTGCCAATTCCACATACATTACAAATTTTACTTTGCCTGATGTCCTGCTGTGGCAGAAAAACTGTGGATAGGTTGATGGGAAATAAATAAAGATAACATAAGTCCTTCTGAACTTGGAAAAGTTCCTAGCTTCTCCTGCCAAAACCTTTTGTAAGTACAGTAGCTACCATTGGTCTCAAAAGAATGGATGATATGAAGGCACTTCCATTCTAAGAAAGAAGCCTGTACTAAGGAAACATAATAATGAATGTGTTCATATGAATTAAAACCCCCTTTACATACTTTTAAAAATTCAACAGTCAGCTATTTGCTAGTAAACAGCTTCAAACTTTATTCCCATTTCATTGATTAAGAAATCTAATAAGGAAGATAATTCCAAAGTTACTTCCTTCAATTTAACTTTTATCATAGAAAACTGAAGCTTTAAGCATTAACTAGATTTTATTTCTTGATACTACGAGTCATTTAGTGTTTACAAATTAGTGCTTTATTCACTATTTAAACAAAAGTGTAGCTGTTGCAAGCCAAGCACTCTGCTATACAGTATGTATTATGATGGTTAAGTTACCCAAATACCAGTATATAGTGGGGAGGCTGAGTATATAACAATTACTTTCATACTTATATACTATACTTTCAGGTGTATAGATCATATAACCAAGTTATTTGAAGTGACAATCTGTGCCAACATTCCTACTGCCACACTTTCTACCTTTCTGGGTATTAAAAGCAAGCTTTGGAGGAGAATGGAATTGTATATCACATGCACCTTTCTTCCCAGAAACTGTTAAAGTAACAGCAGGGAAACTTATGGACTACAATCCTCCTCTTCACATGAAAAGGCAACAAAATATAGATTACATGTATCAGGGAGGATTGAGCACTCACAACCAAATAGTGGTTAAAGCTTTTATAAGTTTAGTTCTATAAACATTTGTTATTTCCTTGACTGCTTTATTATTATGAGTGTCGTAGTTGATTAATGTAATGTGCTTTAATAAAAGTAATAGTTTCATATTTTTTTTCTTTTCCTATCATTTCCCCACTACCATACTTATTGAAATTGCTATGAAATATAGGCACCAGAGAAAGACTACTGACTTAAGGATTCTTCAGCAAATGTTTTCACTTAGCACTCTGGGATTTTGGGGATGTTCTAAAATTTGTCTGCTGCAAAGTACATTGAATTAGGACATAGCAATGATTTCCTTTTATTGCTTGCTGTGAATTTAGTTTTTTAATGTATTAAGCTGGATTTGGTGCAATTCTGAAGCAGAAAACCTGAAATGTTTTGTAGTACTGTATATTAAAAATGGAAACCAACACAATCAAAATAAATTAAAGTTCAATGAAAACTTTGGGCAGACAATGCCTTTTGCATCTCAAGGGCTGGGAACTGGATGATGTCATCAGGATCTCAAAAGGGTTAACCAGACATTATTAAGGTTAGTGTATTTGGAAGTAGTAACCAGGGAACTCATGATAATTATGAATACAAATATCTACGTACAATCAAATGCTTTTGGAGTGATAAAGATGATGAAATACAAAAGATAAAAGAAATAAGATTGAAAAGTAATTGATGTATTTCTGTAACTGAAAGTCAGTGATGAAGAAAAAGCTTTTGGCAGTGGAGACATGGGTTAGGCAAGTTCTTAACTGTAATTTTGTTTGTTGTCTAGTTTTAAGGTACTAAGGTTGTAACTCACATTAACACAAAAGCTTGTGTTCACCATTTACATTTCCCTCCACAGACTACACCCAGGATACATTATGCAGAGACCATTACACTAAATCTGTTACAAATTCAAGGCAAAGCATAAGACTGGAAGAACTTTTATCATGAATCTGACAATTAACCTCTGCATTAGCACTGCATGCACAAATACTGAAAGCAAGTTAGTTTCTAACATATACTACAACATGCTACAAAAAAATTTAATGCCTACTCATTTGATGGGACAATCCAAGACAAGATCTCATTCCTGTCGAGAATTCCATTTCTATCTACATCATGATCATTGTCAAACTTGTCTTTCTCTGTTAACAGCCACTCACGATCCTGCTCCTTTCCTGTTAATAACTTATATTATTACTACATTGTACAGTACAGTATGTAATATTATCAAAACCTGAAATGCAAGTGGTAAACTGTAGACACAAAAATAAACAAATGTCTAAGAAAAACTAAAAACACCTCTCTCCCATTAAATAAGTTGGTTTCATTTTTGGCCCTATACAACATAAACAGATGAATTAATTGCACCTGCTTCAGTCATTCCACGAAATTTCCTAAAACTGAGGGAACAACAAGAGCACACACAGTTTTTAACAGCCCAACACACACATATATAAATACAGGTAATGTAAATAAATCCACAGCTTACTATTAACAATAAAAACAATGAACCCTGAAAAGTAAGTACCAACATGAGTCCAGACCTTAAATTACACTTCATTTCTTGGATTTGTCAATTTCTGAGGGCAAGGACCTTGTACTGCAATCAATCCTAACAATCACAGTTTCTTGCTGATACTTAACATAGGATTAACAGTAACCCCTTGGCCATTCCTCTGTTTATTTCAAGAGTGCAACTAAATTATGGGTAACTAAAAGTAAAAAAAAAATATATTCACCCCTGACTTGTGGCAGTATTTAAGTCAGCCCTCAGAGTTTAAGACCTTTCCTCTTGTTAAAACATATACTCATACAGTCTTTAAATTAACTAAGCGCACTGAGGGTGAGCTAACCTTGCGACAGGGGTCACAGTCACCTCACTCATTACAATTGTCCATTATTCTAACATTAAATCTAACTTGCAAGGTTTGGCAGCAGGATTTAGAGTACAATATTAGCTCATTTAAAGTACGTATTGAGAAATTTTAAACTAGGTCAAAAATTTTGGAGTTATCCCCCACACAAATAAGATCCTAACACTTATTTACAATAATACAATGGGGTGAAGACCAAATGAAGAAATTTTATAAATATCACTAACATCTTATCTGTAACCATTATGACTACAGTGTTTGTATATCTATAAGGTGGCTCAATCACATAACCAAGTTACATTTTTATAATCTCCTAGGGCTCATCAGAAGGGCCTCTTCTAATGTAAGGGGCAGAAACTGAAGCAACAAATAAGGTGGACACCTGGAAGAATGTTGGTAGCTACAGCCAATACAACCTAAGTGATCCTGACAAAGGTCAATTAAGTTATCAGGGTTGATAAGCCAGGGATAGTATGAATTACTGTATCCATTCCCATTATACAAACAAGATGGTCAGCAAGAATAAGTGCCTGTTCACATAAGATTAATCATGATGCCTCCCTGATCAGGAATATGGAAATGTAGCCATGCTATACCTCTTGACCCCAATTACTCAACCTCCAATAGATATCAGTCAAAATTAACAATCTCATACAACCTTCTGGACAATGAAGTCGCTACTAAAGATTAACAGAGATGTCTCCTAAATGCTTACCAGTACAGGTAAGTTATGGACCTTCAAAAGTATAATTGGTATACATGTCGTCAAGAAAAAGTGAGCAAAAGTTATGAGAATAAAAACTAGAAGTTTCCAATTGCTTGATTATCTGCAGTATATTGATCAATATGCAGATAATAAAGCAAAGTAAAAAAAAAAAAAATATGAAACAAGCGCCAACAGAGTAGTAACAAACACACCTGCTGTTCAGAAGCAAACCTAAAGAAAAATGCAATGAGAGAGGGGTTGTAACTCTCTCTCAATGATGACCCATTTGAAATTCCAAACAAATTTATGGAATCTAACTTGTCTTCAGCAGACAAAGCCCATCAAAAACCAAACAAAATATATTTAAAGTCTCATCCACTACCAAAATAAAGTAAGGTACCATGAAATTCTTGTCATTTATCAACTACATACTGTACAATGAGAGAAAGCAAAGCAAATAGTGCTAAAATGATGATAATCATGGTACTTTAGTATATATCTTCTTGATACTGTTTGTCCACAATACAGTATGTACCCTCCAAGTATGAAATGACTTAAAACATTATAAATTAAATATTAAATCAAAAGTCTGCAATGCTCCTGATAAAACGCTACATGCCAAGGAACCTCCAGAAAATATTGTTTATACTGGATGAATATGAATAAGTTGCAATGCATATAAAGCTAATATCTTGCATCAAGACCAATAAGATTACTTAATACTTACCAAGTAATTCTTGTATGGGACTAATACTCACTCAAATGTAAAATCTTGAAAGTAACAACAAAATGGTAATTACAGTAACCTTCAAAAGAAATGTGATTCACACAACGGCTAGACCAGCCAGTGCCAGTCACATTAATCATGGAATTACCTTTCAAAACTCATACAAAATTAAGGAATGGAATATAATTCTTACACATTAGTGGGAGATAGCAGTCTCTGAGCCTCTATAATGTGAAGAGCTCCATCACCATCAAGATCATGCTTGTCAAACTTCAATTTCTCATATTCTTCTTCACTTTTTTCTAATATATCATTTACTCCTGTAAAATAACTAAGCATCATGCATTACAACACAAAAGAAAAAACAAAAAAGGTGATATCAAATGTCTGTGAAAGGTTGCACAAAATATTAAATTATTAAAAGACCAATTCCTCTCAAAACATACAAATTAAAGAACACTTCTTGTATTCAGAGAACAAAAAAGTTCAGTGAAGCTTTTATGAGAGGAAAAACACATAAACAAAGAAAATCAAAACAATACTTGCCACTGATAAAAGCAAGAATTATTAAGATAACATGATAACAATGATATATACAAATTTCTTAGTTTGCATGATTATATTTTAAAACGAACATGTCTATAAACCAAAAACTGCTAAGTCTTTGGAAAACAGAATCTCCACACCTGCAACACAGTAGATAAAAAGCTTACCAAACTATCCTCAAGTTCTTGACAAGTTGTAAGAAAAACATACATAAAATGCACTAAATACCTGATCCATGCCTTAACTGCGTGCTCTAGCAATCTTACTTCACCATACTTTCTACACTACAGGCCATACTTTTTTGTATTGTCTATTACTGCAATGCTTGTCCCACTTTTTACTGTCTCATCTTACTATCTCAAAGTCTGAAATTTCTTTAAATCCTCACAAAAGTTAACTAAGCAGCAGATTGCTCGGCACTTATTCAATTAAGCTTTTAATACCTGTTTCAACCTGAGGTAATGTAAAAGGTCACTTTATCATAACATTTGGACTTTTTCATTTTTGTGTATATGCATTTCCTCACTTCTAAAACTTGCTTACAACTTTTTAAAATACTTTTTATGGCACCTGTATATAACTTGATAGCCTTTACTACTTTTACAGTTTGAAAATGAACTGAAAAAGTCCCAACCTTAGAGTAAAGACATTTAAGGCTTTGAAGTACTTTAACTCCTCAATTTTTGAGTCTCCTGAGGGACCTCTGAGACATGTGACATCACTATCTTAAACCTTTCAGTACTTGTTAAACACAAAAGCACTTGGTCAACTTCTTTTTTATTCCATCCTCCAGCTCAATGACAACTTAAATCTCCATATTTTTCAAAATGTTTTATGTTTAACTAATATACAATTTAAAAATATGGCAGACTAAATTACTTTTTTAACCTTAATTCTATTGAAAGTTTAAGGAAGATCCATGAAACAAGTCAAAAGGTTATGCTGCCAGTGCTATTAAATCTTTTAGTCATTCATGGAGCCTATCCTCCTTACCAACAGCATTTTTAAGAAATTTCTCAAAGATGAAGACAGATGGGAAATTACCTCTCTCTCTAATCTTTTTAGTCTTGTGCCCTGTCCACCCAAATTCCCAACAGGTCTAGCCCCTTTTCAATATCCTTGACCTTCTTCATCCAGCTACATCCACTTCTCATCATACTCGTATGCCCCATCATCTCAATCTTTGAGATCTGTCTATTTTCCAGCTACTGGACACAACTTCTCACTGTAACTATTTCATGAGTAATATGATCTTTCACCTCATGAATCTTAGTCCATGAATCTCAGTCTTCAAGTCACAACTTTCTGAAATAGTCTCTACTTTTCCTGTAAGTGGCCAATGTCTCTGATGCACAGTTGCAGTAAGAGCATTACCCTAGCATCAAAAGTTTTTGTTCTGTTTACTAATAGGGTACTTTTATTTACTGGTGTCCAACGCTCCCCTTTTATCTCACCCAGGCTGATGTACTCTTTTCCCTAGGGCAACTCTACTGCACCAAAGTTCAGTGTATCCCAAGGTCCTCATTATTTGTAAATTACTTTAACAAGACTACCGAGTCATATTTCTACACTCATAGGGGTTACAAATACATCTGTTCTTAAATGAGCAGTGAAAACTAAAGCAAAATTACAGAAGTTGGACAGCTAAAGAGAAAGAGGCCAAGGAGAGCACGAAAAGTAAAACAAAAAGCAAGCAGCTAGGTACAACAGGATGCTGCAAAGAACATTCTGTATCATCTGAAGTGTGCCATATGAGGTGCACTGTAAGTGGTACCCTAATATGGGGTATCCCCAAGGTCACAGACATGTTCTACTCTTCTAAGACCAGCTCCTCACTGCAACATATTGCCCCATTTCCTCCTCTCTTTTATTTGGTTTTATACATTTTGGGAAGGAAAAATCTCTTATCCCCTGCGCATTTTGTAAACCTGAGCAAAGTACTAATTCACCACATCATCCTTCCAACAGCAGTCACACAGCCACTTTATTGAGTGCACATTTTTCAGTCACCATAAGCTTTGTTGATTAACCAATTTTTAATTCTATCCTCTCCCTTACACTCTTCCATCCTTCAAACATTTCTATCTCTTCTCTAAATTTACTGTTAACAATGTCATCAGCATTTAACAACTCCCAGGGCCCTCTCATTCTGCACCTTTTATAGCTTTCTGCATCCCTGTGATAAACAATAAAGGACTCAAGGCTGAGCCCTGATGGGCACCAACATTTATCTCAAATTCTACTGATAGACCTTTGTGTAAAGATGCGGCAACATCTATAGCTTAGTAAGTTTTCCTGTACTCTATGCTATTGTAATGTCCATCTAATTGTTTGTAATAGTAAACCGTCAAAAACCTTCTCAAGATACATAAATACTTGAACGTTTTCCTGTGATTGCCCTTTAAAAATAAAACTGCCTCTGTAGTGAATTTCTCTGGTATGAGGCCAAACTGATGATCACTTATTTTAAAAAGTTTTCTTCACCTTTTCTCTAGCACCATCTCCATTAATATAACAAGTTCCAGCAACAATATTATGTTTAGCTCATCCTTAACCAGTTCTCCAGCATCTTTAAGAAATCTCAATGTTTCCTGAGACTTTTGTACTTTTCATATTCCCAAGGGCCCTCTTAACCTTTTCATAAGTTATGATCTCTGGTGGTCTCTCTATCATCCTGACATCCTAAGTTCATGTTTATTCTCTTTATACAAATTTTTCGAATTCCTGCCTCCACTGTCTCATTATTCCTTTCCCTTCAACTCCAATTTCTCCATTTTCATCTTTTAAATAATGTACCCCTTTTACATATCTTCCATTCTCCTCAAGTTTTTGGAATTATTTGGAGTACTGGGCACTATTTGCACAACTATCCTCTTCTGAAGCTTCCTCACTGTCTGATGCAATCCAATTATCCCTACTGCAATTAGATTTTTCCATTTGTTACTGCATCTATTTTTTTGCTATTTTGCTTCTATGCTCTACCTTTTTCTCTATGTATGCTTACCAGATCCTTCCTTTTCTTGCTCTCATGGGCCTTTTTCTGTTATTGAATTTTCCACAGGTGACTATATAATACCAAGATTCATGGCCAAAATATTGGGGAAGATCATACTGCAAATTAGGAAGAGGGTGAGAGATGCTGGGTCCAGCAAAAGGAAAACAAAAAGATACGTATTAAGACTGATATAATTTTGACAAGTGATGAGAATATGTAAGGAACAGTCTGAATAGTAATAGAAATGGAAACACCTTGAGAGATCTGTAGTAAGGGCCAGAACATCACTGATAAAAGGAAATAAAGACCTCTACTGATGAAATCCTGGCTTCAACTGCTCAAGACAAAGGAGTGGGGATTACTCATGTTTAACCAAATATGGTGAAATGCTAACATAAAAATGACAAATTTTTAGTTAATTTGTAGTTTTCATAAATAACAAACTGGAGGTCTTTACATATGGGGAAAATCTCAAAGTGCAGAGCTGGATCTGGTTTAAAAATAGAATAAGGTTGGTGGCATGAGTGTTATTAGCCAATGGGGAGAGAGAGTAGGCAGAGCCCGACCTCTTCTCCCCTTTTTAACACAATGGCTCCAACTGGCTTAGCAATCTTGAGTGACTGCATTACTTGAAAAAGGAAGGTTATAGAAAACAATAGCTGGCAACTATACACGGCAACATTTAGCGGTGATGAAAACCAATACAGTAACTATCTAGTGTTGCCGAGATCCTTCAGCGGCAATGCCTGAACACAGCAAAGTTGGCATACTTTCATGCAAAAGCATACTTACACATAATTAACAAGCACAATACGGTAAGCTTGTAACTGCATTGAGAACTGATGTAAAAATTATAGAAAATATAATGGATATAACAAGAACATTTACAAGTGTAAATCACAGTGTTTAGTTATGAAATTCAGTCAAAATATGAAAGGAAATCCCTTATCACTGTTCTCCAGTGGCATTCAAATTAAGCCTCTAAAAAAACCGATGTCTGAATGATTGATACCAATGCTAATGGAAAATTTTAGTACAACTTGATACCACACTAACAAATATACATTCTACATACGTATACATTTTGCAAAGACTGAAATACATACTCATGCCAATGCCATTATAAATATCAATGGTAACTTTTTTTCATTAAGAAACAATCTGTCATACTTACTCTACACAAGTATCCAATAAGGAAGCCACTTACAACACAACTACAGAACAATCTATTTCCTTATCTCCTTCTACACCTACCATATTTTTCTGCCATATGCACTTACTAGGTACAACTGCGACCAAATATGATTTCATTACATTTATGTTAGTGTAAATCTCACAATGAACAAGCAAAATCTGTCAGATACTCCTCTGGTTTGGTCTTATGCTAAGAATACTGTCAAAAACCTTCAAAGAAATATTCCAACAATATATTACCCAAATGAAAAATGCCTTCCCCATCACAAACATGAATGAGTAACCTCAAAACCAACAGGAGAAACTAAATGAATTTTAAAGTCTTGAAAGAGATTAAAAAAAGGAGGACTTTAATTCAATTACTGAAGTATTATTGAGACTACCCTCCAAAATAATTTGCAATAAATTTTCTTATATTAATCTATTTTATTAACATTTTCAATCTAATAGTCAATGGGGAAATTCAACAACAAAATCATTTGAACTTATTCAAGATGACACAAACCTTTCTCGCCAATATATTCTTGGAAGTCAATCAAACCATCTCCATTTTTATCTTTATCTTCCAAAGTTTGTCGCAGAATAACAGGAAGCATATCAGGATGTTCTTCTGGGTGAGTAAATGCTAAGAATTCCTTCTCATCTAATCTGCCATCTATATTCTTATCTGCTGCATTAAACAACTCACGATCTTCTCGTAAAAGCTGGAAATTAATAAAAAAAAATAAGAGAGTGTTCAACTTTAAAAATACCATAAAAGACATTTTAAAATGTAAGCATTAGGTCAACAATAACTTCATATATTCCACAATGCATACCACTTGTAAAAAATTAAATTACAACAAAAATTTCATGGTATAAAAAATGAACAAAGAAGCCCTAGCTCATTACCTCAATGGACTTATCGTTTAACAAAGAAGCATTCATGAAATAATATTATACTAATTAATCATTATTTTATATTTATAAAAAATGTATTTAAAACATTTTTTCCTCCAACCTACAGAACAACTAATCTGAATTTCAGCTACCTTTTATGCTGCTTAAGAGTAATAAGAACTATATGGTGAATCCAAGCAAAATAGGAATCCTCTTCATATGTTGGCTGAAGTCAGGCTTTTATTGTCACTTTTATTTTGTAGGCTGGCAACAATGTATTGCAGTCCTGTTCTGTGGATATGGCAATATTGCCAGTAGAGGACAAGATGTAAACACTGTGGGCACAATGGCCAGCGTTATGTGTGACACATTTTAATGAGGTGCTACATAGTTCACTGGGAAAAGTACTAACATT
Source organism: Macrobrachium rosenbergii (assembly GCF_040412425.1). Classification (NCBI taxonomy): domain Eukaryota; kingdom Metazoa; phylum Arthropoda; class Malacostraca; order Decapoda; family Palaemonidae; genus Macrobrachium; species Macrobrachium rosenbergii. The sequence goes on along the minus strand of NC_089746.1, from coordinate 51,557,313 downwards.
TACATAATAATAAATATGAAATGGTGCGTGTGATATATGCGTTCTTTTGTTGTATATGTCTGTAGATGAGAATGTATTGTACTTCTTTAACGCTTACAAAACTTTCCTTTCATTACAGATGTATTGTTTGAAGTTTTGTGTTCCATAAAGGCTAAAAACTAGGCCTAGTTTCATTACAATTTATTGAACACAAAATATAACAAGATGGAAAGACTGCTGAAACCGGAAAGGCTAGACACCAACCCTAGTTCATCGTCGGCTCAAGAGTTTCAACACTGGTTCAAGACATTTGAAAACTTCTTAGCCGCCCTTCCGCAGGATACCTTCAACAGGCTAAGTCTTCTCACTAACTATTTGTCACCTAAAATTTATGAGAATATTTCTGAATGTACTACATATGAGGATGCTATTAGGATTCTAAACTCATAGTATATTAAACCTACCAATGAAGTGTTTGCACGACATAATTTGTCTACTCGCCGTCAGCAAGTTGGAGAATCCATAGACGAATATCTTCAGGCTTTAAGACTTCTTAGCAAAGAATGTATTAAGGCAGCATTTATAGGAGAATAAAACTTTAGATTTAGCAACCATGTTTGACCAGGCTAGGGCAACAGACTCGGCCCAGAGAGATTCCGGAGTTTATTGTGTCAACCCACCTTATTGGGTGGTAAGTGCGGCGACACCTGAATGAAGACTCATTGGTCCAGAAGTTTTAGAGGAGTCAGCTCCTGTAACAGCAACTGTGACTATTAAATGTTTCTTCTGTGGTTTTTTAAAGCATCCCCTCCTGAAATGTCCAGCACGAGAGGCGTTTTATCATAAGTGTCACAAGAGAGGACACTTTGGTAAGGTGTGTAGTGCCAACTTAGTAACTAGTGCTTCCATTAGCCTCGGAAGTAGGTCTCTCATCTTCAGGACTAATTTAAAAATTATCATCATCATACCTTAAATGTATTATTTATCTGTTATAGACTGATATATCCACCCTTTCATCCCACAATTTGGCCACGAAGCCAATAAACCAGTATTTATTCTTAGGAGAAAATACCCAAAATCATCAAAATATTACTAACACTGATTCCACCACCAGGTCAGCATGAAGAAATATGATAAGAACGTAAACATTCCAGCACCATCTGGTGGAAAACAGATGACTACAGTGACAGTCCAAGTGGGTTAGCCAAGCTTTTTTTTTTTTTTTTTAAATGCCAATCGCACCAAAAGACGCAAAGATAAAGCTAACTTCAACAGTAGGTAAGATTCATTCCAAATAATATACGTTTAGCTGTTCTGCCCCAGTTATGCTCTGATGTGATTCTCGGACAAGATTTTCAGAGATTACATGGAAGTGTTGCCACAGAGTACGGTGGCGGACTGCCTCCCCTGGTTATTTGCAGACTTAGCATCATATTAAAGGTGGACCCACAAAGCTGTTTGCTAACCTTACAGCTGACTGTCATCCCACCTCAGCCAAGTCATGCCAGGATTATTATGAGGATCAGATGTTTATTAGGAAGGAAACCCAGGGGCTACTGAGAGAAGGTATCACAGAACTCAGTAATTCCCCATGGCATGCACAAGTAGTGGTGGTAAAAGATGACTACAGGAAACCACAGTTATCTGTTGGCTACTCCGAAACTATTAACAAGTTCACACTTCTTGACGGGTACCCCTTACCCGGCTTTGATGATACAGCAAATAAAATTGCTCAATATCACATATTCAATACCATAGGCTTAAGGAGTGCCTACCATCAAGTTCCCATAAGGAGTGAGGATAAACCATATACAGACAGTCCCCGGTTATCAGCAGGGTTCCGTTCCCGATGGCGTGATGATAACCGAAAATCAGTGATAATAGCACTGATCCCTGGTTAGCAGTGCCGATAACCGGTTAGCGGCGCCAATAACCGGTGATCAGCGACGAAAATCTGGTTGTCATCGTCGCTAGACAAGCACCGTAAAATCGGATTGCTGGTAACGGAGGCTGCCAATAACCGGGGACTGCCTGTACAGCATTTGAAGTGGATGGTGGCCTGTATCAATTTACCAGAGTCCCTTTTGGTGTCACCAATGGAGTAGCCTGTTTTCAGAGATTCAAGGATAATTTTATATAAGAAGAGCAACTTAAAGGAACCTACGCTTATTTGGACAACGTGATGTTTTGTGGTAAGTCACAGGAAGAACATGATATTAACCTTGAGAAATTCCTTGAAGCTGCTGGATGGAAAAGCATTAGTTACAATGAAGAAAAGTGCATTTTTGCAGATAGGCTGAAAATTCTTGGTTATGAAGTGTGAGGGGGAGAGATACATCCAGACCCTGAACAACTCAGGCCTTTATGTGAGCTGCCTGTACATCAAGACAAGAAGTCACTTCATCGAGCTCTGGGTCTTTTTGCCTGCTATTCTCTAGGATTTATAATTTCTCAAGTAAAGTTAGTCCCCTAAGCACTACCACCTCATTTCCTGTAACGAAGAAAGCTGAAAGTGCTTTTCAGGCTCAAAATAGATATCGAGAAATTTGTAGTTCAAGTTATAGATGAAGATCAACCATCTGAGGTAGAAACTGATGCATCCGAGGTGGCCATTGCAGCAGTTCTCTCAAGGAGGACACTGGTGACTTTCTTTTCAAGAACATTTCAAGGTCCTGAGAAGTGCTATTTAGTTGTTGAAAAGGAGGCGCAAGCTATTATTGAAGCAGTTCATTATTGGAGATATTATTTAACAGGTAGGTGTTTTACAATTAGGACAGAACAGAGATCTGTGACCTTCACGTTTGATAAGAAGCATAAAAGTAATCCTGCTATGATTTTGAGATCTTATATCGACCAGGTCCAGAAAACACTTCTTCTGACATCCTCTCTAGGTCCTTCTGTGGTGCAGTACTCCACAACCAGCAGACAGTAGTTCTCCACGAAGCTTTGTGCCACCCGGGAGTCACCAGATCATATAATTTTGTGAAGTCTAAGAGAACATACCTTATTCAGTAGAAGTGTGACAAGTAGCCGTTCATGTAGATTTTGTGCCTGGTGTAAGCCGAACTTTCACCGGCCTGAGAAGACGCACCTTATAAAGGCTACGCAGCCATTTGAGCAACTGAATATTGATTTTAAAGGACCATTACCCAGTTCAGACAAGAACAAATATTTTCTCACTGTAGTAAATGAGTACTCATGATTTCCTTTTACATTCCCTTGTACCAATATGACAGCTTCGACAATTATAAGCTGTCTGTCTCGGTTGTTTTCAATTTTTGGCATGCCTGCTAATATTCATTCAGATAGAGGCCCACCATTCATGAGCACAGAACTCCAACAATTCTTGACAGGTAAGGGCATATCATGCAGCAGAACTAGTTAAAAACCCACAGGGAACTGTAAAGCTGAGAAATTAAATGGTACCATATGGAAAGCTATTGCAATGGCATTCAAGTCAAGAGGCCTAGATGTCGATACTGGCAAACAGTTTTACCTGATGTGCTCCACTATATGCACTCACTATCGTGTACTGCTACAAATGCAATGCCCCATGAGAGTCTCTTGGGTTATACTCGATGATCCTATATTGTGACTTTGTACCCACATGGTTGTGTCAGTCAAGGCCAGTCCTCTTGAAACGTCATGTGCAAGCTAACAAAACAGATCCTCTAGTGAAGGAGGTAGAACACCTTCAAGTAGACCCTCATTATGCCCACATTCATTACCCAAGTGGTGACACGACTACAGTATCTACTCGACATTTAGCTCTGGTGGAGATCCCTGTTAATGAGGAATTTCAGAATACTCCAGCAGAAGCTGTGGAAAATGTTCTACAGTCTCCAAAGAAGTTTTTAGACAATACTCCAATTGAGGCCGAAGAACCTGCTCAATAAGATACCCCATTACAGTAAAGTACTGTACTGTACTTCCAAACTCAGCATGAACCTCCAGAATTAACTGATATTAATAATTACTATATCGTATACGTATAGAGTATACTTTATAGTGTAGGCTAGGCTACCATATATGTATACTGTACATGGTACTGAATACCCTAGTGATGGCTACGTTATATTTGAGATACGTTTTTTCTAACAAACGATTGGTATTTTGGAAACCTAATCCCATCATAAGTAGGATAATACCTCTATTGCGCTCCTGTTCTGTGAATGTGGCAACACTGCCAGTAGAAGACACTATGTAAACGTTGTGGGCACAACAGCCAGCACTACATGTAATACAGTGCCTTTTAACCCTTAAACGCCGAGCCTCTATTTACAAAAGTGTCTGCCGTATGCGGAGGCGTTAGAGAGTTAGCGCCGAAGCAGACAAAATTTTTTTCAATAAATCACAGCACGCTTAGTTTTTAAGATTAAGAGTTCATTTTTGGCTCCTTTTTTTTGTCATTGCCTGAAGTTTAACATGCAACCATCAGAAATGAAAAAAAATATCATTATCATATATAAATATTGAAATATATGACAGCGCAAAAAAAAAATTTCATATATAATTGTATACAAATAGCAATGTGAGCAAAACGGTTAAAGCTAATGAGTTATTTTTTTTTCTTTGTATTGTACACTAAATTGTGATGATTTTGGTATATAACAAATTGTAAAACGATCAAAGCAACACAGAGAAAATATTATCACAAAATGATGCATGAATTAAATGTAACGCTGACATAAAAAAATTTTTCAAAAATTCACCATAAATCGAAATATTGTGCTAGAGACTTCCTGTATGTTGCAAAATGAAGGTAATTGATTGAATATTACTAGACTGTAAGTGTTTTAGCTTACAATTGCAGTTTTCGACCATTTCGGTCGAGTCAAAGTTGACCGAAGGTCGAATTTTTTCTATTTATTGTGATTTATATGAAAATATTTCAAAACTGATAAAAGCTACAACCACGAGTTATTTTTTGTTGTATTCTACATGAAATTGTGCACATTTTCATACATAAAACTTTATGTAACGACTAATATAAAACGGTGCAAACATTATGACAAAGTGACGAAAGAATTTCTGAGATGTTCGGCCGAGTTACCGCGCGGATGTAAGAAGAGTTTTAGCTTACAATTGCGTTTTTCGACCATTTTGGTCGAGTCAAAGTTGACGGAAGGTTGAAATTTTGGCACTTATCATGATTTATATGAAAATATTTCCAAACTGATAAAAGCTACAACCATGGGTTGTTTTTTGTTGTATTTTACATGAAATTACACACATTTTCATATATAAAACTTTATGTAATGGCTAATATAAAATGGTGCAAAAATTATGACAAAATGACGAAAGAATTTCTGAAATTTTCGGCAGAGTTACCGCGACGGACATAAGGAAAAAGTTTTTTTTTCAAAAATTCACCATAAGTCAAAATATTGTGCTAGAGACTTCCAATTTGTTGCAAAATGAAGGTAAATGATTGAATACTACTAGAATGTAAGAGTTTTAGCTTACAATTGGTTTTTCGACCATTTCGGTAGAGTCAAAGTTGACCGAAGGTTGAAATTTTTTGTAGTCGACGTACAGTACATCCACTCGTCACGCGACAGACAATTTTAGTCGACTTACGATATGTCCAGTCGGCGTTTAAGGGTTAATAAGGTACTAGTTCACTGGGATAAGTACTGTAATAATATTTACATAATAATAATAAATGTGAAATGGTGTTCATGATATTTGCATTCTTTTGTTGTACATGTCTGTAATTAAGAATGTACTGCTTTAGTTCTTACAAAACTTTTCTTTCATTGCAGATGTATTGTTTGAAGTTGTGTGTTTAATAAAGCCTAAAAACTAGGGCTAGTTTCGTTACACCTTACTTACACCTAACGTCAATCAAAGGTGAGAAAGGTGGGAATCCTTTGTAATATCAGTGGTTTGAGGTAATATAAGAAAATTACAATAAAAATTTATTTTTTAAGCCTCTAATGATTTCCATACCATGTGCATATCACTGATTCACAATGCTGAATACCAATCAATCATGAAATGCCAGATGACAAAGATGATTTGCTGCCTCTAAAGTTCTGACTGGATGCAAACAATTGTGCTAGTGTGGTTTTAGAGATTAAATACTTTTCAAGTTTTCATTATATGCTTAATCTTTCTACTTGGTAATTTTTAGTCATTTGACTAACTGCTTCATCAATTTTAACCCACAAAATATCAGAAATAATTCTCCCCTGTGTTGTAGTAAGGTCTTTCACACTTTCTTCTATATGTTCTCCATAGATGTGCAGTTACAAACTGCTTAGTTCACCTCCATCCTAGGTTTTGACCTATAGCTCAGACTCACAATACATAACCTTCCACCTAAATTGCTATTCAGACACACAAAAATATGTTAATGGCATAGCAAATATAATCAAAAACTTTTCATAAAACCTATCATTTACACCATGTGGTCTGCTTCATGGCACCACTAAAGCTTCACTGCCATAACCACACTAAATGAAGAGCAAAGCTCCAACCTGCCTGGAACCTGGGATTCATAAACACTTAAGCCCCATTCTACATGACAGCCAACAGACACCTTCTAATTTGGGTATGGTATGACTAAGATCTAAGAACACCAACAATGTAATGCACATATAAACAATGGATTTGAATAAAAGAATTAATTTTGCTTTTAAAAAAATATCCTTGAACTATAAATTAATGCAATGGGTTACCATCAGCATTGCCTAACTAACCAAGGACCAACAAGGTTGCTCTCCCACTTACTTTTTGTTCTTCCTCTTGATCAGTTTTGCCAAGAAGTTCCTGATCCTCTGGATCATTGATTCCATATGTTTCTGAGATATATTCAGACCAAGTGACATACCCATCTTCATCATCATCAACCTCTTCTAATCTCTCAGTACTTTCTTCCTCAGATAACATTCTGAAAATAGATCACATATTAAATGTAAGATAAATAATTCCAAGAACCATGATGTAAAAATTCATATAAAACTTACATCCTTTCCACTAAGCATTTCACTCCAATTAAAGACAGCCTTTTACATTTTATAATTTCTATCATATACTGTTGTGTGAAAAATTCTTGGAGTCACAGTTAACATCCCAAACATTCAAATGCTCAGTCTATACATAGTGTTACCTAAACACATTGTACCATTAAGTGCAAGAAGTATAAGATTCATACTCCAGTGATTTTCATTTTCCACTATTTACAGCAATTTCTAAACAACCCAAGATTCCTGTTATAGCTATAAACAGCTGTAATTTCTAAACGACCCAAGATTCCTGTTATAGCTATAAACAAAGTCTTTTGTGGTTAACTGGCTGTTAAGAATGCAACAAGACTTACATTGCTGGCATAAAGTTCTTTCCAAGAATCAGGTCACAGTTAAAGGCCATTAACATGGGTACACATCTTATGTTTGGGCTCACTATAAACACCAACACGAACTACAGCATGAGATTACTCTCATGCTGGTCATTTTAGAAACTTAGCTGTAGAATACTAGTTTATAACCAAAGATTTTAAGGTTTTAGGTCTAGACTTAAAACCACTTCTATGGTTGTCTTGGTGTAAATAACAAGAACTAAAAGGATATCATAGGTTCCTATTTCAGTACACACATCAGCTACCAAAATGCAAGTGTCAAGATTTCAAGAAACTTACAAGGGCATGTGGAAAGATGGAAACTGGCTTGTTATTAGAGTAAAGCAACATACATTTTTACTGTACTTTGGACTAAGCACAGTGTTATATTATTTCTGCTCTTCTGTAATACTCTTTAGCTTAAGAATGGCAAATCATTTGTCTAATCAAATGTCACAAAATTTATCTATAAAACATGAAATGCGTGTAAGCCTTACCTAAATGAGCGTAAAATCCAAGAATGTAATTCCTTACGATCTATATTTTTATCATTGTTACGATCCATCTTTACTAAGAGAATTTCAAGTCTTCTCTTTGCTTCACTTGCGGGTAGTTGGTCATACTCCTCAGCATCCTTGACACTTCCTGTAAAACGAAAGTTGGGAACATGGGGAAAGTACAGAAGAAATAGGCAATATTCAGGATAAGGTCATCGTGCCATCTGAGACCATTTGCAGGTACAGGAACATAGAAAGAAGGAATACAAACAAGGAGACGTGAATAATGAAATTAGACTGTGGTGCAGTTGTATGTCAAAAGAGAAGTCATAGATAAATGAAAGAATATATAGGGTACTTTGGAGGAAAGATTAAGATTATCACACAGTTTAACAAAACCACTGAGCCACACTGCTTGATTCCCATAGAGCTTACCACAAGAATCTGTACTTGATAATTAATTATGTGAACAACCTTCGGTACATTACCATCTACAGTGCACAATATAAGGCAAACCTAAGTGGTATCCCTTTACAGGACAAAACTTTGTCTAACAAACAACAGTTGAGTAATTAAAATGCAATTATTGTAACATGGAAGTTTAGGCATAAGAACAATACATATACAGTATAATTATTAAGTAAGGAGTTTTTCTTGTATTGGAAAAAAAGATCACAATCAAGGATTATTTTAATTTTCACAAAGTTAACCCACTTTTCAGTACTTTTCAACATTTTACAATGCTAAAACAAATGTTATTACCTACTTCCACATTCCTCCCCTACTACTTTCTTAATACAGTAGTATGTTCTGTACTCTTTGGTCTTATCTCTCTCAAGTGTATACAGTATACAGTGCAACATTTCTCTTTGGTTTTTCTCTCTCAAAGTTACTGTATTACACATAAAGATTTTTTCTGCCTTCCCTCAAGTAGTGATATGATCAATTTCTTCCCTACTCATCCTTTCTTGTGTTGGATTTATTTTCTTTCTATTCTTCCCCTAACCACTAAATCACTGTCTCCCACTATTTTATCCTCTCTCATAAGCCCCTTTCGTTATCAAATAATCAAAGCAATTAAGTATAATTACCAAGTATAGCTTCATGATCAAATTCACTGTGATGTTCTCCATCTGCAAAATGCCCATGGTCACGGGGACTTCTTGCGCCATCCGCCTCCCTTTCTTTATTGGCACTGTGGAGATGATGAGTGTGGGCAGACGTCCTTAAAACTGCTATTCCACAGAGGAAAATGAACCCAAGCAAAATTTTTCCTGCCATACTGCCTGAAATACAATACTAAAAATCAGTTTTCTAAAAAAATAAATATATTTTAGTACAGTAAACAAACATAACCATTAGTAGTAAATACAAGTATAATATGTAGCTACATTCATCATGCATGGTTCTGAGAAGCCATTCTGTTTTGATAATAAATCAAATATACCCACAATGGAAAAGTAACCATAATGAAAATTAACAAATAATAACACTGATTTAATGGGAGTCATATATGCCAAATATTTTCAATTCTGAAAACTACTTTCTTGATATATTAACTATGATAACACCAACAGGTATCTACTATGCACTATTATCATCAGATAGTCCAACCACACCAGCCAATCAAAATTCTTATAGGGCTAACCCAAAGGTTTTTCCTTCAAAACATGATTTTTTATAAATTCTTACTAAACCTGATAAGACTGGATAAGTTGATAATTACAAAGACGGCAACATTTCTTTAATGAATTTGTTTCCAAAATTTGATGTAAGCTGTTACTTGAAGTTAGGATACTCACATGAAATATATTTAACAACTTGTGGTGGCCTGTTTCTTTGAATATAAAAATTGAGCATGTGGGCTATCCATGTGTCAAATGAGTGTGACCAATTTGATGACAAGTTAAAATTACCTCAATATGGCACTCTTTTATTTTATGATTAACATGACAATCCAATTCTTCCATAGCATCCATCACTTATTCAATTTGATGAACCTTAAGATATTAAACAATTCTACAGTATTTCAGTGTCATATAATTTAAAATATGGGCATTTTTAATATGGCAAGTATCCACAACTTACAAAAATAAACACCACATTTCTTTCCCTTCAAGTTACAATTCAAAAACACAGGGATAGTCTACACACACTCTTTGAACATCTTGAAAAGTAATGTCAAATGCTATAGTACTAGCTTTATCTGGAAATGAAAGCTGCCAAATAGCCCATCATGGCTACTGTACTGCCAATGCCTCTGCATCACAGATAATAGAGGCAGTTGATAATATAGAAATGAAAGGACCAAGGTGACTCCCATAGAGGTGGGATATTAAACAAAGGAGAATTAAAACTTATTTCCTCAGTAACAACTTATCATTGTGGAAAGCACAATACCATATATGTAACTGTTTGTCTATAAAATTTCTATCTAATTACTAAGCAACCAGACTGTTGGAATCATTCTAGATTCTGAATTGGCTGACTGATTAACTGTGGGTTAACAAGGTAATACATACTATATGTACTGTATTTTAAACTATTTTTGACACAGAACAAAAATAAGAAAAGAATCAAGGTTATAAAACAGTTTTTCTGCTAAGGTAAAAATTAGGATGCACATTTCATTTATCAAGGATGCTACAGTAACTTAAAGCAATGAATAAGAATGCAAACAATGATATTCTTATGCTATATAGTAATGTCAGATATATTCCATTTCTTGCCAAGACAATTCAGTATTGTTGATGGGTGAATAGTGAAAATTGAGGTAATTTTCCTCACTGAATACATAAAACATATTTAACGAAAAAAGTATCTAGGCACTGTAGTTTTTGGAAAAAGTATTTAGGGACTGCAGTTTTCTAAATCTCCAGCTGACTTTACTGACATCACCTTGTTTAACTCTTAGAGGTTGGTGGCAGCCTCTTTGGCAAACATTGCACATGCATGATACTTTGGGTATTTTTGCTTCTTTAGCATTACAATCTCATTAAAACATTGTTAACAGTCAATCTCTGACCCAACAGACAACTAAACCTTCACATATTTTCAAACTTCTTTAATAAACTCTCTCAGCAAATCAGTACCTGCATGGCATTTCTAGGAGACTGAAATATGAAGAATGCAGTACTGCAACTTTATAATTTCACGATAAGACTAAATTTTTTTCTTTATACGGTTTTTATGCCCAAACATGGGTAAACTGGAGGATCTATTGCTCTGAAATTAGTACAAAAGATATTTTTAAGATTACAGTAATGAGTGTTTGATGGTACTGTACTGATCATATGTCAAAGAATGGTATTTTTGTGCCCTGAACAGACTAGCCCGTAAATGTTGTTACACAGTGGCCTTAATAAAGACATTTATGAAAGCAAGAGGTCATAGTGATGAATGGGTCTTCAGTAGATAGATAGTTGGCGTGGGATACAGCCCCAAACTGCTAACCACTGAACTCTCTTAGGAAACAATACTATCTTTCAATAGTGAAGAACCAAAAACTCTGACCTCCACAACTTACAAGAAGTATTAAGTTTAAGGCAGGTTAAAGGGGGGTGGGTCATCCAAGGAACAGACATAGGATGCTGCACCCTAGATTAGGCTAACTTGGGATTTATCCTCTGAACTGTCATTGCTGCACTTTTATATTAATATGATTAAAGGGGAACAAGAGGGTAAATCCATAAGTAGCAAAATGGGGCAAAATTATATGAAAGCGCAATAAACAATTCCAGATTTAGTGATGGAAAATAATAGGGGGTCATGGTAACCTAGGATAGGTTGCAAATAAACATGTCAAACTGCAATGGATTTGTACCACAGGTTAGGTTATGATGTGGTCAAATTTACTGATGTTTTAGTCGCCTATAATTGCATGGATAGAGGACACACAAAAATGAGTTATCTGCTCTAAAAATGGATACTAAAAACTCACAAAAGACAAGATAAGCATTTATAAAGATCCTACATTAATCAAAATGACTATGAACATGTACACTTTAGATGTTGCCACTTTTCCCAGATTTGATTCATAAAACCTTGATATAAGATGGGATATTCTTTAGATATGGCAAACACGCTGTCGCACTGTCCCTATACCAGGTTAGAAAGGGTAAACAGCTTGCCACTTTCGTTGAGAGTACTGAAGACATAAAATGAGTGAAAGAACTGAAATTTGATTATGAGTAAAGAATGATTTATATCATTTTGGATATAAATCATTCTTTGATCACAGAGTAGGATAATCATATAAATGAATTCCAGTATATAAATGCCCAGAATCTGTTTTCCCAGAATGGTCTCTTGCTTCTGAGTAGCTCATGGTAAGTTTAAGTATGATTTTATGAACAGAGTAAAGAACCTAAATTGAGGGAGGCAGATTAACTTTCTTCAGAATATAGGCTGAGTCAGGAAGAAGTTTGGCAACGTAGCTAATGACAGCTACGCCTATGCTCATAGTCATTTTGGCATGACTACAGTAAGCTTTGTGCTTCTGGCAACAAATTTAATGCTCACACATGACCTTGTGTAAGGAAATATTGAGAGAACACAATGATCGATGAAAAAGATGAACAGGACTAGCATTGCAAAGGTTCATCAGATAATCAACAGTTATGAATATGTAATAAATACACAGCTGCAGTTCATGTACTAGACTTACTTAGCTTTACTCACACGGATAAAATAACATCTATCCCAACTTCCCACTCTTGTACATAGTCTAGCACCCCTGGATTTCACACACAAGAATTTACCACAGTTCACATGTGATGTTATCAAACCTCATTAACAGAAGAATTTAATAACACACATGTAACTTTTTGCTATCTAGGTCTAACATTATTATATTGCCATTAACTAAGACAAGCATCAGAAGGCAGCATAAGCCTGAGTTAGACATAATCATACTGGAATGGCTTAGCCTGGGCAATGGTGAAATGCATTGGATATGCTAGATCTACCACCAATAAGCTACTGCTGGTTTGGTGAAAAAAATGGTACAAGACAACAAGATACAGGCTGCACTAAAATACAAAATGAAGTCAAATACAAAGGAAATGGAGTGAGAAACATACGGTAAATGTTAAGTTTACTGAGCATGTTTGTTAATTCTCAGATATTCTTATTCAATACTACAATCCCCACATAGCCTACGTATAGTTACTGAGATATTGGCTGCAAACAAAAAATATGACTTCTTTGGCTTGCATGCTGCCACATTATTCTGGCAACCTCCCCTCTGTTATCTTTTCAAAATTATAAAAGTTACTATTAACCAAAGAGGAATGGTTTTTCAAACATGTCTGATATGATATTCAACTAACAATATAAATCTCCTCATGCTTTGACTGCAATACTTGATTAACATCTCTTCAACTGGGCCTTAAGAATAATGGTGCTGACTGATTCCATGCTATCTATAGACTCTGTGATACTATGTCCAAAGTGTCATACAGGTTTTGCAGTTAGGAAAGAATTGGAGGTGACTTACCGAGTAACTGTTTTACCTTCAAGTTAGGTTCTGTTACGATAGTCTTGTATTCTGGGAACAGTTTGGACACAATGCCATAGGCTAGGTTAATTAGATTATCTTTATTTCATTATTCTTAGTTGTCCTCCACCCAAATACCCCAGTTTGCCATAAAAGTGGCCTATTATTGCTATACACCAAGGAACTGTATCAGATACTAACTTGAGTTAAGTTAGGATACCATCACTGCAGTGAAGGGACTAGCGTTAGTGGCACCTGAGGTGGACTCTGAGAGTGCCGCCCCATTCCTGTGCTAAAAAGTACTAAAATGGTGAGAATTAAAAGCACATTTCAAGCCTTAATATCTCAATCATTTATTTTATTTCAAAAATCACTTACTCTCCACCAGCAGAGTCAATAAATAGCTATTCAGTGTTCCAATCAGACAAAATATGCTAGAAAATCTAGAATTATGCAGACCAGACCTGCTCAAAAGATGCCAGAGTGCCATCCCCCAGACAGTGCCACCTGGGGTGGACTGCCTGCTTTCCTTTAGTCATGCCACTGCATCACTGTAATTACCAATGGCACATTTTCAGAAGGGCATAAATTAAGCTTCTTTGTGCTACCTTAGTGAATCTTTCACAGAAGTAGGCTATTCGCCTATTTACAATGGTTGTTTTCAGCTAGGCAGTAGGCTAGCCTAATAACTCCATTTCAGTCACTCATCCTTGTAGTGGTAGTTTTTTGTACTTAAACAGGCTCACTTTTCTTGCAATGGGATAGGCTACTTGCCAAACTACCCCACAGCAACTAGGTTTATCTAACTTAGCCTAACTAGAACTAGGCCTTTTCTTTGGGGCATCCTAACAAGATTAGACTACGGCACTTGAGGTTCAACAACAACTGACACAGGTAAAGGAGAAATGGAGCGTGCCTTGTGGTAATTAATCGTAGCCTAACAATGTCAAGGATGACGTAAAACCGTATAAATTAAAGAAAACTAAGCACTCCAGGGTGCCCTCTGATGCGATTTATATTAGGCTAACAAGCCTATGCCTATTTACCCTAGGCACACGTTAGCCTAATCTGTCAGACTTGATTATCCACAGGCTAAGCTAGTCTATTATACGATTAGAAAAAAAGGTCTTGTCCTGAGAATGACCAATCTTGAGGATCTGCATGCTTTTAGAAAATAGTTACCTTACCGTTGTCCAGATTCCTTCAGCTTAGGCCTAGCCCACTGGCTTGCCGTAGGACTAGCCTCCTCCGAGTAGTTCTTCTGGGCTTAAAAATCCCCGACGGCTGATTCAATAGGGGCAAGCTAAAGCCTATCGACCAATTATCTTTATTAAACTGGGTAATTATTTTCGGTGTAGGGCAAACGTCGGCCGAGGAATCAAATTACAATAGTAACTACCGTATCAATAAATACGCTAGGTAGACCTATTGCCTAGACAACAGTAACTTCGTGTCTTTGTTCATTCACTTCTGACACTTGACAACCTTATCATGGCCCCCTTACCTAACTGTCCGAATCGAATACTTGTTGACACATATACCAAGGACGGAGATAACTTTTAACTTTTAGACGAAATTACACCCGTGGTCACATCTGCTACGGTCATTAACGGTGTCACTCGCAAGTGGTCTGGGAGAGATGCGTGTACCTACAGAGACCCAATCGGGGATCTCCTCCAACGGCAAACATCCACATCCACAAGTGCTACGTTCATGTGTGTCTCTCTCTCTATATATATGATTGATCTTCGGTATATCTGTCTGCCTATCTATCTACACATATGAGTAAGTGTTTCCCTTTACCTTCCTGATGAGCACCAGATTCCTTAGAAGTTTGAATTTCAAGTCAATGGCCCCTGTAGGCTTCTTCCATATGAATAGGGTTCATCTTCTGAATTATATATATATATATATATATATATATATATATATATATATATATATATATATATATATATATATATATATATATGTATATATTGAGCCGTTACCTTTAACAGGGTGGGACTGAGTAAAATCAAGACAATGGTCATGACACATTTATACTTAAACTGATGTGTATTATAAGCATGCATTTTATATATATATATATATATATATATATATATATATATATATATATATATATATATATATATATATATATACATTGTATATGTGTGTGTGTAATTAAGGTTACTCTAACAGGGATATACTGTATATATATATATATATATATATATATATATATATATATATATATATATATATATATATATATATATATATATCACTTGTAAGGCCCATGGTTTGTCCTGGCCTGCAGCCCATCCGTAGATCCAGCTGTAAATAGGATGGCCTGCTAAGCCTACCAATATCAGCTGGGGTCAAGAAGACATGGGACTAGAAAAGTCTACCTTAGAGACTTGCTGGGACTGAAAAATGTGCCTTTTTGGAACCGCCCCTTTAAAGGAAGAATAGGCGTATCTATTAGGATATGTACCCTCAGGATATAGTGCATTATCTGCTGACAGATCGGATGATCACACAAATTAAAATGAAACAACGAATAAACTTCTGTCTTGGAAACAGTAGGCTACTATGCCGACATAAAAACGACCTCTTATTTATAAACTAGGAAAAACCCTTGGAATAAAAAATAATGTGGATCATTTAAGTGAAAGAAAACAAGAGAGAACTTAATCTGAATAAAAAAAAATTGAAAGAAATAATATATCGCCCGAATGGGAGACAATACGCTGGGAAGGAGAAAAGAAAGTCTAATTTGTCTACAGAAATTAGACAGAGAATACGTAAGGAGAATCCTTATAAAATATCATTTTGATCAAATTACTTTTCCAGGACATGCATGCGTCTTCAGAGTAATGCTAGTACGATAAATGAAGCTCACCATCTACAATCTGTATAGATATCTAGTGACTACGCCCATAGTTTTTCATGAACTTGAGGCTACAAAAAAAAAAAAAAATAGCAAAATCGTCCATATAAATTTAGTGTTATTTTATATTCAGGGAAAGAAATGGCGTTGTTTGTGTAATTTTGCTAATAGGAATAGTATGCGCTTAGATATCATTGAGGAACTCCATTTTCCAGTATGAATGCTTAAGAAGAAACATTTGTCTATGTGTATTTGGAATGTTCGGTTGACAAGGAGATTTTCAATGGATGGCTTCGTATTATCAATAAGCTTCAGAGTACCTTCACATAGTGTCAAAAAATGTTTTGCAGGACAAACAAAAAATATAGCTCAAATCCCCTCTCAATATAATCTTATGACCTGAAGGGATGATAAAGGGAAAGACCTATTGCTTGTTGAAATTGTAGAACTCTCTTTGTATAGTGCAGCTAATGTTAAAGTGAGACGTAAAATCAATAACGTTCAAGAGCCTCACTATAGAAATAAATAATATATCATAGATAGCATTCTTTTATTTTTGTAACTTAGTTATAAGAGAAGATTTTGAACTTTTGGGCCGAATAAGAGCGACAATGAAACGAGTATCAGTTGCAACCTCGAAATATTTACGACGAGACAAGGAGCCGTTGCAAAGACTCATCCTATATGCTGTTTTTCTAGTTTCCTGTACTTACAATCTTGGTATTGATTTGCGTTATTTAATAGGCGCGATTTGACGTATTGAGGTCTAAATCTCATCTGTGCTGTTCGTTTTTCAAGTTAACACTTCTGAATACGTAATAAGGTAATCTGCATTTCACTCGGCAGAACACCTGTATGAATAGTGGTTATGACTTAACTTTCCGTCCTGTAAATTCTCCAGCCATACCAAATATGAATCTAAGCTTTAAATAAACTCTTGGTTTTTCACTCTTAACAAACATCCAGATTATCGTAAAATCTAAATAAAATAACATCCGCTATAGATATTTAACATTATTGCAACTAAGGAACAAAAATTATCAAAATATCTCAGAGTGAATTTTTCTTAAGTTTGGCATTTCCATGAAGTCTGAAATTTCAAGAGACCCCTCAGAATCTTGGTCAGAAAAACATTGTAATGTACCCTCCTGTAACTACGCTAGTAAGTGTACCTGGCTATAGCCTCTCTGTAGTTGGTGCTTGTAGTTTCGGTTTTAACGTTATTCAGAGACTGTAATGAAATCATATTAACTTGGCACGTCAGGATGCGGCTTCGTAGAGCAAAACAATTATCAATACAACCTTCCCACTTGACTAAAACAAGGATGGCCTTCAGTATAAAAATAATAAGGATAATAACAGCCGGGTTCAGTCATTTCATATAAAGTCACTAAATACCTCATCAATATGTATTACTTGGAATTAGAAACTGTAGCCTGGTTAGTGAAGCACCAACACGTTGAAAGTTCAAAACGGCTCTTCATATTTTTTCATCACTGATTCTGCATCAATCACTTCATAACTCAGTCAATATGTGTTTCTTTTAAGATGGTGGCATCTAAAATCTCTTTTAAATTATTCTTTGAGTATAATTATGTGGCTGCTGGATATTCTTGTTTGCCACGTTTATGTACCTGACGTCTGTCGTATTCATTAAATCCCGTTTTTTGACAATTTTGTCAATTGCGATAATGACCTGGAAAGTAAATTGATGTCATAATGATTATGATCAAATAATCTGGGAACTAAGTGGCACCTTCCTGTCAAATTTCGTAGAGATACGATGAAAAAGTTGTGAATAAGGGCAACAGGAAAGGATGATGATAAAAGGCAGAAAAGTAATAAACTTCAAATTAGTGACGATGGTGTTGTTTAGTAATATTAAGCAAATAAAACTGTTCAGTCGTCTTTAATTAGGAAACTTCATCATGCCGAAGGATACTCCTATGGTCGTGTTTTTAATTCCAAATTTAGGAGTAAATACTTTTAATTGTGAGTATTCGCAAAATAACAACTGAAGCTCAGACATTTTAATTTGATGATGACCAAGTGATCATACAAGGCCATTGCTCCCGATATGGGTAGTATTTGAAATTCTCAGTGAAAATATGATACAGTCCTCCTTAGTTTTCTTAGGCGCATGTTACTTATAGTTTTTTTTATTTTTATTCTTTAAGAGTAGTTTCAGCTCAGTCTTGAAGTTCTTTTCTGCTCGGCGAAGCGCCAAAGGTCGTTGAATGACAATAACAGGCATAACTTTTTTTGCTTTTGTTTTTGTTTATGCCGTGTTATCTACCGTTTTGGGGAAGATTTCCCGATGCCTTGGTGTGATTTATGTTATGGCTGACTATGATTAACTGGAAAATGATAGGTAACTGAAATGATACTAGAATTCATTTGAAATGATTACTGTATATTTAGGGATATTCGTATTCGGTCATTAATGGTCACAACATCACAAAACTACCAGTTTTGAGATCTTGTGATCTTGAAAATAGACCAGGGTCACAATCAGCTGAGTTTCAAAATCAATGGACCATGTTGGCGCTATTTTATCAAATTTTATAACGATTTGATAAAATAATGATAAGTGTTATCAAACGGATGAAAACCATAAACTTCAACATAGCGAAGTTTAATATTTACTTAAACCGCGACAACAATAGCATTTTCATTGGTAGGAAAAATGGAGAATATGAGTTGATTACTAAAGGAACTCACACTGTACATTGAGTCTCTTTCTTGGGAAGGAAAGGCTGGGCTTTTGTTACTTCTATTTACAATGAATAGTCTCGACTACTTGCCACAGGAAGAAGAAAATCCCGATTATCCATTAGACTCAGCGTGAAATCAATAGCTCGTAAGAGCCTTTGTTGTATTTTGAGGCATAGAGATATCTGTTCTAGAACAATACCTTCTTCAAAACTTAAGGGGAATGTTGTCATTAACATCGTCTTTTGGATAACTTAATGTGAATGTTTCATCACCACAGTTTTTGTTGAAACACTTTGGAACATAGGCTAGTCTGTTCTAATCACTTGAGCTACTGTTACACAGTCTAGGACACTTTTTGTTGGCTGTTTCCTTTTTGTTTCACAGTCTAGGACGCCTTTAGCTGGCTGTTTCCTTTTTTGTTACACAGCCTAGGACACTTTTGCTGTCTGTTCCCTTGCTTATTACACAGGCTAGGACACTTTTTCTGTCTGTTTCCTCGCTGGTTGCACAGTCTAGGACACTTTTTTCTGTCTGCTTGTTACACAGTCTAGGACAGCCTGTTGTCCTGAGATTTCGGTATTACGCTACACAGAGTTAATGTCATTTCCACAGCGTAACTCAGTTATGTCACTGTTCCTCCGATTGCTTCTCACTGGAATTTCACCTTCATTTCGGCACGTAAGATAAGGACCTCGTCTCCAGGACCGCCAGGGCCTTTCTCAGCTGCTTCCTCTGGTGGTAAAAGAACCCCACGACCATGAGGGAGGATATGCACATGACCGCCAAAATGGGCATCAGGATCATGCACATCAGCGTATAGGCGGCGAGTCGCTGGTCTGAACCGGGTGACTGAGAAACTTTGTTGAACTGTGCCTTTGGGTCGCCTCCTCCGTCGTCGTCGTCGTCGTCGTCATCGTAGACAATGAGCTGTCCTTGAACGTCTATGGGTGCCGGAATGGGCACTTTCCAGTCCTTCGACCTCGTTGAAGAGGTAGAAGAAGGAGGCACTGTGGACGTCGTCTCGAGAGGAAGGACCCGAAAAACCACAGGTTCAGAGGAGTCGCCGAAGTCGTTGGATACGATCACCATGACTGTGAGGTCGCCTGCCTGAAATCGGTGGGGGAAATTTGTATCAGTTTATCTTGGCGTAATTTTACACAAGGTCTAGACCGCGATTTTACTAATAGATTTCTCCATGCATTTTAATAATAATTTACTTACAGTTTTATCTATTTATTAAATTGTTAATTTAGTTTTTCTTTTTTTAATAACTGAGATCTTTTCTTTCTGTATTTCCCTGTACTCCTCTTACTTCTTTGTAATGAACACCACATTCTTTGGAAACTTGAATTTCAAGCCAGTGGCCCCTTTGGGTTTGTTCCATATGAATAGGGTTCATCTTCACCAAAATTTAGAGTAGATTCAGCGAGTGCTTTGCAACAGTAAGAATTCATGACTGGTAATGAAACCATATGCAATTCAAGGCCACAAATTTATTGAATATTTTCTCATTTATTCAGTATTAATTCGTATATTTACAGATTTTTTTTCATTCGATTCTCCCCAGGTTAGATTACTTTTTCAATCGTCCATTCATGTTCATGCACACTTGCATTCATCTCTCAAAGAGCATAAAATTTTTATTCACTTCATCTCTCAGTTCGTTAAATATTTTCTCAAATCGCAATCTGATCTCCTTCAACACCCCTCTTTCACTCGTATCTCAGTTATATATTTTAATATTTTTTCGTTTATTTGATTAGGTAATATGTCTTTGTCTCATTGCCATTTGTTTAAATATATATCACTATCTATAACTGAATCACGGACTGCTAAGTAAAGGACAATAAGTCGAAAGGCCTAGCACCACTCCGCCGTTTCTCTTTCCTCCGTGGCATTGCCTTTATTTATATATCACTATATTAATTCATGTTCCACCTCCTTCAAGATATTCTCAGATATTTCCTGTCATTTACGTCTCATCTGGTTCATTCATTCATTCACCCGTTCAAATTAGGACATCTTACTTATTCATTCTTATTTTATCTTGTTCAGTAATATTCTTTGTTGAATGTTTTTGCAAGGGATAGTGCAATATTTCACCATGCATTCAAGTTTCGTTTCGTTCAATGTTATCCCATTCACCCAAAGCCAATCTCTTATTTTCATTCATCCACATTTTCACAAACAATATATTCCCATTCATGGTAGTAGTAGTAGTAGTAGTAGTAGTAGTTAGGATTTGGCTTAGAAACGGCACCTCTCAAAGGAGATTCAATACTCCGTCACGGCTCCCTTACCTGGTTGAGCAAAGGCCGAGCGACTGTGACCCTTCCAGTGGCCTGATCGACGTTCAGCAGACCCCTGGTTCCATGAAGCGTGAGATTGTATTTGTTCCCTCTTATTTGGATGACCTTGATCGTGTCGACCAAAGTGCCGATGGGCTCGTCAGCTCTTACAACCCACGTCTTGTTCACCTGTATCAGCGGTGGATCTGTATTCGAGGAAGTGAGACAATGAGTTATACATGGGACTACGGTGATGTTAGTGATATTTCGATTGGCTGAATTGGAAAATACTCATCGACGTTAGCTGAAGTGAAAAGAAGAACTGCACTTAGCTGAAGCGAAAAAAGAGTTGTCATAGTTAGCTTAAATGGACGAGAATAACCGAGCATGTCTCGGAAAAGAGAAAGAAAAAGGTCTGAAAAGAATGGGCTGAGGCGGAGGCATCTGGTTACATTTGATTTCATTTTACTTCATTTCAAGCATTTTTTTTTACCTACGTGAAACAAGGATATGGATTCTTCTTTTCTAATTCGGCGTCAGGGGGAAGGGGCGGAATCATCAGCAAAAAAAAAAAGAGAAAAACCAAGAGTATTAAGAATAAATGAAGCAGACATTTTTTATTTTTGTGACCAATAAAGATCTTACCCCCTTATTTTCTCTATGGTATCATGACAAAGTTAATGAAACGTTGCTGAAATATCGTCATAACTAGTCAAGATTGACCATGACAATCAACACCATTTTTTCCTTTTTTTTTTTCTTCCTCTTTGGTGAAAGATCTGAATTGGTAAACAGACACTTGTTTTTTTAGGTCTTGTCATCCGTAAATGTCACAAGTTAAAGGTTTTTAATTCTTGAGTAAAGGAGAAACAAGAAAAAATATATATCTCTTACAAAAAGTAAACACAAAAAATATTATGAGAACAGTTGCACTTATTTACGTACATTCTACATTGTATTCGGACTACAAACGTTGCAAGGTGGAAGTACCTGTTTTGACACAGTAAAATAAATATTTGAATAGTTACCCCTTACTTAAATAAATTTCAAACCGTACTTATTCAAAATTCAGACACGTATATTTTTTGTTGGAATGGGGATTTTTTGTTAACTGATGTCTAATCCCATGATATCGTGACAAGTAGGAAAAAAGATATTTTGAAATCTCATGGCAAGAATAAAAAGATTTTGCGTAATATATTCTTAAAATGGGTGTATTAAAATATGAAAAATTGTAATTACATCACAACGTGAATTTGAAGTTTATTTTAGCATATCATAATGAAGGGACAAGACGAAACTAAAACTCTTGAAAATTTTGTCCAAAATAGCTATGAAACAGATTCAGAAGTTTCTCTCCTCGTGTATCTATGAACTTTTGTCCTTTGACTCGGGAAATCTTGGATTCTTTGAAGCCATTATTGGCAAGTACCGTGCAATTTTCTTTCGTTATAGTTTCTTTGAGCTGAAACAAAACATAAATAAATTATTTACATAGGCCTAGAGGCATTTTCTTTGGAAACAGTTCTTCGAGTTGAAACAAAATAAAGAAGTTGTTCCTTTACATAATCCTAGAGGCATTTCGTCCACTTACGCGACCCTAGGAAAGAGGGAATGAATCCAAACGTATTGCCGATGCCCGAATTGCTCAGGATCCCGTAGTACCCAACTGGAGCGTCACTCTTGAAGCCTCCTCCGAAATTCATATTTCCGGCAATGTGGCGGCCCCCGAGCCCTCTGGCACCGGAGGTCCGGTCGCCTTCCCCGTCTCCTTCGACCACCCTCAGAACCTGAAGCCTGATTTCTGCGATTGGAGATGTCACTCCGTCGTTCATCCTGACCCTCAGGATGTAGTCTTTAGACCCACTGCCAGCCTGCGGAAGAAGAAGAAGAAGATTGTTTTAGTAAGTTATCCTTGTTGATGGTTTCAGTGAAAGCGCGCTTCTTTTGTTTGTGGGGGAAATGGCAACTTTTGATTCGTTTGGTTGAGATTTTGGTCGTGAATATTGTTTCTGGGGAATAGCAATGCAACTATTTTAAATGGCAAAGGAATACCACTTAGCGATTATCATGATTTCGGGCTCAATACAGAGTTGGAATTGTTATAACTAAAGGAGTGATGGCCATCCTTCCAGGGAGAGAAGGGGAAACTAGCTCACCAGATGAACTTCGTACATATCACTGTAGCTTTACTTTGCCGAAGTCTTATATTATAGTTTAATGTATAACCGTTACATATAAGCCACACATGCGCTTGCATGATTGCTTGTATTACAAAATAAAAAAAAATCTAGAATTCAAAATCTCTAGAATTCCACCTGCAACTTACCAGACCCGTCAAGGGCCTTGCCACTAAGACCCTCCAGTGCTTGTCCAAGCTGAAGTACGAATGGATATCTTGACCCGGCCACTTGCTTTCCAGGCTGAAGGTCACGCGGTCGCCCTCGTAATCCAGCGCCCTCAAGCTCGTGACCGTTGACCCAACCGGGTCATCCTCGAAGACGTGCCAGTACTTGCTGGATATCAGCATCGGAGAGGAATTGCTGTGGCAGATGTCTTCGGAAGAAATATGCAAACATAATTATTTTAATCTTTCTGTTATTTGTCTTCTGGGGATGCTTAACGAATAGGGGGGTTAGTCTTCTGAATAAT
The DNA here is from genome assembly GCF_040412425.1 of Macrobrachium rosenbergii. Taxonomy (NCBI): domain Eukaryota; kingdom Metazoa; phylum Arthropoda; class Malacostraca; order Decapoda; family Palaemonidae; genus Macrobrachium; species Macrobrachium rosenbergii. Next base: position 51,533,465 of record NC_089746.1, on the reverse strand, counting down.
AATAATGCTAAGAAATTCACAATATCATGATAAAATGTTTTGAAATATAATTCCACAATTATATAGTAAACTGTACTAATATGCAAAAGCTAAAACGAAGAATTGCGCTAAAAACGTAAACATTGAGGAAGAACACCATCCAGGCGTTCGAAAGTCTTTGTTTTATTATTATTATTATTATTATTATTATTATTATTATTATTATTATTATTATTATTATTATTATTATTATTATTATTATTATTATTATTATTATTGTGCCTAACTTCTGAACGAGGTGCCTTCACAGTTTCAATGTAAATTTCATAAATATGAAATATATGCTTTTACAGCTTCATTTTGATATTCTAGTATATTTTGTGTGTGATTTTACTTGTAAAAGTACTGTTCACATTCATGATCATGCTTTTATAGCTAATTTTACTTAAGATGTGAATCAGGAGTTCATGGAATATGAGTTTCATAAAAGAATTACAAAGAAAAATAGTGAAGCACTGAAAATGTTCCTTTTTCTTATTGTTTTTATTAAAACAAAGTCAGGGAAGAAGACGATTAGAACCATTGCCATTGTTTTACCGAGTCTGCATTTGTTAGAAGATGATTAGAAAGCAACTCAAGGATTGATCGTAATAACTGAAAAAAGGAAGGATGCCTAGATGACAGTGACGATAAAAGAAATAACATTAACAACAAAACTGATATAAAAAATAATCACTGGTAGTTTTATAGATAAAGCTATATAGATTAAAACATTGTTTTTATTTATACCAAATGCATTCCGAGCATTTCATCAAACAGCCTCATCTTTATTTCATACAGTTTCAGATGAATCCTGTCTGATTCGTCAGCCAGACTCCCCACCTCTCCATTTTTCTTCTTCTTCTTGATATTAAGAAGAAGGAGTCAAGGTGAAAACATGTCAGGATATCTCCTAATGCTCCAGTGCGTAATAGCGTCTCACTTTTAGAGCGTTTTCGCGGCTCAGCGATTTTATTAAAGGCGATAATGAAATTCATATTTAACGCGATTTGCAGACTCTTTTCTTCATGCCATTTTTTTCTTATGTTTTCGAGTTGCAATGAAAAGTAACGGGAACTAGAGTACGAAGAATTAAAACATTGCCAACATATATTGCTTATACACACCTTCAGTTTATCTGTTAGTTAATAGATGTGTCATTGCATATACTATTTTGTATGAACAACGAAAACACAAGTAGGCCCATTTATACGTGCACTCATGCACATACGCGCTTGTCCGATCAGGGAAGTTAAGAGATGTTGCATCTGGACATTACTTGGGTGGGTTACCATCCAGAATTATCAGGTGACGTCGGCAAGCAAGCCCCTTGAATTAGGGCAGAATGTGAGGCCAGCAACCTCATCTCCAAAATGGTTGCTTAAAAGTAGGACTTTATAGAGTTAACCTCTCCAAAGGGGTAGATGTTGATATAATATATATATATATGTATATATATATATATATATATATATATATATATATATATATATATATATATATATATATATATATATTACACACATATATATGTGTGTATGCATATATACATATATACATATACATATATATATACATATATATATACATATATATATATATATATATATATATATATATATATATATATATATATATATATATATAAAAAATGTATGTATGTATATGAAGTGAGAGAGAGAGAGAGAGAGAGAGAGAGAGAGAGAGACGCACTGACTTTTATGACCGTTTCTCAAAACAATGAATAAATTAACAGGCAATAAGAAACCACAACCGTAAGCGTCCTATATTTGTGTTACGGTTTTTTTACGATTCTTAATTTTTTCCTTCCAGTCCACAACGGGTTAGACCAGTTTCCCTCAAAGTTGCTCCCGAATTAAAAACAAAGGCATTGGGAGGGCGAGGAGTTACCAAGTAAATCTGAACGCGAGACCAAATTCCTTTTAGTTCCGGAAATTTATCGGGGAAGCCGGGATTAGACGGAGGAAGAGGAAAAAAAGGATTATTCTTTAAAAGGAAATTGCCCCCTGGTGTCTCGTAACTCGCTTCTGCGTAGTCCAGTTATAGTTATGTCACGGGCTACCTTTGGTAATACTGTATGTTCCTGATTCTGTATACAAGAAAAACGTTTATGGTTTCATAGTATTTTAAACATTCGAGTGCTTATTATACTATAGTAGTTCATTAGGAATTGCATATTTTAACATTGTGCCACGGTAAGTTTGCTTCGACAAATGTATAGGAATCGAACTACTGATAATTAGCGTCTCGTGCAAGAAATGAATCTCGGCTAAATATCCCTTTATTTTTTATCAAAGTTCTCTATACTTTATGACTATCTAACCCTCGTTTATAGGTCAATATGTTTTATAAACGTCTATGGTCCTAGTATATATTACAGTAGCAATATTTCAGGCCTTAAAATCCATTACAAACGATTCCATTTTTAATATATCGCAACTGTATTTCAAGAATCGATCATGTTACAGATCATGTTACAGAGGTTAGAATTGTTTAGCATGTTTAGTAGAATTACCATAGTACTCCTTGATCCAGTCATTCGTTATGAGGTATCGTGATTTGCAGGACTGAAATCTCTTATCTGCAGCAGGTTTAATGTTTCTGTAAACATGGGACACTTTAGGAAAATTCTGAATTTTCTGGAAACTTGGTGTTATCTTCAGTCTTCACTGTATGGTTCCTTCATCTAGGAGAGATTCACTTGTATTTTAAGTAGTGGTCCCATACTTAGAGAGATTCTAATGATCATACTTCTTTATTCAAGGTAAGCTGCAATCCCAAATTACAGCTATCGGCAACAAATTGGGAAGTGACAGCGATAAGCATGTGGTAGGAAGTGAAAAGATGTTAGGGAATGTCAGGGGACTAGATTTTACTTCTTATTTGATCACTCCTCCTTTATAAGGTCGAGACTCTGCTATTCTGTTAGTATTTCACCAGATATTGTTCCTTGGAATTTCTCAAATATAACACACCGTAAATTCCATCCTTATGATTTACTTGCTAAACCCGCGAAAGGGTTAAAAATTCGAAATTTCTTGAAAAGGGAACTCCCTACCTTATTTAACTTCTTTTTTTCCAGTTATTTATTTAGTTTTTGTTTGAAGGGACCAGTCTCTTCACCGTGAAGGAATCAGCTGACTACAGATTGCAAATAAAAAGGATGAATGAAACTTAAGTCATGAGCTTCTGGCGAGTTATCTTCATAACAATTAAGAGGTAAATGGTTATCAACTTATCATTAGATTTTCCCAACTGTGCTGTTTATGGAAATCCTCCCAGAAAAATAAAGCTTTTAATAGTCACTGAATCAGACTGTTGCAGGATCATACACTATTCCCAGTTTCTACACCAGGTACAAAACACTTTTGAGAGAAACCGTAACAAACTAACACCGTAAAAACTAAAACATAATAACTTTTTTTTTTTTCTAGTCATCTTTCAAGCGTCGTTTCGAAGCGACGCTATGAACGAGGAGCCCTCTCTCGGTGGATTTAAATCTAACAAAAGCTTAACTTAGAAGGAAAAGCGAAGGTTTTGAAGAAATGGCCTTCTGTAAAATTCCCCAAGTTGTTTTGATTAAATTCTTGTTGGAAACTGAATTACTCAACAATATTAACCAGTTCAGAATAATCTTCCTTGATAAACGTGTCGTCTACCTGTATAAAAAATTTTTGACAAACAATTAATCCTTTTATTTTTTTGTAAGTTTTCCATTTTTGGGAAAGCCTTTCTGTTTTACCCTGAGTGAAGGGAATGTTTTTATGGAATGAAAAGAACATCATCTCAGAGAGAGAGAGAGAGAGAGAGAGAGAGAGAGAGAGAGAATGTTATTCAAAGAAAGGCAGGGAGAGTGACCCCTATTTATCTTCCAGCGTTGAGTGGGAACATCGTAGAATAATCTCACGTCCTTCAGTCACGTGGGAACAAAGAAACACGAATCAAATTTCGCAAGAGTATAGTCTATTATTTAATCTAAAATTACCCTAATTATTTTCAGACTCTAATTATAGCTATAGACTCGTAAATTCTCTTTTCACAGACTGTTATGACCTTCGCCAAGGGTGTTTGTTTTGTTTTATTTCTTTGCTTGTTAGTAAGATTGCGTGACAAAGTTTTGTGCAAATTTTTGCGAATGTTATTTACCAAAGGTGGTCCTCTTGACTGGCAACAATTGATTAGATTTTGATAGGGACTGGAACGTAATAAGAATTAAACTTTTTGGGGAGAAGGGACCTTTTGTTACAAATGCTTCAGGTTCAAGAAACCGAACCCCTACGCACTATCGTGTCTCTTCTTCATCTGTTCTATTTCGTTTGGACCCAGACAAAGAACGTACCTGGTAGATAAAATCCTTCATTCGTAGAAGTTTGACGCTGGCGGAGATATGCTCTCTTTAAATACTTTTTGTTTGATATTTTAATATTCTAAAGAACTGTCAAGTTTATCCTTACTTTCAATGGCCTCCCGTGAAAGGGTTTGCTGTTTTTCGCCCCGTTCTTGTACTTGTCAGTTTATCTTAGTTCGTATTTATTAACAGTATCACAACCTTAAAATCCCTAAATTTAAGCTTCATCAAATTAAGAATCATGAGAATGTTTTAATGTCTCCCATATTCATAGAAAGTTCTGGCCAGATATTCACCTCCTCAGCATCCCTATCCAAGCCTCGCGGCCAATGCATTATTTATCTAATAAAAACAATAAATCCTCAAAATGGGAAGTTTTGGGCTGCAGCCATTTTATTTGCTCGTGAAACTTCAAGCGCATTTTCGATTCGCAGTTTTCTTGTTTACTCATTTCTTGCCCGAAGGCGAGTTTGCTTGTTAAGAAGAGAAGCTAACGACGTATCTCTTGCTATCGTCAAAGGAAAGGAAATGACATTGCAACATGCATTCATGGTTCTCAGAAAAGGATTATAAGTGTCCTATTGTGCTGAAATTCTTGCGATGTGATAGGATGGATGATATCTGTAAAGGGATTTAATTATCATCATTAGTAGTAGAATAATTAATAGTATAATGTTATTTGTGCTGTATATACATAATTAGAACTTGTCGCACTTCTTAAATGCAGATTCACTTAAAATACAGGCATATATAATTATTTTGAGGGTAATGGACTGAACAGAAAATAGGTTTAAGATTATCTAAAAGTGTTTGATAAGCTAAAAACTTTAATTCCACATGTAATGTCGTGGACTATTACACAAATGTAAAACGTAATGTATAAATATTTGTCTGAAAATGAATGTTTATGGCGAGTTGCCCTTATAGTATGATTGATTTACTCGTTCTTTTAATCAAGAATGTGACATAATCATGTGAATCATAACAACTAATGTTATTTCCTAAATGTAGAAGCTAATAGTTTTGGAACCCAGTGCTCATAACTTGCCCAGGTCCGGAGAAAATATGAAGAGGGGCTGGCAGAATGAAGAAGCTACTTCATCAGTCAGACAGGAGTAATAAAATAAGACAGGCACTTTAAAGGTAACTTACCTGCCAGCAAAATGAGAATGAGCAGCATGTGACTTATCAAAAACGACTCATTCATTGTGAGGAGATTGACGTGCCTCGGATACCAAAGCTTGCGAGTCCTTCACAGAATCCTTTCGAATAATCTTCGGTTAAGCGACGTGAACCAACGCCAGAGGCATCCCGGCCACCTTATCTATATCTCTCATAATAAACAGGCGAATATTTGCACAGGCCATCAAAAAAGCCATCAAGAGCATCCCCGGAGACTCTTGCGTCAAAGTAACGACGTATGCGATAACAGAAAACGCTGACGAAGGCTATAAAAGATGAATGAATAAATAAACACTAAGAATATTTTTCGTATTGCATCAGAGCGAGGATTTTCCCGCCCTTCTTTCTGACGCGCTTCGTCCTGGTGTCCCTTGGCAGAAGAAGAAGAAGTAGGAGAAGAAAGGCAACGCGGGATTTCTGGCGCACGTCAGAGTTCTTTCACTAGTAAATCTTCGGATCAGTCCGAAGTCCCGTCACTCACGAGGGGAAAGTCCTGCAAGGAGTCTCGAGCTTGCAGAGAGGACCACAGTCACACAACGACGCTTCCTTCGAAGGATGCGAGAACTACCCAAGGATCTCCCCGTGGACCTCCAATCCGGATCTTCCCAGGAACTCTTACCATATTACGAGCACTGGATTCCATGCCTAACACATAAGGTAGGGCCCTTGGTTTGGAAGGTAAGGGGGGGAGAGGGAGTGGAGATATTAATCCGGGTAGGAGAGAGAGAGAGAGAGAGAGAGAGAGATAGGCAACCCCCCTTTCTACCTCCCAGTCCTTCAAACCCCCGCCCCCCTACATGCAAAAGGGTGGTCCAGGATATTGCTGTTTATCAATTCACGATTTTTTTTAATCTTAACGCGAAAAGGGGCTCGTGGTACAGAATCGTTCCGTTCATTCAAAAATGCCTTATCCTTTGTATATACTCAGGAATTATCGATATAATCTTAAAAGGCATTTATGCGTTCTTTTATATCTAAGTTGGGAACTAGTCTAATCTAGTTGTCTCTTCAGATATATTATTTACTTTTTTGTTTTTTTATGTCTGCACCAATGCCTCGACGGCGTTGGAGTGATACTCATTTGTACATAGCCTGGGGGAGGGATACGTTGAGTTATTGCTTTATTTTTATCTTGTTTTATCTATAATAATTCCTTTTATCATTGAGAGATTTCAGGTCTCCAGCACTTTATTTACTAATAAGTTTTGAGACATTCGTTCAACGTGAATATTGATATTGTTTGCCCCCATTACGCACATCTCTTGTTTCACAGATCGATTCAGTTTCTCCTCTTCTCATTGTTTCCTCGCTCCTATTCCTCGTCTTTCTTCCTTCTCATCTTTTTCCTTCTTATCTACCTCCACCTCTCATTATCCTCCTCTTCCTCCTCCACCTCCTCCTCCTCCTCCTCCTCCTCCTCCTCTTCGTTCGCCACCTCCGCAACTCCGTCGTATCCTGGTTGTTCCCGTTGCGCTGGAACCGATGTTTTTGTTTCTTATACAATTTGTATACAAGTTGTCGAACTTTTCTCTCTCTCTCTCTCTCTCTCTCTCTCTCTCTCTCTCTCTCTCTCTCTATATATATATATATATATATATATATATATATATATATATATACATACATACATACATACATACATACATATATATATACATATATACATATATATGTGTGTATATATACATGCAAATAAGATGTGTGATCAAACTCAAGGTATTAACAAACGCACTACTAAAGCAACTGCTAGGCTGAACATTCTGTTTATCATCAATAAATAAATAAATAAATAAATAAATGAAAAATATACAAAATAAAAAAGAATTTAAGCTAAGATAACAATTAATGAGGGCCAAGTCGTAGTCGTTTCTTTGTTTATTATGCAGTGATAAGCCATCAAACATTTTTCGCTAATAGCCCTTTTTTCCACCCGTCGACCCGCGCCAAATACGGGTGGTGCTTCTCTCCTTATGTAATAATTATTACCTTGAGTCACAGGAGGCGTGTGATCTTCAGACCAATGTCGAATTTATATTTTGTCTCTCTCTCTCTCTCTCTCTCTCTCTCTCTCTCTCTCTCTCTCTCTCTGTTGCGCTCTTGCGTTTCTGTTGGCTCGTGTGTGTGTGCGCGTTTTTCATGCGATAAATTTTGTGCGATTGTTTTTAGTTCGGCAGCGCTGCGCTCAGGAGGCTTCGAGTATGAGTGGGTATGTCTGTTAATTGTTTCTTAATATTTTATCGCTTATGCTTTGTGTTTGTAACGGTTTCGAATCCATAAATGCCCTTTTTTTCTAAATAGTTACGCTCTTGTCTTCTCTCGGCATATTAAAAGTATTGTAATCATTGCTCCACGCCTATTAGGTGTTTCACGTACTTGCCCCTGTGAACGCAGCAGCGTAGTTCCACGAAATACAGAACTTTTTTTTTATATTCATAATATATTTTATATTTTTTTTTACGTGAAAAGTTGTCAAGATTTTTTTACCTTTTCTGCTTTTGATTTTGGACTCCGCTCAAATGAGATGACGACTGGAACCACGGATTAGTAAGAGGACCTTTGTTTGACACTTCGCTGTAGAATTCGAGCGGGCGTTCAAAATACTTCGACCTTTTTCAGAGTAGTTACGTATATTCCGCAGGACAAAGTTCGCCTCCTTAAACGTTTTCAAGGACAAAGGATTGTCATTGTATGAGAATCATACCCTCTGCCCTCTCCCCCCACCTCCTCCTCCTCCTCCTCCTCCTCCGCCCCTCCTTTCCCCACCTACCTTTTTCTTCTAACACGAACCAAGCCGGATGTCTGATTTCTTAGCCCGCCTGTATCCAAGCGGTGTATGAAGACACTTCTTATTTTTTTTTATTATTGTCTCAAGGCATGATGTAATTTTCATCGGGAGGTCGGGGAGATGTGAGATATGCAGATGATCGAAGTTTGTTGTTACGTGGCGTCAAAATAAATTTTATATTATATATATATATATATATATATATATATATATATATATATATATATATATATATATATATTATACACATATATATACATAATATTTATATATATACATATGTATTTATATATATATATATACATATATATGTATGTATATATATATATATATATATATATATATATATATATATATATATATATATATATATGTGTGTAAGCAGAAGTTGGTTGTCTGAAAATGAGAGTAAATCTGCAAGGACACGAGAACTTTGGTAAATATTTGATATCTTTAGAAGGCTAAGTAATCAGAGGCAAGTAATGAATGACTATTTGCCTTCCCTTATATGTAAGCAATTTATAGTTACGTAGAATTAATTAATGCGTATACAAAAGTGAACATATCTGCACAAGCACACACATGAGTTTACTTAAGTAGATACACGCGCGCACACACACACAGACATATATATATACATATATATATATATATATATATATATATATATATATATATATATATATATATATATATATATATATATATATATATATATATATAGTCAGTCAGAAATTTTCTCGTGGAACATTAAAATCATATAAATATGATATATATATATACATAAATATATATATATATACATATATATATATGTATATATATATATATATATATATATATATATATATATATATATACATACACATACACATGTATTCCTTCACACACAAACGCAGGGGAAAAATGAACAAAGAAAAGGAGGGAGGTTTTGACCCTCGAAGAAGTTCAATGAAACAGAATGCGTTCTTGACCTTAGCATTCAAGAGCTCACCTGGTGAGTATTCTAATGGCATCGCCGCCAGATGTATCTGTGTCGCTTTCGATACTGCGTCCCTACTAAAGTAATGTGTCTGTGTTAGAATTATGCATAATGGCATTCGAAGGCTTTAGGTAACGCCACTGGAACTGACGAACCAGTCTTGCATGATCGAGAAAAATACGACTCGCAAAATCACTTCTAAATTGCCTGAAAGATAAAATTGTAGAAATATTGTTTTTGATAAATTTGTATTAATGTCCGCTTTTGCGTCGTCTCTTGAATGCTAAATTCAAAGACAAAACTGTTTGAAATATGGCATAATTCTCTTTTTAGTTTGACTGCAATAATAGCAAAACACACAGAGAGAGAGAGAGAGAGAGAGAGAGAGAGAGAGAGAGAGAGAGAGAGAGTCAAAAAGTCATTATCTTATTATTTCTTTATTTCTTCCTCTCTTTCCCTGTCTTCATAATACAAGGGAAGGAAAATTTCATTTTTTACTTTTTCTGTGCTCTCTGAAATTTCTTTTGCTTTCACTGTGAGTGGCGGAAGTTGCAAAAGTACTTATGCACTGATTAATGACTTGAGTATGTATATATACATACATACATACATACATATATATGTATATGTATATATATATATATATATATATATGTATAATCTACTGGTTGCTTTTACTAATTCTTATTTATTTCCTGTTGTTATTATTATTATTATTATTATTATTATTATTATTATTATTATTATTATTATTATTGATACACTTATCACTACAAGCCTTGCATCCTGATGGGTAAACAAATGACGAGACTACGTCCCTAGGTGGGATCAGATATATATATATATATATATATATATATATATATATATATATATATATATATATATATATATATATATATATATATATATATATATAATACATATATATATATATATATATATCAAGGAAGGAACGCGTGCTTGAGAATATCACTAAGTCCACGTCGGAAGGTGAGTGAAAACCGGGACTTTAAACAAGTACATTCGTAGTTTATTCTACATTTTCAAGTTCACACTGAACACAGAAAAAGTTGACAGAGATTTATATGCAAAAACAGAAGGTGGGGGCGGGGTTACAGTTTGTTAATCTGGGCAGCAAGTTCTGCTCTGGATAATCCCTTGATCCTTTGTCCCTGGCTTTATTGTTTAATGAACATGCTGCCCAGATTAACAAACTGTAACTCCGCCCACACCTTCTGTTTTTGTAGATAAGTCTCTGTCGACTTCTTTTGTATTCGGTGTGAACTTGAAAATGTAGGATAAACTACGAAAGTACTTGTTCAAAGTCCCTGTTTTCACTCACCTTCCGACGTGAACTTAGTGATATATATATATATATATATATATATATATATATATATATATATATATATATATATTATATATATAATATATATATATATATATATATATATATATATATATATATATATATATATATATATATATATATATATATATATATTATATATATACCTTACGCACTAATCCTGCTTTGGAGGCCTAGCCCAGGAACAATATAAAATATTATAATGTCCCAAGGGCCAAGGGAATAACTTCAAATCCCCCATATATATACCTGCCCTCAGGAATCCCATACCCTTAAGGATACTATGTGGGTGCCCTAGAGAGGCCTATACCCCTTCGAAAGGAAGATGGATGTAAACTACAAATAAAAATCCTTTTCATTATTGACAGTCAGATCATAAATTCATAGGTTCATGGAGTGAAAATGGTATTTGTAGACTTACAAATAAAGATATCGAATATGGAGTGCGCTTTTTAACTTAAGCTTTTTAAAAAATTTTAAATGTATTATTATTATTATTATTATTATTATTATTATTATTATTATTATTATTATTTATTATTATTATTATTATTATTATGCAGTTTTTTTTACTAGATGTGGTAACGTAAGTATGATACCTGAAATTACGAGGACACAGTTGAAATGTATTTGTTATTATTATTATTATGATTATTTATAATAATAATACCATATGGATTATTACTATCATGATTATTATTATTCTACAAGGCTTTTGAGGCAAACAAACTTCACAACAATTCAAGGACAATATGCCATTTATTATATATATATATATATATATATATATATATATATATATATATATATATATATATATATATATATATATAATATATATATATATGTAATTTTGTATATATTTTTAAAATTTTCTATTCAATTTTCTTTCTTTTCTTATTTTTATATCTTATTTATTTTTTATTCTTTGTTGGTATTTTAACTTTATTTTTTCTATATTTGTGTTTTTTATTTTGTTATTTTTGGAAATTTTTGAATTTTAATTTTCTTTCTTTTTGTTGTTTTTTTTATTTTCATCTTTTATTTTGAGGGATTTGATTTGTTTTTTTTATTTTTATTTGTTAATTTTTCATATTTTTTATTTTAGGGTAATCTATTTCATTAGTACTTTTTCTTTTTCATTTCTGGGGATTTTTAATCATTATTTTTTTTCTTACATTTTTGGGGATCTTATTTTTTATCTTGTTATTTGTTAATTTTATATTTTTAGAATTTTTTACTTTGTATATTTTATATTTTGGAGGATTTAAAAACTTTGTTATCGATTTTTTTTAATTTTTGGGATTTTTTATATGTTTATTTTTACATTTTTAAGTTTTTCATTTAGGTGAATATTTAATTTTTATTTTATGTTATTTTTTTGGTATTTTATTTGTGTTTGAGGTCAACAGCATTAAGTTAAGGGTTTCTGATCCACGCCAGAGGTTGCCACCTTCCAATTTTTTATATATTTTTTTTATTCTTTGGATTTTATTTATTTTTGGGGGGTCGGTGAATAACTTGCGGAATACTACACCATTCCAGAGTTGCCACATTCCAATTTTTTTACATTTATTTTTATTTCATTTGGCTTAGGAGGTCATTGGCATTAACTTGCTGGTTATTACTCCAAGCCAGGGTTGTCACATTCCCATTATTTATTTATTTTGGAGGGGAATTTTATTTATTTTTGGGAGTCAGTGGCATTAACTTACGGGTACTACGCCAAGCGAGAGGTTGCCACATTCCTATTTTTTTTATTTTTTAGGGAAATTTTATTTATTTTTTGGGGTCGGTGACATTAATTTGCAGGTTACTACACCACACCTGAGGTTGCCTCATTCTGATTATTTATTTTATTTAGATTTTATTTTTGGGAGTTGGTGGCATTAACTTGCAGGTTACTAAGCCATGACAGAGTTGCCACATTCCCATTTTCAAAAATTTTTTAGGGTTTTATTTAGTTTTGGGCGTCGGTGGCATTAACTTGTGGGTTACTTCGCCACACAAAGTTTTTCCCTTTTTTTTTTTTTTTTTGGATTTCATGTATTTTTGGGGTCGGTGGCATTAACTTGCAGGTTACTATGCCACACCATAGGTTTCCACATTCCAATTTTTATATATATATATATTTTTTATTCTATTTATTTTTGGGGATCTGTGGCATTAGCTTGCGGGTGGCTATGCCATGGCAGAGTTGCCACATTCCAATTTTTTACTCATTTTTGGGGGTCTGTGGCATTAACTTGCAGATTAATGCTCCATGCCAGAGGTTGCCACATTCCAATTTTTATTTATTTTTGGGAGTCGACGGCATTAACTTGCGGGTTACTACGCTACGCCAGAGTTTCCACATTCCAATTTTTTTATTTGGCGGGGAGGGGGAGGTGGCATTAACTTGCAGGTTATTACTCCACCTCAGAGGTTGCCACATGACAATTTTTTTTTATTTTTGGGGCTCAGTGGCATTAACTTGAGGGTTACTATGTCACGCCAGAGTTGCCACATTTCAATTTTTTATTTTTTGGGGGGTCGGTGGTATTAACTTGCAGGTTACTATGCCATGCCAGGGGTTGTCACATTCCAATTTATTTTATTTATTTTTGTGGGTCGGTGGCATTAACTTGTGGGTTACTATGCCATGCCAAAGGTTGCCACATTCCAATTTTTTATATTTTTTGGGGTGTTGGGTGGCATTAACTTGCAGGTTACTACGCCACCCCAGAGGTTGCCACATTCCAATTTTTATTTAATTTGGGGGGTCGGTGGCATTAACTTGCGGGTTACTGTACCATGCCAGAGTTGCCACATTCCAATTTTTTATTTATTTATCTATTTTTTTTATTCTATTTTATTCTTCCTTTCTGGGTCTTCCTTATTTGCGTGTCCTAACTCTTTCTTTAGTGTAGCCATTTCCAGTTTTTCTTCTTCTAAGTCTTCCTTAATCCTGACATTTTCTCCTAATTCTGAGTCCCAGTTCTTTATAACCTGAACTTCATCCTTGAGAATAAGGGACTTTCCTTTTTCGTCTCCTAACTTTTTCTTGGGTGAAGTAATTTCCATGAGTTTATCTCCTAACTCTTTCTTCATTCAAATAATTTCAAAGTGTTTTTTTTAACTGTTCTTTAATCCTGACGTTTTCACCTCCTAACTCAGAGACCCAGTTCTTCATTACTTCAAGTTCTGCACAAATTATCTTAGTTTTTGCTCTTACAGAGTTTACTGTTTCTGTTGCCGAGACCAATCGAGATTCTCTTTGGCACAACACTGACTGTAGAGACTGAACTTGATCTTTAGCATAAGGATCTCCTCTGAAGGCCGATGTTATTTTGCGTGATTTTTCTCGAGCTCAAAATTTCTGTCTTTAAGGTAAACTACGTTTTGGTGTGAAGCTTCAAGTTAAGCCTCGCAGTAAACAGCCAGTTACCCTAGTCTCGAGTTCTCTTCGGCGGGCTCCAGTTTTCTTTGGAGAGTGATGTGGTCCTCTTTTGCGTCCATTATTCGCCTTTCCAGAGATTCCAGTTGCCCTCGTTCTTGCAGATGGTTTACTTCCCTCTCCTTCTCGACTAGGGCGTTTCTATAGTCTTCATTTATCTTCTTGAAATAGTCCTTCTCTGAAGTAAGTCTTTAATGATGGCTTCCACTTCTTTCGGTTTGAGGGTTAGTTTAATTGCTCGTCAGTTCTCGTTCTTTCTTAACCATCGTTTGCTGGAAAACATTTCTTAGTTCTATTTCTTCTTTGTCTC
>NC_089746.1:51481511-51514011 GCF_040412425.1 Macrobrachium rosenbergii | reverse complement strand
GTGCCGGTCCCCAGGCCGGATAAAGAGGGAGGGTTGGAATGGAATGGAATGGCTTATAAATTTAGGACACAGGCCAAAGGCTGGGACCTATGAGGTCATTCGGCTCTGAAAGGAGAATTGAAAGTAAAAAGGTCTTAAAGATGTAACACTATGAAACAATTGATAGCAGAGGTTGAAAGTAAGATGGAAGAAAGAGAATATGAACGGAGGTACAGAAAAAGGAATGAAAGGGCTTTGACCTAGGGACCGAAGGGACGCTGAAAAGAACCTTGAGTAACGCCTACAGTACACCGAATGTAGGTGCATTGACGGCACTAACCCCTACGGAAGAAGAGGGTTGGAGTGAAGAAGGGCATAAGGGCATATGTCCGTAAAAAGTTTGTAAATGTCATTTATGAAATGAGCCGAGACAGATATAATCAGATAGAGGAGGCTCATGAAAAACAGCGACCTCGACTAGTAATTAAGCTGAGAAGAAGATTGATGAGGTTATTTTTGTTATTAGATTAAACTGGGCCTTGTTCCATCAACAAAAGAATTCTAAAACGATTGAGAGAAAATTAATTCAATTTATTTTCTGTTTTTTGCTCTGTATTATTAAACGAAATGAGTTATATACTTACAAGAACAAAATACAGATACTTATATTTTATCATTATTTCTTTGTTCAAATCCTGCAACTATATTTTATCATTATTTCTTTGTTCAAATCCTGCAACCTTTCTATGTATCTACAGCCTCTTGTATTTCGCCCTGTGTTTGTCACGAAGTTTAAATAAATCTTTTAAGCCATATTACATAAATTCACGAAGAATAATAAGTATTAATTCCCAGTCTCTGAAAAGTGTATTTATTTCCATACATTCATTATATCCAGTGGTTAGCGTCGCTGACTGGGAAGTGTTTCCCACATATGAATGTGAATGTTTACGTGAATGTGACTCTCTCTCTGTTCCCAAGACGACACAAAGAAGAAGAATGTCCTTTATGGGGTGTGGCCGTAATTGGGGGGGGAGGGGGCGGTAATGCCGTCAGTGCACCTCACGTGGTACACTGTAGGCATTACTTTAGTAATGCCTAAAGTTCTTCGCAGCGTCCCTTCGGCCCCTAACTGCAACATTCCTTTTATTGTACCTCCATTCATATTATCTTTCTTCCATCTTGCTATCCACCCTTTCCTAGCAATTATTTCATAATGAAACTGCGAGGCTTTCCAGATATTACGTATTTCAGACCTACCTACTCTCAATTTCCTTTCCAGCGCTGAATGACCTCATAGGTCCCAGTGCTTGGCCTTTCGCCTAAACTCTATATTCCATTCCATTCCATTCCATTCCATTCGTGGGGTGTGGGAAAAGTAGACTCAGAGACGTGGTGCTCGTAGTTTCACCGCTTTGTAAATTAAACTGTCTTTCGCTTAAAGGATATTAACAGCCACCTTTTCAAGAGGATACTGGCGTAACTTAAGACATATTGACAAGAATCTTACGATTATTCTGTGGTTATCCCTCAATCAGACAATATTTCCGTTTTCAGTATTTTCTTTTCTTAATCTTCCCACCTGCCACAGATGTATCCAGACGTGGAAATGAATCACTGTGATGATCAAAAGCAAATACGAAGGAACCACAAGCATTAAAAGTGCTTTGAGTCATCCCTTCCCGAGTGAGAAATTAACGGGAATTTAGACCGATGTCCAACCTCCTTTTTGCAAACCATTTCGTTCAAATTGTTATTAACGAAATGACGTCATGCATCGAGCTCCCTGTGTCATTACAGGTCATTACCTTTTTCCCCGTTATTAATGGTAATGACTGAAGGAATTTCCTAGGAGATGCTCTCACATCACGCACCGGCATTGCGACAGAGAGCGTGAGGAGAATTTCCCTTGGCTTGCAGGCAATGACGTCACGTCCTCACGTTCCGGTTCTCAGGTTGGAATGTGCGATACACAACAGCGTGAATTCTCACAACCACTCACCAGTCTGGCAATTTCACACACATGTGCAAAAATATAACTACCAAATGAAGTTACGTCAACTATAGGCCTAAGGCTCTTCCTCTTAAAAAAGAGGATGGCTCCAGCGCTACGATAACGTTCGTTCTTAGAGTGACTTTTGTGGCTTCACGATTTTCCTTTTATCAAGGACTGCAACCCACCACAGTCGACTTATTGCTAGATACATAATTTACCTCTCAGACCAACAGAAACATGATGGATTTTTTTCCCTAAGGCAAGGCTGATGTATGTATATACATATATATATATGTATATATATATATATATGTATATATAAATTTGTATACACAAATATATATATGTATATATATATATATATATTTATCATATATATATATATATATATATATATATATATATATATATATATATATATATATATATATATATATATATATATACACACATATGCGTACTTCATATTTACAGTAGAAGGCGAGAGGAGAGAGAGAGAGAGAGAGAGAGAGAGAGAGAGAGAGAGAGAGAGAGAGGCAACTATGTTATCGCCTTCAAATAACGACTAAAGTCGCGTTGCCGTGTAACGAAATAAAACTGAGCCTTTCGTTAGCTCAGACGCGTTGTGCAACACGACCAGAAATCCTGCACAATCCTTCATCGGATGACAGTTCTTTCATCTATTTCCGAAGGATGCTTTAATCCTTTAATCCTCTTCTGTTAGTTTATTGCAATTATCGGATTTTCCACGTCAGGATAACTGACTCTTTCCCATTTTCTCATCGCGCTTGGTAATCAGCCACGCTGTACACGTATGTACACACAATATAACGTGATTAAGCACGCGTACGTGCAATGTATATACATATATATCTATCTATATATGTGTGTATGTATATACATGCATATATATTGTAAAGAGTAGCGCCAAAATCCGCAATTATCAGTAAACTGGCTTTGCACTGTTTTCTTTGGTATCGTTTTCTATGATATCCGGGTGCGACCTGGGTCAGCCAGAAGCAATAAAGGTCAGGGCCATACACTGAGAACAAGTCCAGTTTCCTCTTCCGCCATTTTCCCATCGCCGCCAGCGTGGATCCCATCGCCGCCCTGTGTGCCCCGTGGTTCCATTCCACGTGGCCTTAGAAGACTGCAAGGGGATTGCAAGTCTTCCAAACGCGAGCTGTAAACGGCGGCCTTTTCATCATCCCAAGGGCGCCCTTTTCCGCCCCAATCACGACTTGAAGAAATACCTTGGAGAGGAGGCTACCATTTGTCCACGCTCCCACACGTGTTTCTCGGCAGAAGACGTCGATTAATGTACCCAAAACGAGTTGCTAGTCACGATTACTTAGCCCTGTTGCATATAAACATTTTTCACATTTAGTCACAAGTAACGCCTATATGTATTCCAGCATTAGATGTGTAACGTGGGTCCAAATATCGTTTCAGTGTATGTATATACATGCATATATATCTATCTATATATGTGTGTGGCCATTTTCGATAATAATTGTAGTCATAAGATCCACCTGCATATATATGTATATATATGTGTGTATGTGTGTGAGTGAGTACAGGTCTTCACGAGCATTTGAGATCTTTGTCTGACGAGAAAAAGGATGGCCAAGACAAAAGCATTCCTTTGAAATACCACATTTATGGAAATCAGCAAGGTCTTAAAGATTTTCCAGAGGTGTACAACTTTACTAAGTATTGTTTCTCCGTCACTGGAATTGGTCTGGAATCTGCACTGGAAAAATCAGCATATTCTGCTGAAATTTGACTCCTGTGATAATAATGAATATTTATTTGCCTTTTTTCCCCTAGCCTCTGAACTGGTGAAATGGAATCCAGCCTCCCTCGAATTTCAAAATATTAAGTGATGACTATTTCTACAAGCCTTCTTAAGGCGATCATCAATAATATAAAATCAAGTGTTCGATGACACTTGCAAATTCGTCTTGTTTCAGAATTTAAGTCTTATGTTGGCCTTTTTCATCCATGGTTGGAGTACAGTTCCATTTTTTGTTTATACTATCTATAGCATTATGATTAATATACAGGTAACCCTTTCACTTCGTTACTTGCTCTATTTGAAAAAAAACAGTGGGGGGAAATGGCGCGTGAAATATGGAGTAACGTGTCCTTAGAGTTTAACTCTAATGCTATCTAGAACACTTCCGTTGTGAGTTAAAAGTATACCTTACTTTTACCAAACCACGCTGATTAACAGCTCTCCTAGGAAACGAGAATAATTATAATTCATACAAGAACACTTCCGTTGTGGGAACGAGAATAATTATAACTCATACATATACAAAGATACTTACTGAAGATTAAGATATCGAAATCAAGCCATCGTGTAACTTTCTCTGCGCTATTTGACTTCCCTTCCTGTAACCCAGAGAGATCTGAGTCTTTTAAAAGGACTTGCTGTACGTCTGATTATTAAGGTTTGTAAGCAGGATGGTCTCAGTAATAGCAAAACCGTGCAACCGCCCTATCTCACTGTATCTCAGGTGTGACACCAGAGGAAATCCAGCAACGATAAAAAGAGGGACAATTACTAAAAATTAATTTATAAAAGTATAACAGAGAAGAGAGGACAAGCCTGCATGAAACTTGGCTTAAGGATTCTTCGAAGAAAGATCTAAAGCTTCCATAAAATCAGGTATTATTCACGTGTTAACACACACACACACACACACACACACACACACACACACACACACACACACACACATATATATATATATATATATATATATATATATATATATATACACCTGTATATGTATGTATAATATGCCTGATCGTGATGTCGTTAAAACTATCTTCTTTAAATCTTTTCTTCAATTACTGTCAGAATATTGTCTTCCTGTATAAAATTCTAACAACACGAAAAAAATATCTCTTCTAGCTGATGGTGAGTTTCCATTCAAAAGCCGAGTGGATCTTTCTTGTTTGTCCGGCCCGGGTGGGGGCGGGGTAGGTAGGGGATCGGGAGGGTAGGAGAGACATGACATATCAACCCTCCTGCAAACCTGTTTGCCGTCCCCGGTGGGAGCGGGGTAGGTAGGGGATCGGAAGGGTTGGAGAGACATGACACATCCACCCTCCTCCTGCACGTCACTGATTCTGATTAGACTAATCGTGAGTCATGGGTTTTGTTTTGAAATTTTGTTTCCCATTGAAAAATCAAATGAGGTGTGACAAATGACTCAGTTCACGACTGGCAGCCGCGTTTAAACAGGGAGTCCTTCAACTGCCGTCCCGACCCGCGCAGCGTAGCGCACCATCTCGCTAGTTTAGAATATTGTCGAAGTCTATCCTTCTCTCGGTCATTTTCCATGGGTGACATTCACATTACAAAAATGCACCAGCTATTCTTCTTATATAGCAACATCAAAAAACGCATCTATTCTGGCTAAATTGGCGGCTTTCATTTTCCTAATGATGACAATCGTTATCCAGAGCGTTGTCGAAATCTATCTTTTTTTTTTTGGACATTTTCCATTGGCAATATTCACATAACAGATATACACTATAGCTATTCCTTTCAAACCGCATCTAGATCTCTATTTTGGTGTTTGTAGTTTTAAGAAAGGTCAAATGTGCTCGCTTAATGTACCATGTTTCTGTTGCATAATTGACTTTGGATTCGTAAACTAATCTGTATTTGATTGTTCCCCTGTCTCCTTTTATGAAAAGGCTATAGTCAATTATTGCCTACTGGGCACGTTCCAAAAGAATGCGTGCCCAGCGTGATTAGAGTCAGTGATGAGGAAGTTGCTAATTGCCACTGAAGACAATTATGATGATAAATGCCCATTACCTAATTGGGAAATAATGACGCATATGTTGACGACACAGCTAATTCTGACGAATATCATGATAAGCGAATTGTTTCCTCCCGTGTTCTCTTTACCTTCCGCAACGCTTTACTTCACGTACAAAGGACGCGCATGCGCTCTCAAGCCAACAGCACACACCTCCAATTACTCGTAGTTCAACTTTATCATTAACTGCGCAGCGCAGACGCCACCACTTCCTGTCGTTAAAGACAGTTCTTGAAATGTTTCCTGGTTGGAAGCATGACGATGGGCGCGTAATTCCGCGAAAGTAATAGATAGATAAAAACATTTCACAGAAAGATGAGTATTATGTAAAATGCAAATCGTAATTCTCATGAATCCGTAATTTTTTTACGGAATATGGTTGAATGATTACAACAATTTATATGATTTACAGCCTAGAAGCCTGGAAAGTTTACGTTTAATAAATCCATTATTCTGATATATATGCCACAGTCATCGGCTCAGAATTCATGTTTCTGCTGGTAGGCAAGGTCCGCACTTTACGACAGGCCCCCAAATCCCCTTCATCCATGGCCACCTTTGGGCAAGAGACCGTGCTGGCTTAAGCCATTTTAGAGACACTCTTGAATGATACCGTTATGTTGCAAGAGATACTTACAAAATTTGGTGACGCATATGATGAAAAGAGGTAATCGATTTCCTTTAACATTGAAAATATCAAGCAAGTACGGGGTAGCAGAATTTTTACAAAGAAAAAATTCAGGAAATGATTACGATGGTAAATCAACTGGAAACGATGCGTAAGACTATGCATTATTATCTAAAAAAAGGGGGCGGTTAAAGTAACAAGATTAAAAGAAGATGAAATAAAAAGATTATATCAATTTGGCAAGCTATCACTCAGCAAAAGGAAGCTTACCGTATTTAGGTTAGGCTACTCACTTCTGCCTCATTAATATTTATAAAGTAATTTAGGCTAATATGTTAGGTTATTAATTTTTGCCTCACTGATATTCGAAAAGTAATACAATTTGTGTATGCACAAACACACTTTCCAGTCTGCCTCTGTCTATCTAAATATCTGTCTATTGGCATTAACAGATATCAAAAGAGTCAAAGGCTCTTTTATAACAGTCTACGAAAGCTTGACATTAATCTTGATACGCTCATCAGGCTGGTTGTTATCTCGAAAGCGTTGATAGGTTCTGGCCCAGAGCAAGATGTTGTAAGAAAGTAAGTTGAGTTACCGTGCAGGCCGCCGGGAGGATGGCGGTGCTCAGTGACGTCACATGGCTAGCTTGGGTGCTCAGCGTTTATACGACTTACTGGCGCCTCTTTGAGTTTATAGCATTGTTTTTGTTAATATTATAATTATTTTTTCATAAACTTGAATATAAAACACAGACTGAACATTGGAAATGGAAACCAAGAAGCACTTCAGAAAATAATACAAACTTCATATTTCATTTAACACTCCCTCATTATTGCCTTAATTCTGTCAAATGTTTATAAAAAATGACTGAACTATTTTTTTGTATTACCTTTACTTTGCAATGTTTGTTTCCCTTTTGATTTTAATATTTTCATTCTGAAATAAATTCTGCATCTAAAAAAGTAACTAATTATATCCTCCGGAACATCAGCATTTTTGTCCTTGAAAATATCGAGAAGACTGGAGACTTCCATGACTCCCGACTTCAACGTTTCTCCATGGAATGTTTTGAATAACTCTTCCGTATGTTGCAGACCTTTTTGAAATTGTACAGAAGGTCTATACAATATTTTTCTCTTTACATATGAGATCCAATCCCCACTTGTTCCATCTATATCAGCTGAATACATTCCTAAACTTATGTGCTATGAATCCTCCCAAATAACTTAAAGGCTCATTTTCTATCACAGATTCTGGCTCTCCCTCCATTAAATTTCCTATGACAGCTTCCTCATGCTCAGTCTCATCGGTTACAGGTGGGAGACGTTTCATGAGATATGCAGGAAGGCTATACTTATACAGTGTATATATATACATATATTTCTTCTTTTCTTTTTCGTTTTAACGTGCTTTTATACCCATTTTTATATGGGGTAAGCACAGTGCCTTCATATATATGATATATATATATATATATATATATATATATATATATATATATATATATATATATATTTTCTCATTATGACGTTCCTTACAATAAAAATTGCAAAAGGCCTATTCATATGAATGAAAAAATTTTGAGTAAATTTCCTCTTTCTCTCTGTAATATATGTATATATATATATATATATATATATATATATATATAATCAGAACGCTACAAACGGGTGGATATCGTCTCCAAATGCAAAACACCTGAGTTCGACGGGTGAGTTGATGGGAGGCGATATTCACTTATAACCTCTCTTGTGGCCGAATGGGTTAGTGCGTCCCTGTAGTCCTGAGTCCTCGTCCGTCGCTGGTTCGACCCCACGGGACGGTGGACTTATTATCAACTAAAAAATTCCCCTTCGGTAACATATATGAAAATATATTATTTCCGAGGTAGAGCGAATTGGATATTAAAGGACGTTTGTAGCTTTCTGATTGTATATGAATCACGGTGATGTGATAAATAGATATTATATATATATATATATATATATATATATATATATATATATATATAATATTTCACTTTCTCTTCCTAACCCTCTGATAAAAAGTAGGCTTATTCATGTGTAAGAAAATCTCTCACTCTCTCTCACAATCTTCCCCCTTCCTTTCCCAGACAAATAACTAGCTATTTCATACACATGAAAACAATTCTAATAAAATTTTGCCCTCTCTCGCTTTCGTGTTGACTAGCATTTTCTCTTTGCAGTCATTCTCAACATATATAGGTCTAGGCCTAATTACACTCTTGACAATCTTAACCAGTGAACATGGTGAATTTGCATTAGGAATTGTATGGAAGATATTACATACTGTATATGCTCTTTAACTAGTAGAATTATCCTTATATACCAATGGTTCATTCAGTCATGTAAAACGCTCTCTCTCTATCTCTCTCGAAACTAACTGTCCCCTTCCTTTGCCAGCCAAATGATAGGCCCATTTCATGCACATGAAAACAATTTCAATAAAATTTTCGTGTCTCTATCTTTCCTGTTGACTAGAATATCCCCTTTGCAGTTATTCTTAACTAACATAAGTCTAGGCCTAATTTCAATCTTATCACTCTTAACCAGCCAAATATGGTTTACTTGCATTAGGAATCGAACGGAAGATATATTTATGCACTTTAATTGACAGAAGTATTCATATAAGCCTATAGTTAATATATTTATCCACAATTTTAAATGTAACAAGTAGACTAAACCAAACTAAAGACAAGTTGTTAAATAGCTGAATCAATAGTGCCACTATCATGCAAAGTAAACGTTGGTTCGGTATGGCATCATCCTTCAATCTTCTTGCATTTGCAGGGCGGTAGTCAAGCAATTCATACCTGGGGTTTCTTGCATAACCGCTTTGTTGAAAATGAACCCAACACACTTGCGTTTTTTGGTGTTTTATGGACACTTCTGCAGATGTTCACCCACTTCCTATACATTTCGGGATCTTTAGGGAAACGATAAAAGCTAGCCTTTTCACTACCAAACAAGGTCTGTAGATAACATTGTCCCTTTCTGTGTTACAGCATCCATAAATAGCACATATCACCACGGCAATAACGTACTAAACAACAAAAACGTCAAGAATTTACACAAATTCGTGAAAACTCCCACCTAACAGTTACCACATGAAGAGTTGAAAATTCAACGTCTGCGTAACTCACCTTATCTTCTTGCATCTTGGTCTAGAGATCCACGCCAGATATCTCTCTTCAGTTACGATCCACTATTATAGTCTGGCAAAAGGTTTGCTTAATTTATAACAACAACAAATATCAAGTTGCCCGATTTTGTGTTTTGGTCCTGTGTGGAAAGTACTTTAAAACACCTAGGCCTATATCTAATACAAACTATAACTTATATGTCAACTACTACCACTTATACTAATAATGATATTACCATTATTGTTCAGATCAGTCCAGATTATACCAATGAAAGCAAAAGCACCTATCCCCATCATAAGTCACTCTCTTCGGTTTGAAAGCTAAGGCAGACACGTCATTCAAATACTTTCCATTTTATATTACTAATTGCAAGCTGTCTTCAAACCAGCGCCACCCCCTACACTCCCCAAAACAAAAAGAAAATAAAAGCAAAATAATTTACCTTGTATCTGCGGCCACTGCAAAAGTATATGTGTATGTGTATAAATATATATATATACACACACACAGTATGTATACATAAATATATGTGCTGGCGTAGTAGCACTGTGGGTATGATTAATTAGTTGATTTATGAAACTTCAGCAATAAAACCAAGCACTTGGGCACATTCAGCCATTAAGCGCTCAGGACAATGAAAAGAGGGAGTTTGAGTGGTTGGACAGTAAAATGGAAGAATTACAGTAATGCCAACAGTGCAACCCACGAGGTGCCGTCAGTATGTCTGTGACGCTACGATGCTGTAAGATATCAGTTGAATTTTTAGTAACCAGGTTAATTTTCTTGATTGATAACCTCTATCGGAACACTACTGGTTTGATTAACTGATTATGAAATTTAGGTCTTGAAGACCAGCGACTAACTGGTTTGGACGACAAACTTAAGTGAATAAAAAAAAAAACCTACATCGAACCACTGGCATAAACTGAATTTAGAAATACACATGCATTAGTCTTCTTACTGAGATCCAGCGTCATTCAGTATATCAAAGACCTATATATATAAGTTTTTATTAATTTATTTGCTTTTATGGGTCCATAAACTAACAGATTCATTTATCAACTTGGAAAAAAAGGTGACAAAACCACTAAAATTTGAAAAAGACGGTAAGTAGAGTTGATGCTCTGTAAACAAGGTATCAGCTTCGACGAATTCTTAAATGACTTCTAATTCTGCGAATCCCAAATATGTCATTCAGCGTTCGCGTAATTTCCGCTCAGTTTCATGGAAGGAACGAATGCAAGTGTGGGACACCAAGTGTTGCCTATGGCCGTTATACTGGAAATGGCATCCATCCGTCCTTTATTATTATTATTTTTTAAAGTTCTCTCTCATTACCATTGTCCACCTCTTAATTGTCGCTTATATTCTAATATGCAAAATTTAAAATGTCATCCATTTCTTTGCGTAGGCCTAGAAGTGGTCCTCCCGACAGTCTTTTGTCTTCCCTCGTAACACTAACGACCAGTCTGCATTGTTATTTAAATGCGTTTTTCATCAACCGATATTTCACGGTTAGTGGCTTTATTACTTCTGGAGACCAGAATGTTTATTTTTCTTCCGTGATGAAGCTGCTTACTCCCCTAGAGAGAGAAAAAAAACAAGCTTGTGACTCAACAACAGAGCGTGAAAATGAATTATCATAAAAGCACATAATTACTGGAACAAGCAATTACCAGAACGTAAAATACGAATAAAAAGAAAAAAACAACAAAGGAAAATACATATCTGTACTATCATCGTCAGGAGCAGTAACTATAGTAGTAGCAAAATAGAACCATCTTCCTTTAGAGAGGAGGGTTTATTGGTGGTTATAAAAAGAGGGAAACCCTCACACCGTTATAGGCGATGGCGGAAAGACAAAGATATCACACACGGTATTCCATTCATGAACACCTGGCCAGCTTGATTCCTCTGCGTACACCTTCGGGCAACTTTCTACTTCCTGTCTAATTTACAGGAAGGACGACAAGTGTCCATCTCCAAGGAAAAAAAAATAAAATACTGCGGTAGCGTTCGTTCGGGCCATGACCATTATTTCCATAACATGAAGCAGTAAGAGGACGTAAACGCGGATATACACATCAAGACAAACAAGACTTAGGCAGGTCTCGTCGACGTCTTAAAATGATTTCGGGTGGTAACTCACCACCAGAGGTTTTCCAGGTATGTTCTGACGTCATCGCTGCTGCCAACATCCCCCTTCCCGCAAACACTCACACACTGTTGAAACCTTCTGCTGCACCATAACAATGCCGCATAGTTGCCTTTTACTTGTCGGGTCTCGTACGCATATTTGGCGAAGCATGTCCCTACGTTCCGTTAATAAGATACACAAGACTTAAGCTCGCCGCATCTCATATGTTATCTTCCTCTCTCTTCCATAACAGAAAGTGAAAGCTTTTCATTCAATACAAAGCCGTAATGGTGGTAGTGATAAGTGAATTCGAAATTGTTTCGTCCTACTTGATCGCCCGCGGTAGCGTTTCTCTCTCACCTGAGGTGCATGTAAGAAGACCTCGTATTGGCTTGGCTGCGAGTAAGGCTACCTGCCATTGGCCGAGACACCGATGTATAAGGTACAGTGGCCTTGTGAGCAACCACCTAAGAATTAACCCGTAGTCTGGGACAAATTCCTGTCCAGAATTCACAGAAGAGATCTTTCCTACACAAACAGTTCTTGTATTTTTTAATGTGAGGTGAAAAAGCTATCATAACTATTAAGCTGCACAGGAAAACTTATGTGACTCGAGGTTTGAATCAGGAAAAGAAGAGCTCGACGTATGGCAACAGTGTAGGCGGATCTGAAGAGCAAAGGGCCTTGGAGTTGGAAGAGATTTCTTAGTAGAAGCGCTCGCTGTGATCGTAACGGGGATCTCTCAAAAGTTTTCTAGTGGGGAAACTGCTCATGTTTTTGTGAGACTTGTAGCATTCATTTCATATAACAGAAGTGAATACCGGCGATGAACGTTGGTCATTGCGGGAAACAGAAAGGAGAAACTAGAAAAGTGATATTAAAGAGAAAGTAGCAAGTGAAGTGTACGAATGAAAATAATTCCGGAAATGGAGTTAATCTGATTTACTTTGAAATCATTGTAGTTGAGTCGTGCAATATTCAAGATAATGACGTCGATACGCCCAACCCTTGTGATGTGAAAATGAAATTAAGCATAATACGATGACTGTTGTGATGGTGTTACCGCCTCAGAGGATGAACCTGTCTGAGTGAATGAAAGTTGTAGGCGTCATGGATATTGCCCAGGCCTTCATTCTCTGCATCATTTTCGTCCCTATCAAAGGTAATTTATGGTTTATTTTGCATTAGGTTTAATAGATATCCACTTAAGAAATGGAAAATCTGAGATGGCAGACATTGTAGAACGCCAGGTGACGAAAGTAGGATGTGTGAGTGCGTTTGTTTGTCAGTATGTGTATGTATGGTTGTTAAAACTCACTAAGAATTTAGAAAAATATCGTTGAATTTTAAATTTGGTTGCATGCACAAAAAATCAGAGGGTAATGGTAAAATGTACACACCCTATATGTATATATATATATATATATATATATATATATATAGAGAGAGAGAGAGAGAGAGAGAGAGAGAGAGAGAGAGAGAGAGTATATGTGTTCATATATCCTTATTTGTTCTCTGCAAAGGGGGTGGTTCCAGAAAGACAGCTTTCGGTTTTCAGCCAGTGTTTAGGGTTAAGGTTGTAAGTTCCATGCTGTTAATTCTTAACCCCAGCTAATGTGGGTCGACTGATGGGCAACAGGCAAGGACTGAACCGCAGACCACCCTGTTGCAATCCCAGTGCTCTACCGCTGGGCTGTGGCAAATCCACTATGCCTTTGCGAACCCAAGCAGTTCATAGGGTAACTAATTTATTGTGCACAGCTAGAGTAGATGGTGGCATGGGATTAGCAACCTCATCGCAAAGTATTAGCTGTGAATGAGTGAGTAACGTCCTCTTGACCCAATCACCAATATGTATATATATATATATATATATATATATATATATATATATATATATATATATACTCTGTATATATATGTATATTTGTATATATATACATATATACTGTATATATATATGTATGTATGTCTTCTCATTGGCTGAAAGGAGAAGTCAGTGAACCACATTCTCTCTCTCTCTCTCACACACACTCTCTCTCTCGTTATTGTTGTTGCTGGAGACGCCTGGGAAAATAAATATCTTTGATGTTTGAAGCTGTTTTTCACTGTTGTTATTTCCCTTATCTTCCTGATTTCCCAAGTTTCAATGAAGAGATTCTCTCGTGTCCTTATTTGTTACATCCATTATTAGGCCTAAGTGTTGATGAGTAGTCATTTGTTAGTTGGCACCTACACACAAACGGAAATATGTAATCTGGGGAAATCTGTACGGTAATTATGGTAATTAATAGCCTTTGTAGAGAAATTCAATAACCTCCAAACACAAGATGGCCAAGTCTTGGCCTACTAAAGACACCTAACGCACATCATGAGCTGCTCCAGTTCAGGTCTTTGGTTGTTGCTCTGTGAGGTGCTGGAAAATGGTATTTTGGCTACTGTTGATTGATGCCTTGGTATAGATTAAGTCGGCTTCATGGAATTTGCGCAATGGTGGCCTGGTGCGCTCTGTAGACTTAGACCTGTACAATAGTGGCGTGGTGTGGTCCTGTGGACTCACCCACCTGTACAATAGTGGCGTGGTGTGGTCCTGTGGACTCACCCAACCGAGACCATGGTTTCTGTTGTGCCGTAGGCATTTTTGAAAAGTTGTGATAGTATAGTCAGTGTAGCTGGATCTGAAGGATACATAATTCAGAACCGAATATATAAATTTATATCAGGAGTTGGCGGTTCTCTGTTCCTTCTCTCTGCAAGGGGTTATAATTTTTCCACTTAACCAGGGAGGAATTATCAGGTTATACCTACTGAAGATACTGAGAGACTCATTCGTGGTGGTCACGAAAAGCATCCAGTAGTCAGTTCTCGTTTATCAGTTGTCAAGGTATGAAATTTTTCCTTTTTTTTCAAATATTCGCGGATTAGGCCGAATCTTTAGGAAAGAGTAAATTTCATTAGAGTTAATGAGAACTTTGTAGGCAAAGGATTAGTTTTTCAGTTGAAAACAAAATGGGCTATTGGATTTTTGTCATATTTATGTGAAACCCTTAAAATCTGAGGTTAATGAAGATACTGTGAGAATAGGGTTTTGTGAGCAGTTCGGAAATATATCAAAGAAAAATGAAGAAAAGCTCATATTTCAGTCTTACAGCTACTTACGAACGAAAGTTAGGGAATGGCAGAGAGTGATCCCAGGGGAAAAGGAATATTGTAAGAATAGTTTGAGGGATTTCGAGTATAAGGAAAACAAAATAGGAATATTAGATATTATGTTGTCGAGTAATTTGTTCATTGTACATTATACGTCAGTATGAATTGAGTAGAGCTTTGCTGTATATTGTTCATTGAAGCCTCCTGTACAGAGAACTCTAGCAGTCTGGCGAGAAGACAGCAAAAATTAATGGCAAGAACTAAGTTAAGTGGACAAGGGACGAAGTTTGGAGAAATTTAGTCAACAGTAGCAAGAGCTTAGAATAAAATCAGTTTGAAAGAAGAATTTTTTTTTATTCAAAAGGATCATAGGAGAGAGGTTTAATAAGACCAGACTATAAAAGTCTCTAAATGTTATAGTGAGTAATTTAGAAACAGTAGGAAGTAAGATAATCTATATATATATATATATATATATATATATATATATATATATATATATATATATATATATATATGTTATACACGAACATTAAACACGTACAGCTCTTACGTGATTTTCCATTTTAGTTAGAATGGTCTCTCAGGCGTAGAATTGAGGAACAGCAGTAATTTGCATTAACCTCACATAGTTAAATGATAAGCAGCACTGTCGTAAGTGTTCTTTTCTGCAGAGATATGGGGGAAGGATTGAAGGTTAAAGAAACCAAGAACCATTCATAGGAAGCTGTGGTTTCAAGGCCTAAGGTGGATCGTTAAGGAAAATTAGGAGGCTTCCAAACCTCAGAAAGAGAGAGAGAGAGAGAGAGCTACAAAAAATGGTTCTCAGGAGCTGCAATTATTTTTGACCAACCCTTCTTTTATACATATATTCGAGAAGGTATAAATACGAAGTGGAAGGTTTAGAAACGTCTGCATATACGGGTAAATAGGGGCGTATTTCTGCCACGTAGAAAGAAGCGGCATCCTCCTCGAGACACTAGCCTAGAACTGGGAGGTTAACACCCTGTGGAGACACCCCTTCGGAGGGGAAATGGCTTACGATAAATAATAAATTTTATATATATATATATATATATATATATATATATATATATATATATATATATGTGTATATATATAATGATGTACACACACACACATCGTAACATTTGAACGGGATTGTAACTGGCAGTGTAATAAAAGAGAAGTTCAAATCCACTTGAGGGCTGTTTGATCAATTACTTGTTAGATGCTTTAGCATTATATATATATATATATATATATATATATATATATATATATATATATATATATATATATATATATATATATATATGCCTATATATAGATATAGATTTATATATATATATATATATATATATATATATATATATATATATATATATATATATATATTAGCCTATATATATATATTTATGAATGGAAATTTGAGGCAATAGAATTTCACATAGGCCCTTTGCATCACGAAGCTTTGGAGGCAACGATACCATAGTCCTGTATACTTATAAATATGATTCTAAATATGCCTTTCCACCTTACGAGGTGGGTGACTGTAGAGGGTGTTAACCTCCCATTTCTGTGGAAGTTGTTTTGTGATGAGATTGCCAGCCCATTCCTCTCTTCGGCTTGGCTACAACCCACCAGAGTCGTATAACCTACAGGCACACAATTCATTTATTTAGGACGACGGAAACCAGGAATTCTTTAGAAAACGGCGTTGTGACGTTGCTTTCCTGTGGAATCGAACTCCGGTTTCTCACTGGTGAGACGAGGTCGTTGACCATTGAACTGCACACACACGCATATACCGATATATATATATATATATATATATATATATATATATATATATATATATATATTATACTTATATATATGTGTGTGTGTTGTATACACATATATGCATGCATATATATACAGAGGCTATGTAGCCTATGTGTGTATGAGGTCGTTGACCGTTGAACTGCATGAACCATATTAGCCTATTCACATACACGCACACACACACATGCATATACTGCATAAATATATGTGTGTGTATGTGTTATAAACACATATAAATGCATGTATATACATATGTATATAATATATATTATTACTCACTATATTATTCGCGCGCGCACACACACACATACACCTATATCTCCAGCCCTCTTTGGGCGGGAATCAACCGGTTCTCCTCTCTGGTGTATCGAGAATCCTGACCGTTGGACTGTAAGAGTATAATGTGTATATAGTATCCGCTATGGCCCGATAACCTAACATCAACCAATGCATACAAATATGAAGGACTTTATAAAAGTATCTTGTGTCTTAAACGAACTGTTAGTGCTTGTTATATATATATATATATATATATATATATATATATATATATATATATATATATATATATATATGGACATTATTTTTATTCATCTATTTCCTTCCTTTGTTTATGGCAATCGGAAGGTCTTTAGACTTTGGTTTATCATAGACCGTTACGTTTTTTTTTTTTCATTTTAACGATGAGTAACCGTTTTTTTTTTCTCAGGAGCTGATTTTAAATGGACGTTAGTGTAAGGGTTTATCTGTAGTGAAAAATTTTTCCACTTTGCAATTCTCTTCTCTCTCTCTCTCTCTCTCTCTCTCTCTCTCTCTCTCTCTCTCTCTCTCTCTCTCTCTCCAATGCACTGTCACATTTGTACGATGTTTTAATTGAATTGTCTCAGATTCCTTTTGTCATTGCTCTAAGTTTAGTCGAGCTTGTAAATATAATCATTTGTTAATACACTGCACGATATTAGATTTTTTATTATTATTATTATTGTCTCTGTTAACACAAGGTTTATAGTTTTTGCTTTCACCCGAAGATGTTAAACTCTTTGTTTTTTGTCAACCAATAACCTCTCTTCAGACACCGAAGAATAATATCTCAGTAAGTTTACTTTTCTTGGAAATTAGGGCTTGTCTCTGAAGACACTAAACCCAAGAGGGCTCTAAAGGGAAATCAGCCTGAGAAGTTCCTCGTTGGACGGGTCGATATCGTTCTCGGCAAGCACTCTGCTGGGCCCGCGTTCGAGTCTCCGACCGGCCAATGAAGGATTAGAGGAATTTATTTCTGGTGATAGAAATTCACTTCTCGCTATAATGTGGTTCGGATTCCACCATAAGCTGTAGGTCCCGTTGCTAGGTAACCAATTGGTTCGTAGCCACGTAAAATAAGTCTAATCCTTCGGGCCAGCCCTAGGAGAGCTGTTAGTCAGCTCAGTGGTCTGGTTAAACTAAGGTATACTTAACTTCAGCCTAGGGAGAAAGAGAGAATTTATAGGAAAGGGTAATAAATAAATAATTACGAGTAAATAGACAATAAAACCGAATCAACTGAATTCAGGAGATGTCTGCAGAAAGCAGAAATGAATTTGCTATGGGCTGAAACGTCTGAAGATCTGATTTCACAACTGCACGAGGCAAACTATCCCGCAGTTTAGCTGTAGCCTAGATAGAACTCCTAGCAGTGTCGTTTTCTAGTACCAGTAGACTATCTTTCTTAGACATGTCTATATGGAAATTTTTCTTGTTCGCGTATGTGTCACGCTTGCTATTGACTCTCTATTACTTTAAAAAAGACAGAATGACAAATGACAATACTTTTGGTCAAATTACCTGTAATAGTGCGTTTTTGGGAAGTTGTCTAAAGGTTCGAATATTTATAAGTACATTCGAAAATGAGAATTTATTGTCATTAAGTGATCACATTATTCGACGAATTTTTTTTACCAAGAACACCATAATTATTATTATTATTATTATTATTATTATTATTATTATTATTATTATTATTATTATTATTATTATTATTATTCAGAAGATGAACCTTATTCGTATGTAACAAGCCCACAGGGACCATTGACTTGAAATTCAAGCCTCCAAAGTATATGGTGGTGTTCATTCGAAAGGGGTAACAGGAGGTAACATTCTGTGCAGAGTTTTAAAACAAAGCGATTATGAATTCTGCTAGAGCTAAGAATATCATGATTTCGTGACAGAGGGTATAATTATGTGAGCCCTCTGGCGCTTCAGTTTCCAGGTAGTTCTTCCGCTCATACTTCTTGAACATGATGTATGCAAATAGGTTTCTTGACGCATGCATTTAAATACCACTGGTCGTTCTATCAGCGAAGTTAAGCAACTCTCTAAATATCCGTGGTTCAGGGAATTTGGGTTAACAGCTTCGTCCCAATTGGAAAAGATATATATATATATATATATATATATATATATATATATATATATATATATATATATATACTGTATATATATATTATGTACATATATATATATTATATATATATGTCTGTGTGTATATATATGTATGTATGTATATATATAAATATAAATAAATGTGTATATATATATGTGCATCTATATATATATAATTTATATATAAATATATATATATGCACACATACATATATATATATATATATATATATATATATATATATATATATATATACATATAGTATATATATGTATATATATATATACACGCGGGTGCTCGTAGCTCAGTGGTTAGTATATATCCTTATCACCCCAGGTATGGGTGGCTTGAAAGAACAGCGCCCAAATCCATTCAGACTCAGCTGGGATTCGAACCCGCTTCTTTTGGTTGTTGAGGAGGGGAGCAGCTTACTAACCACTGAGCTACGAGCACCCATATATATACATATATATATATATATATATATATATATATATATATATATATATATTTATATATATATATATATATATATATATATATATTTGGTTAAACATGATTTTTTAATTATGTAGTATTAAATATGAATTAATGAGCACTTTTGATTTGCATGAGATTATTACCCAATTTAAACATTTGTTAATGAGAAAAAATCAAAGAGGTCATTCACTTCCTCAGGACTGAACATCCATTTGCGTCAAAAGAAAAAAAAAATAATAATAATAAAAAAGAAACATCGCCATGAGTGTATCCTCTCTCTTAAGAACATCAGAGATCCTGCCTTCTGTCCTCCTTGTTCCTATTGTCCTTCGGCCAGTCCTGGGAGTAGAAGGATACCGTGGGTGTTGATTTGACTCTAGGGTGTGCCGTTCAGAAGGTGACTAGTTAGAGTCTGAATTACAACAAGCGCATGTAAAGTGTGTGGGTGTGGGTGTGGGCGTGGGTATGTGTGCATACGTTAATGCTCACGCATGTGAAATTTGGATATTTGTGAATGGCTTCACATGCTCATACACATGCACATATCTATCTTTACCTGTCTATCTATCTGTATATATATATATATATATATATATATATATATATATATATATATATATTATATTTATATTTATATTTATAAGTATATATGTATATACATATATATACTGTATGTACAGTATATATATATATATATATATATATATATATATATATATATATATATATATATATATATATATATATATATATATATATATATATATATATTATATACTGCTTATACAGTATATGTATATATATAAATTATATATATATATATATATATATATATATATATATATATATATATATATATATATATATATTTATATTAGTATGTATGTCTATATGTGTGTCTGTGTGGAGACATATATCAACATCCAGACTTCGGTCCTAGTTTGCACACACACACACACACACAAAACGTAAGGTTCCCTTGAGGGCGTCGTACTTGGTGGTGCTCTGCGTTCCGCCGCCTTCGATATGGCAAGGAGTTCATTGCTACACTGGGGTTTCCCAGGGGTCTTGGGGTGGGCCTTAGAGTCGCTTGGGAAAGGGGGAAGAGGTGGGGTGGGGCGGGACCGTCAACATTCGTGTTTTTTGGTAGGTCCGTAATGGCGGATGCAAGAGGAATATTACTCGGACAAAAGGAGTGCGAATGACCTTTGGTATTTGTATGCGGTGCGTATGAAACGTGTATTCTTTTTTTTTTTTACAAAAATATACGGAGTTAGGTATATAAATATACGTCGGTATAGTTATATAAGTCCCGTAAACCTTTAGGAATGCAACGCATTGGTATTTGAACGCGTATGAACTTTTGACATTAAGGGACGCTAATGCAAAGTCGCCATTCATAGGCTAATGGCTGAAGCTAGTCTTATTCATTTGAAATTAAGGCGATGAATATATATATATATATATATATATATATATATATATATATATATATATATATATATATGTGTGTGTGTGTGTGTGTGTGTATGTATGTATGTATATATATATATATACAGTATATATATACACACATATATATGTATAATCTATATATGTGTGTGTGCGTGTGTGTATACGTATTTATATATCGTTTATTCATTTATATATTATATATATATATATATATTATATATATATATATATATATATATATATATATATATATATATATTCATTTATTACTTGATTCTTTGACATTAACCTGTGTGATGTCTGTGGTCCTTCGTGACGCCAGTTTTCACGATTCAATCAATCACTCTGTTGCATATTTTCCCTGCGTTATTGAGCACCCTGTTTTCATTGCGGATTCTGTATTGTTGCATTCTGTGCTTTTATGTCTGTTCGGTTGATTTACCTTTTGTCAGGCGTCTGTTCATTTTCAGTCACGGTCTTATGGTTGAATGACTGAATTTTGCAACTCAACAATGATTGACCTATAAACAATCACAGTCAACTTTTGGACCAAGCTCATGAAATTCACCAACATATGGTTTCTTTTTTATGATTGCACGTATTTCAACCCATATAATTTTCCTTTATCGGCTCTGGGTACTTTTTCGTTTAAGACATTTGATAGTTAGCCTAATGTGTATAGAATTCTCGATATGTTTGAAGTGATGTTTGCAGTGATGTTGCCATTAATATCGGCAACACAGGAGATTTTTAGCAGAGGCACTGTTCATAGCATCTTTGCCTTGTTTCACTGCAACACTGGTCCTTAATATTATTGTAACAGCCCCCAGGGACTGTTGGCGATTCTGGTCGAGATTCTAATAAATTCAGGTAAATTGGTAAAGAAGTGTATAAGATGATTATCGTTAACTGCATCATTAAGTTTCTTGAAAAAAATATTAATATTTAATGTTGACTTAGAGGAATTCAGTAAATTTAATTTGGTAAAGGAATGCATAAGATAATTAACGTCAACTGTATAATTAAAAATTGCTTGAAAAAAGATCAAATACAAATTTCTTATTGACGTTGCGATATTCACTAAATTTAATAAAGTAAAGGAATGTGCAATTATCGTTAATTGTTTCATTAAAAATTGCTTCCCAAAAGATCCCGTAGGGGGGTAGCGCCGTCAGTGCACGTTACTAAAAGGTTCTTTGCAGCGTTCGTTCGGCCCGTAGCTGCAACCCCTTTTCATTCCTTTTACAGTACCTCCATTCATATTATCCTTCTTCCATCTTACTATCCACCCTCTCCTAACAAGCATGTCCTAGTGCAACTGCGAGGCTTTCCTCCTGTTGCAACTTTCAAACCTACCTACTCTCAATTTCCCTTCCAGTGCTGAATGACCTCATGAGTCCCAGCTCTTGGCCTTTGGCCTAAACTCTGTATTCCATTTCCATTTCCCAAACAAGATGACAAGAACAAATTTTCACACGGTCATAGGGGGTATTGTATCTCGTAGTGTATATTCATAACAGACTCAAGTGAAGCACCTTCATTAATTGGAAGACATCTGAGCGATGGTCGACTTCCAACCAGGTGCAGTTACTTAAATGTAAATACTGTATGATGTTTCTTGTCTAGACGAAAATGTTAAACATTTATAAATCGACTATACATACAACGGTAAATCTTTGTAAAAATAAGAAAAATTTTTTATTGTTCAGAGGTTGTGGAGAAGAAATGGACTGAAGACAAATCCTAAGCAGGGCGGAATAGGAAGATTAAAGTACCTGGCTCAAAGACATTCAAAGGTCTGTCAAGTTGTTGTTTTGTAAAATTGGCATCAGGTCAGCTCTCTAATCGTGGTTGGTAGAGTATAGGCGCCAGGCAGTACAGTCGCTGTTGGTCATGTATCAGTTTGTTGTAGAATCACTGGAGTGACCGATAGGAAATCACCAATGCCCCTACACACTTCAACAAATAACCAAAGAAAACTGGAAGCTCTTTCTTTCAGCTAGAACGAGTTGTTGGGGGCATTGCCTTTGCAACAGCACCCCCTGAATGATTAATTTTTCCTGTAATGCCCAGTGGCTCATTGTATAGTGTTTATCTCAACCTTTCCTCTTATCATGAGATTACTGACACATCTTTGTGTCTTCAGAAGCCTCTTGCGTTTTATTTGAAATGTTTGTCAACTTTAGTACTAGCCTACTTCATAAGTCGTATTCTTTGACACAGTTTTGCTCTTTTGGATCAGAACTGGATTGAGGATGCTTCCTGCTTGTCTGGATTCATCTCGCGAAAACAGGGACACCATTAAGAGTGAGGGGTGAAGTTATATGTTTTTATTCATACATTTATGTGAAATTCAAGCCTTCCACACTCTAATTTTGGAGACATTTAACATTTGATATGACTAACAAAAGAAAAGGACCCAGTTCAGTTTTAAGCTCTACTTGGCACGAGTGACCATTTCTAGAAGGAGTATTACAGGAAAGGGCTTTAGGAAACCTCAGTTGAGAGAAACATAAGTCATAGGTTTCGGCACACGATGAGAAATTTATTACCTTGTGAGAAACCTTAAACATTAAAACTTTTAATTTGAAAAATCCAACACTTAAGAAGAAAATACTGTAGTATTAAGCTATAGTCCGCCTAACAGTACTGGTTTTGCATGCTGAAACGTATTATACTCGTACGCCAATGTCATTTATCCTTTGTGTAGGAAAAACGGGGTCAAACATCTGATTACCGGTACAATAAATATTAAAGATAATGTAATGAAAATAAGATAAAAGCAAGAATCAACCTGCTGATTATATCGATACTGCAACCACGAAAAAGAAATAGATGATTGAGAGAAAGGTGGCAAACGACAGTGAATACTAAATATTTATTGCCGTTCCCTGCCAAGTACGTCAAAAATAATTACGACTTAGGGAAGTATGACTTTGAAGCAAAAGAAAATGGAGGGCGAAGAAAACGGAACATCAAGGTGCGCCTACAATAACAGTGAATTTTGTCCGATAGTACAGTAGAAAGAATGTTTTTGCTTACTCAGCGAAATTACTTGTTTACAAGAGTGGGTAAACCCTGGATAAGCCCAAGTAAAAGTGATGGAATTTCAGTTTCCTTATTTTGTATGTCAAAAAATAAAATCCACTGGAACCGGTTCGAATGTTACGTAAGAGTGAAAATGGCCTAGATAGAGTGAGGGAGGAATTTGTTTAGTTTTTGCCTTTGTATTGATAATATTAGGGATGAATACGACCCCTTTAGTGTGATTAAAATAGATAAAAAGTTAAAAGCAATTATATAGGATATATAAATATAAAAATATAAATATATACATATGTGTGCAAACATATACACATACAGACACACATATATATGTATATGTATATATATAATGTTTATATATACAGTATGTATGCATGTGTGTGTATGCGTATATGTATGCACATTTATGTATATATTTATATTGTTCTATTTATATATCATATATAATTGCTTTTAACTTTTTATCTATTTTAATCACTCAAGGGGTCGTATTCATATATATATATATATATATATATATATATATATATATATATATATATATATATATATATATATATATATATACAACATAGAGTAAATAATTTTCTAAAAATTGAATAGACATATCTGTCACAAGTAATTTTGGACACTCATTCCGGATAAACAGCCTTATATGCCTTGATTTCTAGAAATAATTCCTGAATTGCATATTCTTCCATTTGTATTTCTTGATCATCGTCACAAGAGTTGAAGCTGGCGAATTGTCCAAAATGACGGATCTTGTGATCTCTCTACAGTTCTATTTTGTAAATTAAGCGGAGACAGAGGCAGGCAGAGCAAAAAGAAGCACTTGACAGACGTTTATACATATATATATATATATATATATATATATATATATATATATATATATATATATGTATATATATATATGTATATATATATATATATATATATATATATATATATATATATATATATATATTTTTTTTTTTTTTTTTTTTTTCGAACGTATTGCTTTAGTTGTAAAGTAATCATCCTATGTAAAGTTTTCCTTATATTAAAAAAACTGTCGTTAAATTTGTATGGCCTCATTTATTGATATTAAGTATAGCGAATCCACTCCCTTCTTCTGTAGTTAGCAGGTCCTAATTTGGCCTGTGTAAGCTATGTATTACTACACAACTTTATTTTTTCAGTCTTCATTGTACAATGACGTTGATGTTTCCAGGGGGGCAAACAAAAAAACTTTTACCTATTTCACCGTAATAACGGCTAACGCAAACAAATACGATGTTCATCTTGTGTTTGCTTTTATTTCCAACAACCTCAGAGCTATTGCATTAAAGTTAAGAGGTTTATCAAATGCGAAGACCTACACTGTTTATACAAGCATTAGCCCATAAAAGACTTATTAGAGTTCCTGATGTGCTCAAAAGTTTGATGATTGCAAATTAAAATAATAGAGAAGTTATGGATTTAGACAAAAGATGCCTTACGAATTTCAGTGAGGTCTTTCACCCTTGAGGCATCGGCGTTTCTTTTACTGGTATTAACCCAACCGATTGCCGTTTGTGTCATTGACCGCAACATTCACTGTGTGAATCACCATCGTCGTGATGCGCATAACAATGCATGACTTGAAACCACCTGACGCTTTTGCATACGAAGATATTTTAAGTCGACGCCGACTGACCTCTCAGGTTTTCCATTTGTTTAAGGCGCATCAGTAACCGTTCAGTAACGGAAACTGGCAGCCGATTACCGTTAAACCCGATGCCGTGGCTTTCGGCACCCGAAAAGAAGAATGTGGCAAGGCTAATAAGAATGCAGCCCAGTTACTTTGCCTGCCCCGCTGACACACGCCGTCTCACTCTCTCCAGATTAGCGGAAAAAGTTTTCGGTTTTCACTCGCCCTGAACCTGCTGCCCCGTTATGCCAGCGTACGTGTACCGGGTCCCCTGTGTCACCCAGGGGATATCCTCTCCACCCCTACAACCCCACAAACCCCTTCGTTCACTCCCCGACCACATCGATTGAGGTCTCTCTTGACTCCCCCAACAGCTACTTTCTCTCCGAGCGTTCCCACCGCCATGTCCACGAGTCGTCGTCAGGTGGAAGCGTTTTCTGTGTTACCGTTAGCCAACTTTCTCTTTTTAACTGTTCCAGCGCAACGGCGCGGTGGTGTGATGTTGTCAGCGCCAGTATATTCTGTGTGAGTTTGGTATTTTTCATTTCATACTGTGAATATTATGCAGAGGTTTCTTTAGTGTGAATGCAGTTTATAATAAATATATACAGTTCGAGGGGAAGGGGGTGGAGGGGATTGAAAACCAGAAAATAGCTATAAGTAGCCTATTATTTTTATTTTAATAATGCCAGTTGATTAGACCACAGAACGCACACTTTAGCAATGCTGTATGTATGACGATAGTTTTGTTCCTTTCTTTGAATTATTATTATTATTATTATTATTATTATTATTATTATTATTATTATTATTATTATTATTATTATATGGAAATTAGAACTTGGAGTTGTTGGTTTTGTCTCTGAAAATAAATTTTTTGTCTTGAGACTAAAAAAGAAAAACTCCTTTTATGCATAATTCACAAAGCGAGAGAGAAAATATAGGCTGATGTTAAAAGGGTCTACCGCCTTGAAAAAATCGCAAAAAATTCCGAGAAAAATTCAATAATTATAAAATAAAGAAATTTACTGCAGGGACAACCACAAGCCTTGCACCACATTTCGGTAAATCTTTCCGGCTAGGGCAATTGAAGCTAATTTAAATCCAGATTTTATTTTCGGGTTCTTCGTCTCACTTACTACATGGACATTTTAAATCTCTCTCTCTCTCTCTCTCTCTCTCTCTCTCTCTCTCTCTCTCTCTCTCTCTCTCTCTCTCTCTATATATATATATATATATATAAGATATATATATAGAGAGCTGATTATGTATATATATATATATATATATATATATATATATATATATATATATATATATATATATATATGAAGATATATATAGAGAGGGCTGATTATGTATATACAGTATATGCATATATATATATATATATATATATATATATATGTATATACTGTATATATATACAGTATATACATAGGCTATATATATATAATGTACATATTTATACATGCTCATCCCTGAAGGCTTGCTGAGAAGCCGGAAGGCTGTACCCGTCTGTCGCCACCTCCTCCAGAGGGAAAAGATGTAAATGAGGAATAAAATATCTATCTATCGATCTGTCTATCTGTGTCTATAAATAAATATATATATATATATATGTATATATATGCATATATATATGTATATATATGCATATATATATGTATATATATATACATATATTTATGTATATATATATATGCATGTTTGTGTTAGGGCAAGGGAAAATTAAGTAAATGTGTGTATAGAAGTATAATTGTTGGTAAAGGAATCTGTACATCAAGAACTCATTTATTTTAGATAAATTAGCAGTCCTGGTAAAATATCTATCTATCGATCTGTCTATCTGTCTATAAATATATATATATATATATATATATATATATATATATATATATATATATATATATATATATATATATATATATATATATATATATGTATGTATATATATATGCATGTTTGTGTTAGGGCAAGGGAAAATTAAGTAAATGTGTGTACAGAAGTATAATTATTGGTAGAGGAATCTGTACATCAAGAACTCATTTATTTTAGATAAATTAGCAGTCCTGGTCCTCATGTCACTCATGCAAGCTGATCATCGTTCTGCTCTTGTATTCTGGGAATGCTTTTATAATCAAGCATAATCATGATTGTATTCTGGGAATGCTTTTATGATCAGGCATAATCATGATTGTATTCTGCGAATGCTTTTATGATCAAGCATAATCATAATTGTATTCTGGGAATGCTTTTATAATCAAGCATAATCATCATTCCTTTGGTAAATGAAATCCAAAACTATTTTAAAGTCGCGTTTATATCATTTTTACCCTTTGAAGTGTTCTGTTTTGAATATGAACTGACTGCTTGTCAGTAAACCTCTGTTGCAGGCAGCGACGAGTTGGGACGGACAGCCTATTATTCTTTTGCATTTTGTTATTGCACTGAATTGAACTTCAAAAATGAGCCATCGGTTTTCAGCAGTTTAGGTTTTTCTTATTTATTTATTTTCAGTATTTCCTTGACATTCTTTGTAAAAGATACTACTACTTTCTACGTTGTCAAGTATAGTTAGTCAGTGCTCAGTTTAATTCCAGCGGTGCTGAGCTTTCTCTCTCTCTCTCTCTCTCTCTCTCTCTCTCTCTCTCTCTCTCTCTCTCTCTCTCTCTCTCTCTCTCTCTCTCTCAGCCTAAGGCAATGATGTGAACAGCCTAGATAATTCCTCGACCCTGATTAATATGAACATACGTATCAAACATTTTTCTTTTTGGTATTCCATAATGTTTTTGTGATTTTACTGCAAGCGAATACTTACGCGTGTATGACACGTCAAGGTATTTCCTCAATTCCAGATCTCCGTATGGAGGTAGTGCCGTCAGTGCACCCCATGCGGTGCAATGTAGGCATTACTTATGGGTCTTTGCAGCGTTCCGTCGGCCCCTAGCTGCAACTGCTTTCATTCCTTTTACTGTACCTCCGTTCATATTCTCTTTATTACATCTTACTGTCCATCCTCTTCTAACAGTTGATTCATAGTGCAACTGCGAGGTTTTCCTCCTGTTACACCTTTCAAACTTTTACTGTCAATTTCCGTTTCAGAGCTGAATGGCCTTAGTTGCCCCAGTGCTTGGCATGTACGCCTAAAATCTATAAATCTATCAATTCCAGATCGTCGAGAGAGAGAGAGAGAGAGAGAGAGAGAGAGATTAAAGCCACGTTAATGGCGGCAGGAGTAAAAACCAGGTTGTTTTTTAAGCTGCATTTTTAGTGCAAATCGTGACGCGGAGAGCAAAGTCGTACACGCACGAATGGCTTTCGAGGTCAGCTATATAAAGCAGAGTTTTCAGTATTTCCTGAATAACAGAAAACGAAGAAGAAGAAGAAGAAATGAAAGACGTGATCTGCATTTATAGAGCCTTGTCAGTTTTGTTGACTTTTAGTGAGAATTCGCTTCAGCTTCTTTTTTTCGCTTATTAGGAAATTGCTTTGTGATATTGGTTGATTTTACAGTGAAACTCACATTGTAGTGTGTTTTGTGTGTATTTCACGCTTTCACATTTTCAGCCAGTTTTTTTTTTACTTTGTTGTAAGCATAAGTTCGTTTTTGATCTCGAAAAATTTGTTTCAGTTTGTGAATTTTTCTAACAACCCCGTTATTCTTTTTTGTATAATGCAACTAATTTATTTATATTCCTTTTCGGTTTTATGACGACATATT
The DNA here is from genome assembly GCF_040412425.1 of Macrobrachium rosenbergii. Lineage (NCBI taxonomy): Eukaryota > Metazoa > Arthropoda > Malacostraca > Decapoda > Palaemonidae > Macrobrachium > Macrobrachium rosenbergii. The sequence goes on along the minus strand of NC_089746.1, from coordinate 51,484,491 downwards.
TGGGTAAAAGTTTTGCATTTATATTCCTGTCTTCTTTGTTCATCATTCCAAGTATTTTCTTATTTCCTAAAAAGATAAGCTTTTCTTTTCATATGTTTATATTACAATCGGATTATCATTTTTCAACAACCGCTTTCTCCCTCCTCTCTCATAATACAGCCAGTTTTCCTTCTATTTCAATAATTTTTCTCATAATATATCAAACGACTTTCCACGCCATTCAGCGACATTTTTATACGTTAGATAATAATAACATAAATTGAAAATATAAAAATGGGAAAAAAATCTTTTTATAGGAATAATAATAAAATTTTAAGAAAAAAATAATAACAATAATCTTAATGATAATATATATACACATATATATATGTATGTATAATATGAAAATTGGTGGCCACCCCAACCCGCCCCGATAAAATTTTCCTGGATCCGGTGGTGCATAAGAGGCGCTGTAATTACTGTAGGAATGCAGTATAATGTTTTTGATGTTCGAAAACAAAACACGCACACACACGAGAACCACATAAAAGACAAGAATGTTTTATTAATTCATTCTTTTTGCATCACGTGCATGTAGAAGACAAGACCTTAATATTAGGGGTGGGTAAAATGCCTACATTTCCCTTCGCAAAATTCCAAGATTTTTCAAGTTACGAGATCATGAAATTAAAAAAAAAAAAGGTAACGAGGTAATAGGAAATCACACGAGAGAGAGAGAGAGAGAGAGAGAGAGAGAGAGAGAGAGAGAGAGAGAGAGAGAGAGAGTAAACCTTTCTGGAGCGGTTGACCTTCAGTCACTAACCTGTTCGGCACATTTTCACAGGAATCTTTGGCGCGAACTCGCCTCCTTCCTTGGACTCGGAGAAGCACTGGGTGCTGTACGAAAACGACGAAATTGGCCACACGGTTACGACGCTCAGGGCCAGAGACTCAGAGCAAGACCCGGTGTATTTCACCCTCGAGTCCAAGGGCCCAGGCCCAGACATACACACGTACTTTACGGTGGACGAGAACAACAGGGTAAAGGTCGCCAAGAACCTTACTGGACTGGTAAGTATTCCTACAGTGTCGTTCAGTCACTGTCTATTTGAAGGCAAAAATCAGTGTAGTGTAGCATAGTCCGTTCCCTTGCGTTTGAATTCAGATCTGCTTATCAGTTGATTTCCTATTTGTTACCAATTGAATTACATCTCTCTCGGTAATCTTAAAGTAGTCTGACTATATATATAGGACTGAAGACGGCTGGATTAGAACAGATATTCAAATTCATTAATAATCTGTCGCATGTTAAAATTGCAAATGTAGCTAAGTCACCTATGTTTTTGATATAGGCCTGTAGTCTAGAACTGAAGCCACCAGCGAGTCAGCCTTCATGTTTTATTCGAAGACCACTGAGTAGATTATTTTACCTCCTCAGGCCGTCAATGGAAATGCCAGCTTTATCTTAGTGGTGCGCCTTCACGATGGGACGACGTCGCCCATCGTCGAAGTCCGAGTCGATGTCAAGAAGAGTGGCAACGGGAAAAGCAGGGGCAGACCTTCTTGGATCACCGAGAATTCTCCCTTCAGTAACCTCGGCTTTCCTTCGAGGACGCCTCCTGTTATTCCTCCACTGTTGCCGCAGCCTAGTGCCCATGGTCAGTATCTGTAAATATATTCGTTGATTTGAGTTGATCGCTCTCACACTTCCTTTGTTTCTGGTCATCTCATTTTTATCCAACATAATTCTTAATCTTGTGTGTACTCTGAATCGCATCGCAGCAATTTTTAATTACCTGTTATTCCATAATTGTTCCTCGAAACTCTCTGAATATCACAAAACATTTTTAGTTTTATTTCATTGAGGCCTCGTGCAGTTTTTATCCCTCTATAATAAGGAGTGCCTCACAGTGACTATAGACTCCAGTTCTCTTATCATTATAACTAAGAATCCTGAGGCTTTTATTCTTTCAAAAATATCTCCAAGACTTGATTTGGCTTTTATTATCTCATGCCAGTCTCCCAGAACTAAGGCTTCTATTTTTTCAGAATTGTCTAAATATTGTAGTTTCAGGCTCTCATTATTACCTACACAGCCCAACCGTTTTGTGCTTTATAAATATTGCCCATTATTATTATTGCCCTTCTTTTTTTATATAGCCACTTGTATGTTAAGCTGTGAACTATTTCATCAACTCTCTGATTGCTCCACTTCTCCAATTATCAGCATCGATGACCATCTGTTGCTGGTTCAGTGAAGAACTGTGGAAAATATATGATTTATACAAAACATATTGAACGCTTCTCCAACACGTTAAGTGCAGAAAGATATATATAAAAAATATGCCCGATACATTAATCACAGATCTTATTCTTACATTTTAGTGTGTGTTCCTTATAAACCCCATTTTTAAAAATTTAAGTACTAACTCGAGATATGCACGTCTGATATTTTCTCTTATTCTGCTTGGCGACATTTTACCCACAAAATTATAACGGCCCCATTCTCTCTCTCTCTCTCTCTCTCTCTCTCTGTCATGCTCAGTTCCGCCGCAGCTTCTGGTCAAGAACCGAGAATGGGTCGTGTACGCCGACGACCCCGTCGGGCGAATCGTCGACATCGTCACCGTCAAAGACCTCTCGGGAGAAGGGTATAACCTGACCTTCGTGGGTTCTCCAGGTTTCCTGGAGGTTGACCACTTCGGAAAGGTTCGAGTGGCCAAGCCACTTGTTCATGTGGTGAGTTAAGACGCCCTTCGTCCTTTGAACACTTGCTACTTATATCTGAGCTTTGGTCTTAATGGCTCTCGTTTCTTGAACTGTTTGTGTAAGAAGATGAGAGCATTAAGTGTAACAAGACTCCTTTTGCTGTTGCTCAGACCCTCTTTAAGTTTTTAAGGGATTGCCTTACATTTCAGGTTCGAAGTAGAAGGGTTTTCTTTGATCATAGGACTGTGTTACATCTTTCATAGTCAGCAAATAATTCCTGGCCTTTACCCAA
>NC_089746.1:51436511-51476511 GCF_040412425.1 Macrobrachium rosenbergii | reverse complement strand
AGTGGTGAAGTTTGATGGATCAAATTAACGTTTCAAGAAAATAAAAGTGCACATAATTTCTTGACTTGCTTATTCCTCTTCTCTAAGTTCTAGGTTAGACTTTGGTCTGAAGAGCCTTCAGGCATGATACAGTACACATCATGCAGTTGCATTAGATGTTCCAGTTTTATTGTTCTACTCATCATGTGCCTTTATGGGAAGTCAGTACGTAATTGGTTCCTATTTAAAACTTTTCGTTCCCATTTTCCAGGATCTTAACATTGTGTCACTCATCTGTTATCCAAACCTTGACAGTTCTTGTGCAGTGATGTCTTACAACAAGAATTGCATAGGAAGAGCGGGTAGTGTTCTGGTACTAGATAGCCAAGGAGTTAATCACTCCTTTGCTAGCTGAATCATTTTGCTGGCTGCTGTCTCATGGATTTTCAAAGATGTTCTGTAGCATTTTTGCAGTGCTGTTAAGTAATCACTTACAGCCATCTCTGTCAGATCAAGAGAAGTACAGTATTTCCTGTAAATTCCTTTATGATTTGGCTAATACCTTGATAATCCAGTTACTAGATAACATCCATTTAAGCATCTTAATTGTTCATTTGCATTGGATCAGTCAGCAGTTGTCAGGCTAGGGAAGGAAGGGACAAGATGACGCATATTGGACATTTGGTGAGATTACCACACCCACATAACCTCTCCCTGTATTGTTGCTAATTCGGCGAAGGTCGAAAGTGAAGTTGTGAATGGCTCACGAGAAGAGATGAAACTCCCATTTCATGCAGTACCTTTAGGGTTCCTTCGAAAAGGTTGTTGTTAACTACTAGCTGGGAACCACCACCTCTAGGAGCTTGCAACAGTAAATTACATTTTTTTTATTTCGATCAGGAAATTATCTTTATTCTTTACTCCACTTATGTGTGGCTGTTTATTTGATTTTCGATAAAATCAGGAGACGGTCGCGTATGTAAGCATCCTGTTTCTTTATGGTTATTCTGGGATATGCCTACTTATTGCTTTTTTTCTAAAATGGACTTATTTTGCAATAAAGATTAGCTTTTTTATATAAGCTCATGTCAATTTTTTAGGCTTTATAAGCAACTAAAAAGCTTGCTTGTGTGTGTGTGTGTGTGTGATGAATACTAGGTAATAAAATCACAAGTACCTTACTGGAATTTTGAAGATATAATATAAATTAAAATGGAAAATACTGTATATTGAGATGTCAGATCTTATGATTCTTCCCATTTCAAGGTATGGAAATGCGAGGCTGTGGGAATGAGTCCCAAGGGCCCCATGCTGGTAGCAGTGAAAACCCTGAAGGAATGTGCAGGAGACAGAGAACGCAGAGATCTCGTACAAGAGTTAAAGGTTCTAAAGAATCTTGGGAAACACGTTAATGTGGTCTCACTCTTGGGCTGCTGCTCAGAAAAAGGTAAATAATTTCTCACCAAATCTCTCTTACTTTAACTTTTTTTTTTTTTTGTCTTGTCTTTGTTATCCATCATGTTTTTAGATAGAGAGAAAGTAGATCATATATCAGACACTTCTATTTAAAGGTCACCAGAAGTCAGAACAAGGTGTTTTCTAAACACTCATGGACGTATGCTGATAAGTCAGATGAATGGGGAGTTGCGTTTTATTATGCTTTGATTTAAAATTTACAAATTGATAGGAATGTTCTTTCTAGGAATATGGGAAAGAAACAAAAACAATGGCTGCCAATGGTCTACAAATATTGGTGAGCAATTTGTAAAAGCGTTTGGACAGTGTTAGCCTCAGACACATGACTACAAAAAAATACCCTCAATGAAGCTTGCATGCGAGATGTTGATGATGCATTTAGAATCTTAATATTTTTTATTCTGTATCAGAGATTTCCAGAGAGGGTGAAATTGTCCATACTCACCCGTGTATGGAAGGTTTTCTTTGCTAGTGTTTACATAAAAAAATAATTTGTTATGCTTATTTTTGTAGACATTAAAGGAACCCTAACTTTTTCATAACATAAAGAATTATATTTAGTTTTTCACTCTTGGTTTAAACCAGTTGATCATCTAAAAACTCTCATGTGGTTGTTAATTCTATAAGATAATCATCACAGTTCATGATCTATATGAAAAGTTAATTTGAGATCACTAAAGTACAGTATATGGTATGTAAATGAACTTGCAGTTTGCTTTTACATAAAAGAATTTGTTACTTAAAGCTAATATTTATTAAAGTGACTTTGCATTCTTTATTAGGTTTTGTAACTCAAGCTTCTAGTTAAAATGACATTATTTGGAACGTTAGCAACCCTTTTTTATGTCTAATGATCATCCCGTGTAGATCCTGTTTCTGGTGTTACTTGAATTTATTTATAAGTGTAGTAATCAGTTTAGTTAACAGACTTTACAAAGATAATACCGTATGTGTGATATCTTGCTTTATCAAATCACCTATGCAGTGGTCGTTCATTTCAGAGCCTGTCTTGATGCAATGTAAATGACCTTTTAAAACCAAGAGACATGTGTTGATTTTTTGTTCTAGAGCGTATTATCATTTGCAACATGTTAATGAACCTATTTTGCATATTCATTTAACTTTGCCAGTCTAATAATGTGTATTTATCGAATTGTAAAGACATAAGACATGCGAACTGAACTTACTGTACAATTCTTATAATAACACTTGTGATAATGCTACTTTACAGACCCTATTTTCATCATCCTGGAGTACATGGTTGGAGGTAAACTGCAGAGTTACTTAAGAGCATCAAGAGCTGACGCTAGTTATAATAACTTACATGGAGCGTCGTCCTCCCTAACTCCAAGGGACCTCACCCTCTTCACTTACCAGATAGCCAGAGGAATGGAGTTCCTGGCAAGGAATGGTGTAAGTAAATTGAAATCCCATAGAAAGGAGAGAGTCTCCCTCCAGAACTTGGAGTGTTTCCTATCCAGTTGCAAAGAAGGCAAAATTTGTCATTTTTATTTTTTTTACTTATTGCTAAATTCAAATTTTGGAGGAAAATTAGTTTAAATTAGCTTAAACTACATTATATAGAATTATTGTGAGTTGAATTAAGCATAATTACTGAATTATATAAGAGAATTGCAGCATAAATGTTGTTAATATACAATTTCTCAGTAAATACTTTTCACAGATTTAAAATAAGTAATTCCAGATGATCAAGATGCTGCTTCTCAATACAGGGGAGAAGATTTTAATAGTATTGTGCAATTTGCAGATTATCCATAGGGACTTAGCTGCCCGTAATGTTTTGGTTGGCGAAGACAAAGTCTGCAAAGTAGCTGACTTTGGCTTTGCTCGAGATGTTGCCAATAATCACATATATGCCCGTAAGAGTGATGGCAGGTTACCCATAAGGTAAGAAACATTATAGTGAAATCAAAGAAAATTGGTTATGTTCAAATGTAGACTTGGATATAGAAACCTGTGCTGGACTCGAGTATTCACGTTCAAGGTTGCTTTGGTATTTCAGAGGAGCAGTACCATGATTAATGATGATTTTAACCAAGAAAAAACTGGCTCTTGTTTTCTATTGAACACAGGAATAGGAAGAAGTTAAAATTTTCAGAAAATTAACGTGAATGTTGACAAGGTGTATTAATAATTCACATAACAAATGATCCAGTATGTATTATAAGGTTGTAATGGTTAGTTCTGTTATTATACAGTAATGTCTTTTCTCAGAAGAATATTAAAAACTAGAATAATAGTTATTTGAAAGTTAAATTATTGGACTTTCTGAAGCCACCTTCAGTGCAAACAGGAGGAGAGGAGTCTTTGGAGAAGTAGGATGAAATGTGCTATTATCTGAGTTCATTACTGATAACACAAGAAAACATTAGCTTCTACATTTATCCCTTCAATGATTGGGAAGGTTGCATTCTTGATATGCTTTTATTGTATATTTTTCTCAGGTGTTTATGGAAGATGAATTTTTGTTTTTCATAAACCATATGTTAAAATTGCACACAGGCTAATGCAGAACTTTTTCAAGATGGCATAGGAATGCCTTCTTTTATCTGTATTTTTTTTTTAATGAGGAGGTCATAATCCAGTACTTATATTTTGTTTATTCTCTCAGTATTGAAGAGTATCAATAAAATAACATTTATTGGCTTCACAACCTGAGGCATTTGTCAATACATTATATTTCAAATTTTAAGATTCAGTGCAATAAAAACATGAATTCATATTTAAACCTTCGTCACGAAAATTACCATAGACCATGAATCAAACCTGCACCGAGTATAGTAAAGCTCATTTAAATGATTTTGCTTTTTGTAACTTGGAAATAACTATAAATTTTGACAAATTTCAAGCTAGAATTCTGATCACAGGATAGGTTTAGCATTAAAAGAAATCAGTTAGTTACAACATAAATCATTTTAATTTTTCACATAAAATTGTCACAGTATTAATGTATGCTGTGTAATTGCAGAAGAAATATTATTTTTGAGGTTGGAACTCTCCACAAAACATTTTGAAATTTAGAACCTTAGGTCTAGATACATTTAGGTTTGTATGTAAAACCTTTTAGAACTTTCTCATACTTTTTGTAGGTGATTGGCTGTTTAAAATGTAGCCAGTACTTACTGTTGCCACAGACTTTTTACTGTTCAGGTGGGAACCCTAGAAGTAAAATGACCCAGAATTAAAAAAAAATTGTCTTGATGCCTCTGTTCAAGTGTAACTGGAAAGCCTTGCCTAATTTTCCCATGTTTTTCAGATGGATGGCTCCTGAGTCACTCTTTGACAATATCTTCACAACTAAATCAGATGTATGGAGCTTTGGAGTTCTGCTTTGGGAGATTGTGACCCTAGGTAAGTCGAATTCTTTTCAGTTTTTATTCAGAAAATAAATGTTGTGGCTTGTTACTATAGTATATCATTATTGTTCATCTGATGTAAGATAAGTTTCGTACAGGACAAAAAAAATTGATGTGGTAACTATTGTATAGCTTTATTCCTATAACCATCTGAAAGATGAAGAGGCTTAGCATGTTATGCACAACCTAAAGAGAAGAAAGGGTTAGTGTATCATTTTCTCCACTCGTAATCTTGCTTTACTTATACATTTCACTCATGTGATTGTGAGGTAACTTCAGTACTGTACTTTGAAAATATTCCTTGGGATGTATATGTATAAGTTTCTTTGCCACTGCCAGTAAATATGTGTCTCACATGAAGAGGTGAGCTTTTATTGATCCATAGTACAATAAGGATGTTGACAGAATGTTATCTAAGTACCTGACTGACAACTAAAGATGATTTGGAAAATATGCCTTCCATGTGGATGAGCTAGTTTGACTTATGCATAAGTTTCTTTGCCACTTCCAGTGAATGTGTATCCCACATGAAGAGGTGAGCTTTTATTGATCATTTGTACAGTAAGAATGCTGACAGAATGTTATCTAAGTACCTGACTGACAACTAAAGATGATGTAGAAAATATGCTTTCCATGTGGACGAGCTAGTTTGACTTTGTGAATAGAGCATATCCGTTTGATGATCATTGAATTTTTCTCCTTTATGAATACAGGATATATATATATATATATATATATATATATATATATATATATATATATATATATATATATATATATATATATATATATATATATATATATATGTACATCAGTTGTGGCTAGTGGGGTTTTGTCATTTTGTTTACGTTAATGTTCTTGGCTTACTTGATTAAAATTTATTACTTTACCTCTTACATTTTCACTACAGTACTTGTGACCAGGTGGTATCATTGAGTTTCAAAATTCATGAGAATATAGGAGCAAATGCATACTCATACTTTAGACAAGATTTTAACAGTAGCTAGAGAATGGGGAAAACTAAAAGACCTGTTCACCATTAGTAAGCTTGTGATCCAGACTCCTTTTGTTGGTAGAGGGACAAAAAGTTAAGTCTGTTGTGGGCTAAAGCAACATGGGTGAAGCCACTGTTTATTCCTTTCCCTCAGTGGCATAATGACAATGCTTCCTGGGATATGCAAACTAACTCCCAACAGTATGTAATGGTGGTCATGAATAACCAAATTCTCATAATAACATGTAGTAGAGCTAGGTAAGATATGATTTATTCACGGTATCTGGGGACAGAGGTGGATGTGTAAAGAGTATGTGAAACTACTGTGGGTGAGGATAAGCACGGTGAAACAATCATTCCTAGAGAGGAATCCCGTAATTACAAGCCTTGTAACCCTCTCGTAGGTGTATAATTGTAGATGGGCAGCACCTTAGCCAACTTGCCACTTATAACGTATCAGTCACTGCTGCGTGTAGTGATGGTCTCGGCATGAGTTTCATAACTGGTGTTTCATAACTGCTTAAGAGAAGTAGGGAAGAAATACTACCTGTGATGGAGGACTTTGAAATACTGATACTTGAAGCAGAGTATAGGATCAAGGGCTTGGAACTAACCAAGAGATTGTTCATTTAAGAAGTCAGAGCTCAAGGTGTTGCATTCACTCTTGGAATTCATGGATCAGATTCATGAAGACAAAATTTAAGAAACAAAAGTTGAATCTGTAATAGCTGAGGATTATAATTTTTTGGTACAGAAGTAGATCTTTCACATTCACAGTTGATCCCTGATCCCCTTTATCTGCCGAGAGCAACCAGATTCGTTGAACAGCAGCACCAGTATTCAGTAAATGTGCCTCACTGTCGAACTTCTCAGTTCCAGAGGTCCTTTATTCCCCACATCATTGGACTGTGGAACAGCCTCCCAGAGGATGTCCTGCAACTGGAATTTCAGAAGTTCAAGCAAAGATGCAATGCATTACTACCCTAATACTATTCTCTTTGCATTTTAATATATTTTCTCCGTTTATTAATTTAGTTTTTCTTTTTTAGTAAGTGGGATCTCCTCTTTCTGTATTTCCCTTTTCTCTACTTCGTCTTACTTCTTAATGAACACCATATTCTTTGGAAGCTTGAATTTCAAGTCAATGGCCCCTGTGGGCTTGTTCCATATGAATAGGTTTCATCTGCTGAATAATAATAATGATAAGGATAAGGTCCAGTTAGTACATCTCCTAGTAGTTAAGGATGAATGTTATCTTAAAACTTCAAAATTGCAGAGATTATTAGTAGCTTTATGAACCTTGATTAGCAGAAAGTGTCTTGTTGTCACTGATGCACATACTAATTCAATTTAAATTGTTTTTGCTGAATATCATGTACTGTGTTTTAAAATCACCAGATCTGTAGTTCCTCACTTTTCCTCAAAGTGATGCTACCAAGCCAATTTTTATGGTAATTTTTAATGAGACAGAAAAATATATACAAACCAGTATTTCATGTAAAAATACACAAAATTCATAATTCAGATTTATCTTTCCTTCAGGTTCAACTCCCTATCCTGGTTTAGGAGCTGCTGAGGTCATGAAGAGAGTTAAAGAAGGTTATCGGCTGGAGAAACCAGATCACTGTAGAAGAGAGGTAATATTAGGTTTAGGATCAAAAATACTGTTTTGCATTGCTGTCGTTTACTGCTAATTGTGATATGTAGTTGTTTTTTATGTTAAATGTAACATTTGCAGTCGGTGTGGATAATACTATGCCATGATTTTACATCCCTAAGCCATAGGCAGTCCAAATAAAATTCATTTATTGTATGGAAATAAAGGGATTTCTGTTGTGATGCCTATATGTTTTTCTCCAGAAAAGATGCTAATTTTGATATATGGAGATACTTAGCCTGGGAAAGTTATTGAAATAAATGATACTTCTGGATCAATCAGTTGAAATATGAGGAATTAAACTATTTTATATATTCTTAGTATGCTTTCATAGATTATAGTCATATGTTTTTATTATTAATTTGGGTTTTTAAACTCACAGATAAATTTTCCATAAAATTGTCTGTTTGAAATACTACTTTTTAAAGGAATGGAAGCTTTGGCTTTTAATCATAAAAAACATACACTTTTACCAATGTACATGCCTTGTAATTAGTTGTACTAGAGTGCAAAAAAAATGTTTCACATTTCAATTAACTTTATAATTTAATTTTAAGGATGCTTTAGAAAACTGTATTAGTTGAGATCTGTCTTTGTACTTATGTGTACTGCTATCAGACTATCAAGCAAATTGTGATGAATCTATTTTGGTATTACAGATTTACAACATCATGTATTACTGCTGGGATAAGGACCCAAAGGAGAGACCATGTTTCACTGAGCTAGTCCACACACTTGAGGGTCTTCTCCTTTCAGAGGTGGAGTATATTGAACTGGATCGCTTCCCTGACCACAGTTACTACAATGTTGTCACAGAGAAGAGTGATGAGCTTCTTTAGGTGATCAGGAACTTCCCAGGGGAGGACTATCTCAAATTGGATGAACCTTCCAGTGGAAGACTTGTCTTAAACTGGATGAACTTCTTAACAGAGGACTGGTCTTAAACTGGATGAGTTCGTCAGTGGGAAACAAATGCTAAAATGGTCTTATTCTAAATGTGCTTTTGGTGCCACCTTATTGTACACAGCGTGACTCAACTTTGTAGCATAGTGTACATTCATTCCAAACCTCAGTTAGACAAGTATGGGAAGTGTCAAGTGACATAGTACAACATGAAGAAAATGCTGATGTTCCCACCCAGTGTTATATAGTTATATTTACTTAAGATCAAGATTCTCCGGTTGTTTGACATATATATGTGCAAGATTGACTTGAAGTGATTGATAAAGGTTGCAAAGTAAGTGCACTCTCTCTCCAGTGGTTGTGAAGCAACATAGTGGTGAAATTTAGCAGCAGTGACGTACAGCTGGTTGCATTTATAACAAATATAACTGTATCCCAATCTAAATCTGAAATCCTTCTGGTAAAATACTGAAATTTATGTTACCAATATTAAGCAATGAGTGAAAATGGATTCATGGTTGTGAGATGTGTGTGTGTGTGTGTGCGCAATCAACTGTCTATGAAGACATTTTTCATGCTCAAATATTTAATCTAATAATGTGGTTTAAGTCATGATGCAGTGTTGTTTAATGCAATTAATGTTCCTTGTTTGTGGGTATTCTAGTTTTCTAGAGCAGTGTCTTTTATTTTGTCTTCATTAAGCATTTTCCATCAGTTAAGAGATCTCTCTTTGATTATTGATGGTGATATTTTCCTTTTGTATACCATTATTATTTTTGACAACTAAAAGTTATCTTAGTTAGCATTATGTATATACTGTTAATTTTATAGATTTAAAAGATCTATACAGAGATTATTAAAGTATATTTAATGTTGTACTCAAAGTTTTTTACAGTTAATTTGCTTTTGAAATATTTTGGCTTTAATTTATGTTACATCTACCTGTAAACAGAATTCCGTACATCAATAATTCAAGGGTTCATGTAGGGAAAGTCTATTTCTATTATGAAGCTTGGTTTGATATGTTTATATGAGGTTTTAGTAGTGTTTATAGATAACGGACAGGTTTTTCATTCTATATAGTATTCTGAACTAAGTAGGACCCAGCTTTAATACATTGTGAATTTTGGGCAAGGATATGCAAAAGAAAGCCCCAAAAATTGCCTTTCTCCACAAAAAAACAGTTTACATGAAAAATAATGAAATACAGTATGAGCTAGTCTGATTACAAGTCACAAATTCAAAAATTAGAAATATTGTAAATAACTACACCAAGTTTTGGAAAATTAATACATCATTACATCATTCCAAGACCATTCCTGCTATCGCTAGTCATTGCCAGTTCTCCTGTCTATTTTTGGTTGGTCCTCATCAGGCCTTTTATATACTTCAGTACCTTACCACAAGTACAGGCAGCCCTAGGGCAAAGCTGGATAAATTTAAATCTACTAACCAGTTATTTCTGTTGACTTTCTTTTTGAGAGACTTTATTATACTTCCTTTAGTACGACTTGTCTATTATTTCGATTTAGTACTCATTTGGAGATGAGTTTCCACTGACTCAAGGCCTGAGGAGTAAATTATGTACCTGGTAGCCAAAGACTGTGATAGCTACAACCAAGGTAAAAAGTGGCATGGGGCGAGCAAACATGTTACAAAGCTTTGCTAAGAACTCAAAGGCTTTTACCTTCTGGTGCCAATTCTGTCAGAGGGAAAAGGCATAGCATACAGTAGTTAAAATAAATGTACACTATAGTATGTGTGAACTCATATACAGTACATTTATACTGAAACAATGTATTCAACAAACATTTTCACATACACTTCAGAATTTTATAACTTACAGTTATTGCTGAAATTTAAATGGCATTTAGTTACATTATCATAACCTTTTACTGCCAGTGTTGGTTATGTATTAATCCGTCCATGCATAAGAAGGAAATGGTGCTGGTCATTCATTATTTTAGGACGCTTCCCTTCACTAGTGCGTCACTTAATTTTCCACTATGATTACAGAGAGCTGGTCTCATACTCAGAAGAGGAAGATAACAGATGATAACATGCCAAAGGTATTTTTCAACAATTTTAGTATGGCATATTTGTAATGAAAATTAGTGCACTCTTTTGATTAAAAGTGCAAAGGTAACTCGTTTATAAATGAAATAAAATCACTTAGAAAAGTGTATATATTTTTCCCCCCTACACAGGGTATTCTGCCCAATAGAAATGTGCAGCTTTTATTGGCCTTAGGTTTCTCATACACTATTTGTTTATTGTTTATGACGTACCTCCCTTTACTTCATCAGGTAGTGGTTTAAGGGGATGACACTCCTGCTCAAGGGTGCTCGCATGGTGGAATTGACAGCTATTGCAATATCCTCTTCCAGTTCAGTGTCTGTTTATTTTCAGTGTAGAATAACATGATTGGCTTCTCTTACTTTGTTTTTCCATTATCCTCATTAAACCAAATACTCATAGTCCCTGATTAAAATAATAATAATTATGCATGTTTATGTATCCCAAGGAAAGGAGATGCCCTCTAAATGGCACAGAAATATTGCTGTATGACACCATTCGTAAATTTTGTTCTTTCCTCTACAACACAGTAAAGTAATTGACATAACCTTTCTATTTTGTGTTGTCTGGATCGTCAGATGTCTAGTGACATGGAATCTACAGACCCACGGAAATATTAATGCAAAAAGCAGAGAAAAATGAAGTCATTCAGTCAGGATGCTTCAAATGTGCATGGTCCCGTATGCATGAGGTTTGCTTGAGAGCGAGTGTGGTTACGAAGGGACGATTGAATGCTTTCTAAAATGCTTGAAAGAATTGGAAATTAAAAAAAAAATTGATCATGTCTGGTACCATGAACTGATGCAGAGCAATTGATGGGATGGTGTCATGTCAATTACTACGACTGTGTAATTGACTGTGGACTATGGTCTCTGCACGAAGACAAAAGGAAAGAAGTATTCTGTGAGACTGAATCTTTACCTAATCACTTTAGAAAAGCGAGGAACGAGGTTTTACCAGGTGGTATGTATGTAAAAGGCAGGTGAAAGCAAAACCTGTCAGGATTTGAAAATTTCAGAGTGACAAAGGAATATTGGAGAGGTTCTCAGTTAAATACGTAGCATATGATTTATATACAAAAGTGAGGGAGAAATAATTTGATAAGAAAAGGCATGTGTCTCTGGTTATGTTACACACAAGGAAGTTTCTTTGAATGAAATCCCCGAAGTTCTACAAAAGCCAATACTTTTGCTAAGCCATACTGTTGCTAAAAAAAATCTCCAGAGATGGGAAGTCCATTTCAAAGAGAAATGGAATAAGTTTACATAAAAATTAGTAAACATTAAAATTCCTTTTTTTTTTCTAAGAAATTCAATCCAAGTCTTACTTTATTTCGTCCTGTATCTCAAACCATTAAATCTGCCCACAGAGATCATTGTTGTACTGTAGGCTTAAACATTTTGAAAGTTTATTCCAAGGCTGCTGCCTACCTTGCCCAGTCTTGCCCTTTTAACGGGCAGAGAATTTTAAGAACTCACAATTAAATTCCACTTCCTATTTCACAACTGTGAAGGCATTATATCTGCACTTAGCACTCATTTTCTTAAATACTTCTTACTTTGCACATTTTCTTTAACGGAGTGTGATCAAAAGGTGGTCTACATGCAAACGCCGCAAAAATTTGACAGCCACTTTTCCAAGGACTTTCAGAAGCTTAAGGTGTTGACTAGCCCAGGGAACATCCAGTTTCGTCGAACAAACGCATTTTCAATATCACTAAATCATGACTCGGTTTTAGCTGAATGACATTACCAGAGAAAACGTATTATGAAAGGACAACTACTTTTACGCTTTTGTTTAGCCTACATTCAGTCAAGGCCTGAGCGCCGAGTTTGCAACGTGTGTTTGATTCTGCTGCAGGAAACAATGGTAGTGCAGCGGACAACTGAAGCGGAAACATCCTCAATAGAGAAAATACGAGGGAATGAAGTCTTATGGGACTCCGGACATTCATCGTATTAAAAAAAAATGCTGAAGAAACGTACGTAGCCTACTGATGTAGCCCGAGAGCTATAACGGCAGCAATTCCAGGGATAGCTGGAACTGAGACAGGTGGGTCTTTGTGTATAATTATACTACTGTAGTCACTGAACCGAATTACAATATTTTGGGACCTAGTTTCGTCCTTACTAGGACTGACCATGTGAATTGGTTGATGGTTCTTCCACAGCTTGTTCGATGAAACAGGTGACTGTACCGGGTAATAGGTGTCGTGAGCAGCTCATTGCTCTGCCTCTAGTTGATAGTTTTGCGTCGACCTACTGTATACTCACGTGGAGCGTGTCTTGGATATATTTTTATGAATATTTCCTTTCTTTAAAGGACTCTTCTCTCCTACTTGATTCGTAAAACCAGTTATAATATTTCTCGCTAGTCAAAGATTCTTTTCAGCTTTTCTTAGTCTTTCCACAGCAAACCACCCGTGATATAATTGACAACGTTCCTCAAGAGAATATTATTATAACTCCTGAATAACTGATATTACCAAAATTGATCAGATAAAGACTCAAACAGATACCCTTTTAAGAGGACAGACATTCTAGTCTTTTTAATTGGTAAGCACCACGAACGAAATCGGTCTAACGATGCTTACCACGACAACATCACCCTCTCAGGTGTAGTCCGTAACACGAGTATCTTGTTCCTAATGGCTATCGTACGCAAGACTTGAACAAATAAAACGCCTCCTTTTTACGACGACATTGAAGATGTGGACGATAACATCCGAAACATTCTAATGGCCAGTTGGAAGCCAATAAAGTTTTCTCGTTAACATTTCAGTCCCTTACGGAAGACCACGAAATCATTCATTTCCGCGGTCGATACGTAACAGGGCATTTTTCCTCATTTAGCTTCAGTTTGTCCACTCAGTCTGTTTTGATAATGTTAATTGGTATAATGAATTAGAGAATTAAGAGATAGAACTTAGGTTTATTCATTTATCTCTACCCAGGAGGTTATCATAGTCGGTTTGTAAGCAAGATTACGTAAAGTGCTAAGGTAGGGTAGTGACTAGCAGTAAGTGAATAGATTGTGTGAGGTGTAAGAGTGTATTTCTGGGAGAAGGAACCTTTTTGGGGAGTGAATTGATTAGCACTGGCAGAGATTTTCGGTCTCTGAATAATCTTGGTTTAGTCTCTCTCTCTCTCTCTCTCTCTCTCTCTCTCTCTCTCTCTCTCTCTCTCTCTCTCTCTCTCTCTCGTTATCACAGACATGATTCGGTGAAGAAAAGTTAAAAGGTAATGAAACTACAAGACTGTAGAATTGAAAACCTAAAAGGAAACGGGAAACTGAAAATTATATTAAAAATAAGAGAGAGAGAGAGAGAGAGAGAGAGAGAGAGAGAGAGAGAGAGAGAGAGAGAGAGAGAGAGAGAGAGAGAGAGATTTCTTTACCATTTCGATAAGGCAGTGGCTATAAAATAAAAAACTTATAAAAAAGGAGATACGAAATTTAAAGAAAACATGAAAACAATGGATAATAAAATAACACAAAATCATACAAAATATTAGAATATAATATCAAATATTATTATTCCTCATACACTGTCCATCCATATATTTTTCTCTCTGTGCATAACGAAGATGTTCTGCAGGTAATGAACTTCAAGTTTATTCTTGCCGTCATCCAACCCGGGCTTGATCCTTGGTTACGAGAGGGTACCTAATGTCCCTGGACCTGGAGTCGGGACTTGTTATCTCGATGCTCCTTTACATTGCCAGCAAGGATAATGAGTGATGATATTGATGGTAGTAATTATTTTTACTACCATTAATATCAGCATTATTCCTTCGTAATAATGCTGCACTATTACTTTATAATTTCTGTTAATGCAATTATCACCTGTTTATTAATGATAATATTGCGACGCCAAGTTATCATAAAGCATTTTATTTTTCATAAAAGGTGAAATTCGGGCCAAGGAGAGAAAGCTTTATTGATAGGCTACTGAAATGTAGTGATAATCTTTAAATGATGCTGATCATATAAGATTATGACTATTTATGCAGAGGCGTATCAGTAAGAGCGTTCGGAGACGCAAACCTCCGCCAAGACTGAACAATCCAATGCCACACCCGTCAAAATGTTCTTTCTCTGCAGAAGTTACATATCCATCTTTCTAAAAATCTAATCACTTTTTGTCCTTCTTTGGTCGAATGTTTCCTAAAACTCAGCAGATACCTATTTTGCGTAATTCTGCAAACAAATAAACAAACCAAACCTCCTTGATGGAGGTAATAATAATAATAAAAAAAAAAACATATCGCAGATGTAGGGTCATTTATATCAAGTCGGTTCGTAAACGATAGAATATTTCAGCGAGGGTTGGCACGTCAAGTATTTTTCTTCTTTTTGTAAGAAGGTTGGAATTTGATGCGTCCGACTGGCTAACCTTTCATTTTGCAATCACCCAGAGTTATCTTGGCTTCTTTGCAGAGGTCTTTGTAATAGTTGTCAAGGAGAATGTTTCTTTTATTATTCAAATAGTCAACATTTCCATAACAAAGTCCTTCGGCTTTCGTTTTCCCGCTTTATTTTACCAGGCGCGTTAGGAGAAAGTTCATCAGGGTACCTGAGTTGTAAATATACATTTTTAGTGTTTACTGTATTCTTTTTGATTTTTCGTAGAGGTGGCCTTACGGAAGAAATGGAGCTTTATCCTTTGTTTCAGGTCAAACTTTTGGGTTTTGACTTTGTAAGGATTTTACTAAGAGTTGTTTAGCTGACTTGTCTTCATAAAAACTGAGACCTCATTACGAATTTCTTTGACGTAGAGGGTGCTGGCTGGCCTAAGTTTAAAGTCACTTCAGTGCTACTAAACACGAGTGAAGTGAGGCTTCTCCGCTTAACAACTTTAAGAGAAACAACTAATGCATTTTAATGTAGTGAACATAGGCCTCGTGAGGCAAAATAGTTTTACAAGGTTCTAATAAAACGCAGCTAGATAAATAACTAATGGATTCTGTTGTGAAGATGCGTAATCTGAAGGAAATAAGTAATGTTTCTCAGCTACCATTCGCTGATGCGAAGGAAACTCATTTATTTTAAATCTCTTAATAAAATGTCTGAAGCACATTTTATTGCAGAACCAACCCAGACAGAGAGACATCCTCTCAGCTGAATAAAAAAAAGAAATAATACACGAAAAAGGTTTAACCCAAGAGGATATTTTTTCCGCATGATGTAAAGACGCCTACATAATTGTCAAGAAGTTGACGTATTTGCAGAGAAGCGTATATAATCGCCCACTTGCCGGTCCAGCGGCCGGGCACTCCTGGAGGGTCTTGCCTTCTTCATTACCTTCCACTTGAAGGGATTAGAGCTTATCAGATCTTTAGGTGACACCACGGCCAGTTTATCATTGTTATCCGCCATCTGAGTATAGGCAGTGTACCTTCTACCTTTCGTCACCAGGTGATATTATCGGAGAACCTGTTATTACGCTCATAAATCCATCCGCGAAGTCATTTTCTGTGAATTAGGAAGCTATAAAGGGGCTCCCAAATTGACCGTCAGCATCTCGGTGTGTGTGCGCGAGTGTGTGAGCGTGGCGGGAAGCGCACACTGTCCGGAGACTGGCTCTTTCTGAATACGGTTCGAGATCACCATATCTGCTCCTCGTTCTTTTTACGCGCCTGACAGTTTCGGGTTCGATAGGCTATTAAAATCGGAGTGAAATATGCCTAGCAACAATGGAGTCTTAATTGAAAGATAATGCGTAATCTCAGAGAGGGTCGCGAAAGCATACGTAGACAAATAGGAATTTCCACTTTCGAAGCGCAGTGGATGGGAACTAATTAGTTTCTTCTCGATTTTTTTGTCTAACTTTTTTTTAACCTCGGCCAAGGAGATTATGTTTTTGTTCGGTATGTTTTTATGCTTGTCTGTCTTTGTTCGCAAGATTAAGCCGAAAGTTATGTCTGGAGTTTCACGAAAATTTTGTGGGCAACAGATGATAAAATTTTGGGAGGCATGGGAATGAAACTTTTTGAGGAAAAAGGACCCTTGTCTCAAATGTTTCATTCCGTAGGGGGTTAGTGCCGTTAGTGCACCTCACGCGGTGCACTGTAGGCATTACTTTGGATTCTTTGCAGCGTCCCTTCGGGCCCTAGGGGCAACACCTTTCATTCCTTCTACTGTGCCTCCATTCATATTTTCTTTCTTCCATCTTAGTGCAACTGCGAAGTATTCCTCCTGTTACACCTTTAGAACCTTTTCACTTCCAATTTCCCTTTCGGCGCTGAATGACCTCATAGGTCCCAGCTTGGCCTTTGGCTTAAATTTTATATTCCTTCCTTCCTCCTCAAATGTTCCAGACTCAGGAAATCGAAAAAGTACACACCATTACCGTAGAATTTTTTGTGGACAACCAAATTTAATATAATCACACTTTCAGTGTAAATTATTATGACTGGAGGATTCGTTTCCTCTTAAATTGTAAGATTTCGTTTGGATCCCGACACCTAATGATTTCTGGTTGATAAAGACAGTTCTCAGAGAGAAATGATGTTTGGTGCAGTATGCACTCTCTGAATTTTCATTTTTTTGCAACTATTAAATTTGCACTCCTAGTCAAAAGGATATATATAGTATATATATATATATATATATATATATATATATATATATATATATATATATATATATATATATATATATATATATATATATATATATATATATATATATTATATATATACATACATATTTCTGACTCATATCAGGATCGAACCCCAGTTTCTCAGAGGAAAGGCCAGGGAGCTACCAATTGATCATGTGGGGGTTAATTGGGAGCGCCCTGGCCTCTCATTTGAGAGGCTGGGGTTCGATCCTGATGTGATTCAGAAATTTATTTCCGTGAAGCACGTGCTCATGTGTCCATTAGTTCCATATATATATATATATTTATATATATATATATATATATATATATATATATTTATATATATATATATATTTATATATATATATATATATATATATATATATATATATATATATATATATATATATATATATATGTATTATAAAATATAAATTATATATATATATATATATATATATATATATAATATATATATATTATAAAATATAAATTATATATATATATAAATATATAATATTATATATATATATATATATATATATATATATATATATATATATATTTTACGTGTACAAAGAAATTAATGGACCGTAAATAACAGACGTAGATATCTAGGCCCAGCTTGATATAAAAAAAAATTATATCTAAACATAAATCATATTCCACTTTTCCCATCGTCCTTCAAGAGTCACCTCGGCAAGAATATTGAGAGAAAAAAAAAAACTTGTGCAAATTACCCTCTATAGGGGGAACCGTTTTGAAACAAGCCGGAGATGCAAGTTCAGAAAAGCTCATTTACCGCAAATGCAAAAGTTTCTCTGGCGTATCATATTAGATTGCTTTCAGCCGGATTTATTTACTTTCTTTGATGCTCCAGTTCCGGTTCATCTCACGCCAATGTTTATCTGAGTTATCTAACAGTTCTCCTACTTTTTTCTTCCTCTTTCCTTCGTTTTGGCGATTTGACTTTAGTCTTTCTTCGCCGTTTTTATTATGGCGCATTTTAATGACAAATGCTGCTGTCACCGGTGCGTCAACAGGCTTTATTTCCTTAAATACTTTTTTTTTTTAGTTTTATTGTTTGTTTTTCCCCGAGATGTTTGCAATCGCAGGTACCTGTTGTAAAACAGAATCAGGGCCAAGCTGTATTTTAGCGAATTCAGAAGATATTTTCAAGTAATATTGAATCTTCAGCACAATATTTCTCGCCTGTAAATGAATTCAGAAGGTATTCTCAAGTAACATTAAATCTTGAGCTAACTCTTGAGCACAATATTTCTCGCCTGCAAATGAACTACAACTATGTTTTCTTATTTCAGTTGTAACTAACCTTGAATCAAGATAGCATTAACCTTTACAATACGCAGAGAGTGATCTACAGAAGGTGCCTTAGTGGTAATCAACATTGTTCCGAGCTACATGTGGTGCGGTAATGCTGTATTGAAGATTTAGTGCGCCATACACGTTATCCGTTCAGCATCTCGTAATTTACACGAGTAGACTGCTCGAATGATGAACGATTTGGCATCCAAGAAGAGCCTTGTTCTATTAAAAGTGTTTTGTAGGTTCAAAAACTCCAGAATGGGTGCTTATGGAGTCGTAATGGGATCATGTCAAGATTAGCGAACCCACTCGCAGCAGGTTTCGCTGTTCTTTGCAAGAAGATTATTGGGTTCGTTATACTTTACATGGGAATAATCAGGTTCACTGTTCTAGACGTGAACACTTCGGTATCAGACATTTGATCCCCCAGGGGCTTGTACTAAACAAGGCGAAATACATTTGACCTCCCAAGCGGCTAGTACTAAACACGGCGAAACAGTGTAGGTGAATCACTGTTTCGCCGTATTTAGTGCTAGCCCTATGTGGAATTGGAGTTCGGACCGGAAAGGGTTGGTCATTCTTTACATGGGGATCACTGGGTTCGCTGTTCTTGACATGGAGATGTTGGGTTCGCTAATCTGGACATGATCCTCGTAATGCTATTGACTTTGGTCTAAGGAAAGTACTGACAGTGGTTTTTAGAAAACGATTGCCCCAGAAATAAACATATGAATAAAAAGGAGTCGCGATTTAAATGGTAAAAGCTGGCCGGTGTTAAGCAAAGACTTTTCGGAGGCATTTACTATTTTTCTTACATAAAGAAAAAGAAAGAAAGAATGAGAGACAAACAAAACTCCGAGTCAAAAGCTTTTTGGTCAGTTTTAACGGAATATGAATTAAGGAGGAAGTGTAGCCATATTAAAAAAAATACCATGAGTATATACTTTTCATCAATTCATAGAGACACGACTGGCTACCTTCATGTTAAACGGTTTTGATAATTAGGATAAACATATATCACAACGACTAAGGTCTTCGGCCAGGAATAGTAGAAGAGAAAAAATATTTATAACCTAATTAAACGTACCTTTTGTAATTGCTCGTCAAGGCACAGTGAAGTTAGAAGAGAAACTAAGATGGAAGATGATTATTTTTTATACTTTCTCGCTTCCCTTCATTAAATACCACAGGGAAGTGAATTTTTTAGTTAACTGTTTTATTGTCAAAGTAACATGAGAGGAGCATTTCTAAAGGTTGTGATTTATCAGTAAAGGATTAATCGAAGGCCATCGTAAACGAAAGGCAAACTAATATTTTAAAATATGCAGTGACTATGTCGTATAATTGGTCTGTTCCACAACAGGATTCGTGCCGGGGAAGACGTAGGCTGGAAAGGAAGATTAATCCAGAAATAACCGGGTTGCCGTAGCTGCGTTATGCAACGTTTTCCCCTAAAATCGACGCACTTATTGTAGAAAGGAATTCTCCTTCGACATTGTCGCAATTGCATAATACACACGAGAACGGACTTGAGCAAAATATTAATTTCATCCTCGACCAACTAGAGAAATGAGCGCCCCGAAGTGACCAAATTAAAGCACCACGCCTATCTTAGCCATTCCGCTGAGGTCTAGCACCAAGCTCAACTATGGAAGGAGGGGTAAGAGTGTTTTTTAAAGTGCATGAGCAAAATATTAATTTCATCCCCCACCAACTAGTGAAATGAGACTCCCAAATTGACCAAATCAACGAACCACGCCTTATCTACACCATTCTGCTTAGGCCTATCACCGAACTCGACTGTGAAAGGAAGGGTAAGAGTGTTTTTAAAAGTGTCTTTGAGCAAAATAATTTCATTCTCAATTGGCCAGTGAAATGAGCCTCCCAGACTGAAAAATCAACGTACCACGCCTTATCTTCACCATTCCGCTTAGGCCTAACACCAAACTCGACTATGAAAGGAGGGGTGAGTGTTTTTTTTTTTTTTATGCCTCGTAACACAAGAAGAAAGTGCCCGGTGAATGGTGGCTGGTCGGAGGCACTTGAAGAGCAGCGCCAGCCATGATTTTTAATCAGGCTGGTCAGCTGCTGGAATTTCTTTCACGAATCTCTACGTATTTTTTTCGGCAAAAAAAGAGCTGAAAAATGTATAATTAAACGCGTCCTTCAAAACTACAAGCTTTTCTCGCCTTTGTAATTTAGGAGCAAATATGATGAGCGATCATTTCATTATGGTCCCCTCAGTGGTTGGTTGATTTTCGAAAGTTGGCTGTATGTCAGCACGGGCCCTTGCTTTACGGCGGTGCGTAAAAGGTGTTAAT
Organism: Macrobrachium rosenbergii; assembly: GCF_040412425.1. Classification (NCBI taxonomy): domain Eukaryota; kingdom Metazoa; phylum Arthropoda; class Malacostraca; order Decapoda; family Palaemonidae; genus Macrobrachium; species Macrobrachium rosenbergii. The sequence continues at coordinate 51,455,798 of NC_089746.1, read as the reverse complement.
TGGTATGAGAGGCCTGATGAGGCCCTCTGGACTCATCAGGAGAACCGAGACCTTAAGTGCTTCCAATTTCTGGTGCTTACTATGATTATATGCCTACTTGAGAGGAATTTCACTCTTCTAGGTTTTACTCCTCCAGAATGTTTGCATCTCTCGCTTCTACGCTGTTTGCAGTTTTATTATTATTATTATTATTATTATTATTATTATTATTATTATTATTATTATTATTATTATTATTATTATTATTACAACAGTTTAACCAGAGCACTGAGCTGGTTAACGGCTCTCATAGGGTTGGCATACAGTTATACTGACATACAATCGCATAAAAACATGTATTGCACAGTATACTGATATGCAATACATGTATTTATGCAAACGTACATGTGCGTGTTGATACACACGTGGGTATTTATTTTGCATGAATTATCATAAACATTTAAATTAAAACACACACACACGCTCACACAAGCACAATGTTAAATATATGTATATATATATATATATATATATATATATATATATATATATATATATATATATATATATATATATATATGTGTGTGTGTGTGTGTGTGTGTGTGTGTGTGTGTATGTGTTTTGTATTTTTTTCTGTGGTTTGGTTTAAAATGTTTGAAGATGTAGACATTCATGAACAAAAGTCAATATATCAGTAACTTCTGAATGAACGCATATATGAAAAAATTCCTGTAATTGAAAAATTTTACTCTCAACCGTTACTTAACGTGATTCGATATTTTTATGCAAAGGCGCAATACTCTATCTCTTGGTTGGTTGGCCACAGTTCGGAAATCCACACTAGGACTCCGCCGCCTTTCCACACCTTACCACACTTACGGGTCGCCTAAGGGCAAGGTCTCGTGCTGGCATAAGCTAGCTGTATCTGAACCAGCCACCATCTGGATGCTTATGGAAGACTGGTGAATAGCGTTATGTTCCCACGATTAGGGTCGTTCATAAACAAGACAATTAGTGATCAAATGAAACTCATTTTATATTCACTGAGCAGCTTCAGAGTCCTACGATTCCCTAAAAGATGGCATAGGACACACGAATCTGATGACCTCTCTTCCCAAAAAATCAGATTCCAGTTTATTCCAATTTATTTTGATTGATATATGATATTTTCAGATGACAATTACTGGCGTAAAGAGATGATGCGCAGGATGGCAGAAATAATCCACGGTCTAGAAAGGACTTTTTTCTATCTGGCTTAGAGCAGTCCACGGTCTAGACCTTGAGTTATCAAAACAAATCCTCTTAAATGTCTTAAAGAAAATTAATTTATTTCAAACGAACTGTAACCATTCCATTATTAGAAAAACTGTTGAATAAGATAATTTTTCATTCTAATTCTGATTCAGGAGATTTGGGCATTGTCATTAATTTTCTCTACAACTCAAAAAACAAAACGCTGTTGGAATGCGGAAGTAGAGGAAAGGCCGGTGTTCTTTAAGAGATATCTTACATTAGCCGTGCCTTAGCTAAGCCCAGTTCCAGGCCTCAATTTCGCTGTTCGTTTCCGGGCTGTGACAGAGAGATGGAAGGAAGATTGATGGTATGCAGTGGGAATTTATTTATATATTTTTTTGATTCCGAAATTAAGGATCCTCTTTAGTTTCAGCCTGGATTATTGTTGTGACCGTCATTAACCTTATCGATATGAATGTTCATCGTTAATCTTACATACAAACACACACATACACATTTATATATATATATATATATATATATATATATATATATATATATATATATATATATATATATACACACACACACACACACACACACACACACACACACACACACGCGAGGTATGTCTATTGAATAACCCGAGTGTGATTCCACCTAGTAAACAAAGCAGTCAGAACCGGTCATAACTGGATGCGTGGTGACTTTGAACATGTCTGAACCTGCATGACAAGCAGCAACACTATGAAGTTCAGTTGATTGTGAGTCGCCATTTAGTTTGGTTGTGTTTTCTGTGGTGGACCTAAAAAATGCTGCAAAGTTTAAAAGTTGAACAACGTGTCAATTTGAAATTTTTAGTAAAATTGCACAAAACACCAACAGAATGTTTCCAAATGCTTACTACAGCCTATGGGAATGATTGCCTGTCTCGTGCGCATGTTTGAGTGGAGCAGAATACTCGGCGAGGGACGTGGGATTGTCAAAGATGATGAACGCCCTGGACGACCTTGCACTTCAAGAACCGAAGCAAATAGGAAAAATCAGTCAGATTGTTCGAAAAGACCGCCGACTCAGTGTTCGAACGATAGCTGAATCTGTGAACATTGACAAAGACACCCTCCATATTCGCCCTATTTAGCACCGTGCGACTTTTATCATTTCCCAAAAGTTAAGTCAGTGCTTAGGGTAAAGGGACACGTTTTGGGTCAGTTGATGGTGTAAAGAACAAAACGGCTAATGTGTTGAAACAGCTGACAGAGATTGATTTCCTGCATGCCTTCGTCCAATGGAAAAGAAGACTGCAACAATGTGTTAGCGCAAATGGGAAGTATATTGAAGGGGACGAGCATTAAATTTGTAATATGCATATAAATAAAGGTGAGTTATTTAATCAGTCTCGTTATTGAATAGACACACCTCGTATATATACATTATATATATGTGTGTGTATGTACGTATGTATGTATATATACATATATATATACATATATATATTATATATATATAATATATATATGACAAAGAAGAAAATTCAGATAAATACAAGCTGAAATTTCGTTTCGTCAAAAGTTAGGAAAGAAATGAACAACTGTTTTAACGTCATCGTCTCACGTTCGTTTTTGTACTTTTACCGATTTATCACAGAGGTTCAACATAAAGAAGCACCTGAGGATTTCTTCAGTAATTGATAAGATTACTGAAATTCGGTACCTTTTTGAAGTGGCCACTGTTTACGATGAAACTTGTCGATGTAGATTTCCAGTCAGCTTCAAAGACACCATGGTTTATGAACTAACTTCAAGCCAGCATTTATGGCATTTTTGTAGACACCAAGTTAAAACTGTTATGGTATAGTGATCTAACGTTAAGACATGTCAATATCAGTTTTACGGATATGAAGATTGACAGGTCAAGCACGAACGTAAATTGCGTGATTAGAGCATAAATCGACTATAAGGTGAACGTAGTCATGTGCAGATCGCATTGCTAAAGTTTTCAAATATTCGTCCAAACAATAATGTTGCTATAGGTATATGTAGGCCTATAGGGAACACCGTTCTCATGTTTAGAATGTCTCGTCATATGATTTACCTCTTCAAATAGGTTGCATCAGCATTTGTAGTTTATATATAAAATCGTTAAATATATATTATATATATGTGTGTGCGTGCGCGCACGTGCATGTGTCAGAGAGAGAGAGAGAGAGAGAGAGAGAGAGAGAGAGAGACTTGAGTACTGCGAAGAGACAGGCCTCTTGATGAAGAAAGATCCAAAACCTGTCCTTTTGTGAGCGTGCGTATCTGAACACGAACTTCGTCTTCTCTTCCAGTTCTTCTGCGTGCTTCAGTGAATAACCTTTTAAAAAGAGAATGCAAAGGTAACAGATCCAACTTGCTCTTGTTAGGCCTAACTAGGTAGTTGAAAGTAGGGTTAAGTTAACCCAAGAAAAAAAAAATAATGAACCGACCTACCCAGCCATATGCCACCTATTTTTCTTCTTCGCTCATTTTGATTCAAACAAACGTCAGCGAGAATTTCACTGAGTAAAAAGGTTCATGATAACGGAAACCAAGCACGTCGCTGGTACTCAATATATAGTAGGTCGTTTTAACATAGATTAATTGGAAAGAATGTGAAAGTAGACTATAGACTTTTGCCAGAGTTCCTTTAGAACTTCAGCCGAGTGAGTTTAACGAATGAAGAATAAGTTTTAACTGAAAAGGGCAAACAAACAAATTAGCTTTACAGATATACTTGGAGTCGCCAGCAATTCCCATAATCGGGGATTTTAGTGGCAAAAGTTAGTTAACCTACGTCCAAATATTTTGTGGATATTGACGGCCGATCGAGACCACAGGTCTACCCCAAAGCCAAATCAAAAAAGTCCTTCAAAAGAAGGCATCGTGCTTACCCCATACAAAAATGGGAATAAAAGCACGTTAAAAGAAAAAGATTGACGTCTGACGGCCCAAAGTTAAAATCAAGGTATGTTTTGCTGAACTGAAGTCATCACTTACACGAGTTGCCTTTGTTAATGTGGTTGTCTATGACAAAACAGATATATTCCTTAAGAGGCACAAAATAATATGCTCAAGGTATCAATTAATAGTTAATCAAATTGAGAGTGACTTCACATGAAAGCTCACATTGTCTGGGCAACAAGATTACCAGTCTCATGCGAAGGATGCTTAATAATTCTTATCAAAATTTTTCAGTTTTAAATACTCTTCATTGAATGGCCAAAGTCAAACATATGCTGTACACACACACACACACACACACACACACACAATAAATGGAGATTTTACTCATAACATCATATTCAGAACTTTAATTTTTTAGCAAGGCAAATAAACTCAAAACATTGCACAAACAGGGGCCTAATTTCCTCTGGTACAAAAGCAGCAGCCAAAAACGTGGGTTACTACATGGGTAGATATTATGGTGCTACTTGGCTTGTTATCAACGAGTCAGCTACTCCGAGGTGCTAGTACTAGACATGGCGGAAGCTTCTTGGGGCGCCGTGTTTAGTACTAGCCACTCGGAGATCTAAGTACTATTTCACCCATTTCTATATTGTGGTCGACAAATTATATTAATAAACGATATCTTCGTGCGGCCGTCTACTTTACATTTATCATTCGGTGTTCAATACTAGGATCGCGGGCTAGGTGACGCCTAGATAACAAGCCAAAGTAGCGCCGAATTTATACAGTAAGCATCAGTTGAAACTGGGGAGTGGGGACTCACTTAAGGGTTTGTACTCAGTAGTGGGAAATATGAGTTCGTGATTGAAATACGTCCTTCTACTAATTTTTAATCACATCACATGAGAGAACAGAATGAGAATTTCAAGTTAATACGTCTCTCGGTTTTCAAGCTTAGCCAGACGTGTATTGTAATTTGCTCTCACTTTATTCTTTCATGAATTTGATCTACAACTCTTGGAGATTTGGAAAACAGGCGTGTAACAGCACGGTAAAAATAGTATGCGTTACTTTGCTGCCAATAATTCCTGTAACATGGTATAAGATATAGGAACACTTTTTAGGGACTTTTTGTCAAGTACTATGCCGTATAAATAGTTGCTACGTAAAAACGATATTAAATCCAAGTTAGTTACCGCAAAAATCAGAACTTGACTTTTCAGTTCCACGAGAAGCACAGAATACAATAGCCCGGTAAAATTACGTGTTTGGCATTTGGCCGTTCATCCATCGCATAGACCTTTGCAAAAAGAAAAAAAAATGTGTAATGTGGTTCTGTTGTCGCTAGACAGAGCAAGGGAAAGTAGTAGAAGCAATTACTATTGTAGGTGTTGTATTACTAAGAAACCTGTGATAAGTTCGAATCAATTAGTACCATTCATGACAAGAATGTTCTTAGCATTCAAAAGCGCCGAACAGGAATATGAGCAGTTGCATTATATAGTAGTGAAAACTTCGAACACTGTCGAAGCTGTGGTGTACTCCAACTAGGCCTAACTTTTCTTTCCGGATCTTCTCAAGTAAATAGCCACGACCGAGTTAGGAAACAGTAAACGTCATGCAATTACCTATCTATCTTTATATGAATTTGGCAACTGAGAAAGTGTCATAGGTTTTGGAATTGTAAATGACGTGAAAATTGCTCGGCGGCGCAGACACGTCATTTTCGCCCTTAGATAAATGAATTTCTTATTTCTCAACGCATTACTAACGTGATGGTTGCCAACTCTCATTGTATTACCCATTTTTAAAGGATTTACCATTCAGTTTCTGTGACCAGGGATTGATTGCAGTCTCCGATAATTACCGTATAAGAATTTTCCTCACCGTAGCTCAAATCATAATATTAATATTACAAAGTTTTATTGAAGGGTAAAAACATCTAAGTGCCAATCTGCTGTTTAGTTTCTCTACCAGTACTTTATTGTGACGTTTATAATTGGTTCGTTTGTTGTGAAACAGAAGGAGCGACAGAGAGAAAGAATGTAATGTATCACTTTATTAATCCTTTTATTAACATTCATGTATAAAGTTCTATGAATTGGTTGGGACTGCCTACTTGGAGCTACCAACCACCTTATGAAAAGGGAGCAACGGCGATAAGGATGAAATTAAATTCTGCCATTTGATACCTTGCCCAGCGTATATAAGGAAGTCGAGCACTGTTGATTTGGTCAGTTTGCTATTCAGCGGTGGTGGTGAGACACACCAGTTACTAGTTGCTGGTCGGTGCACACACGTGCTCCTTCTAAACCCTGAGAGAGAGAGAGAGAGTGGTGATATCTCCTCACCGTTTCTTGCCATTCTCATTGCAGTTTATTTAAATGCCCTTTTCTCCTTTTTGAGTTTCCGAGGGTTGGACAGCAGAGACCCACATTGGGATCAGAAACCGTTTTTAAGAAATGATGCAATTTGAAATTGCCTGTATGCAAGAGAGCGGGAGCTTAAAAGTTAAAAGACGTGTTTTCGTCCAAGCACATGCAACACGCACACCTACTGTACATGCTTACATACACACCCATACAATCAGGCCTGGATGCAGCTCGACGTTGTCGATACACTGAATGGATCACGTAAACAGAAACGGTCAGTGCCGAGGAAGAACCTTTGACCTTTATTGTAGTTAGATAGATGCACCTTAAAGTTACTCTCGGAGGTACGCATGGGGTTGGGGAGTAAAACCAGACACGTTTTCTTCTGAGGTACCAAACAGGGGGCAGAGTGCGTCTAGGGCAACCTCGTAAATTGTACATTTTTCTTTTTTCGTTTCGGAGGAATGATATGGTGCCGCAATTTTGCTCACTTGACTTAAAGGTTTTTATTCCATTTTTATTTAGTAAGGGGAATGATAAATACCTCGCTTAAACGTTAAGAACACGTCTTCCATTCCCTTGACATTGAAACAAGACCGTCTTTTTGACGACACTCTATTTGTGAAAAATTAATGCTTTAAAGTACAGAGATAGTTCACGTGAAGAATGGTACATAGGCCTAATAACAGTTGAGGAAAAATCGTTTGGAGTACCTTATTTCATATGTAAACTCTCATTGCATTTTAGTTTTGATGACCTTGTAGGAAGGGAAGTTAAATACTATGAGTTTTTTTTAAAAACAACATAACGGCACCCGGTAGGATGACTGAAAGACGAAGGTTGTTTCTTGTTTCATTTGATTATCGTGATTCATGCCTGTTTCCGTGTAATGCGTTAACACGACATTAACCAGAATTATTATTGTTAGTGCTTTTATTTCGGACTGCTAATTAGTCAGATAACTGGACCACTTGACGTCAAGGTACGTAGATTTTTCGGTATGCATTGCATTGCATGTTGACTGGCAGACGTCTTACTGGAGCTAAGTAGTTGATTTGATGTGGCCCAGTGAAATACGCTTCTAAGCGTCAGTGTGATGGCGCAAGTGCTTTGGGAATTGGTTTTATGTTTACTAATGTTTATAGTGTTAATTGCAGCATAATTTAAACAACTGTGTTTCGTATATTTATGTGTATATATATATATATATATATATATATATATATATATATATATATATATATATATATATATATATATATATATATATATATATATGTGCGTGTATGTGGGACGAAGACAGCGCACAGTAATGATTTGGTTGTACATACAGTAAGGGGAGCTGGTTAATGCACCTCTTGAACAGGTACCCATTACTATTCAGATCGCTCTGGGGGTAGTTGTGGGTGGGTGGAGCCGAAGTTCAACCTGGGTAATTCTTTTCCCGCTACTCAGAGGAGCAGAAATCTCTCTCTCTCTCTCTCTCTCTCTCTCTCTCTCTCAACATATTTATCCGTAATTCTTCTCTTGTTTGTCACCTTTTTTGTATATGCCTTCTTAGTGTGTTGAAAAGTAAGGGTTTGGGAAAGGGTGCTGGAAAAGACTTTTTAAAAGATACAAGAAAAAATAGCGGTTTTTGTGATACATCTGTGAAAGATGCAAGTCCATATGATGTAAGACACTAGGGATTATGATATTCTCTTTGTGTTTGTCTGTTTATAAGTTTGTATCTAAGAAAATATAATAGGCATGTGTTTTTGCCCGGAACTCTCTCTCTCTCTCTCTCTCTCTCTCTCTCTCTCTCTCTCTCTCTCTCTCTCTCTCTCTCTCTCTCTGTGTGTGTGTGTGTGTGCGCGCGTGTGCGTGTGGTTGTGTTTGATGTGGTTCTCAAACACGTTAGGTTATCACAGTTGTATTTTTCTTGACATTTATTCAAGTGTTTTTGTATGACAGATGACTTAGCAACATTCACATCCACTATAACCAGGACCTTAGTAAGTTACTGACTAAGGTTAACATGTTCGTTTTAAAGGACAGTTTTTTCGTATTCACTAAGTTTTTGGCTTAGTTCAGTAAAGCACTCGAATTGCTGTAATAATCACGCATTAAACAAATGTAAATCTTTTTCGATTTACTGGTGTACCAACCACATCAGATGCAACGTCAATATTTAGGCCTAAGTCAGGTTGCAACTAGACCGTTATTGTATTTCAGGAAGCACGTTAATATTATGCATTGGCGTTTTGAGATTTTACAGTGGCCAAACGTGGAGTGAAGTACCCGTAGACTATATTTACAATTAGAAAAACAAATACATGGATAGGCATTGCATTTGATATTGGAAGTTATCTGTTGTGGTGGGAAGAGAGAGTGTTGTTCGTATTACAGAAGAAAGTGGTTTCGAGAAGGCAAGAAAAATTCTCTCTCTCTCTCTCTCTCTCTCTCTCTCTCTCTCTCTCTCTCTCTCTCTCTCTCTCTCTCTCTCTCTCTCTCTCTCTCTTCTCGAGAGTTTTGACGCGTGTGAGCTGATCTGTCTTTGACTGGTTAACTAATTGAATGGGTGATTGATTGTGCGGAAAGGCTACGTGTGTCTATACGTTCTCAGTTGCTATTTTACATAAGTAAAAGCGTTTTTTCAAATTAAATGGTCACAAGTACACAACACAATGGCAGGTCTCTCCATTTCTTGGGCTCTTGTGGCCTAAATTAAAGAGAGAGAGAGAGAGTATTTATATTTCATACAAAGCTCATGTATTAGTTTTTCTCAACATACATATTAAATTTGCATAAACTCCTTATATATAGGCTACATGCATTCACGAACGTGAATAATCCAGTGATCAAGACAAGTGGCCCCTGCTGAAAAAAAAAAAAAAAAACTTTGACAGACTTGTGAGTTTTTAAATTTAAGTTCGCGGGAGGGAGATGGGTCCTCGAACTATACGTTGTCTTAATAGCAGAATAAGTTGGAGAGAGAGAGAGAGAGAGAGAGAGAGAGAGAGAGAGAGAGAGAGAGAGAGAGAGAGAGAGAGAGATTCCGGTTCTGGAGGAAAGACCCCCATGGTTGAGGAATCTGCAAATATGTTTGTTTGTTAGTTACGAGCTGGAGGCCGCGTACCGCAAAGCCACATCGTGGGACAAAAAAAAAAAAAAAAAAAGTGAGACAACGGAGCTGATTCTCAGATTCGTGGATGATGCTGAATGGGTAATTACTAGATAACTTCGTGTTGTTGATTTTTGCTTTTGTACTTCCAGTACCGTTTTACACTAGTTTATTAAGGTTTCATAGGCTGATTGAAATATATTTAGGCCTATACGCCAGCTTGACGGAGGTGATCCTCAGATTCGTGAGAGAGGCAGAAAGAGTAATTACGAGAGAACTTCGTGTCGTTAATATATATATATATATATATATATATATATATATATATATATATATATATATATATATATGTGTGTGTGTGTGTGTGTGTGTGTGTGTGTTTTATCCCAAGTACCGTTTTATATTGATTTTCTTAAGCTTTTATAGGCTAATTAAAATATATTTAGGCCTGTATGTCAGCTTGACGTAGCTCATTCTCAGATTCGTGGAAGAGGCAGAAACGGTAATTGCTGAATAATTCCGTGTCGTTAATATTTTTTTTTTTATTCCCAGTGCCGTTGTATATTTATGTACATTAAAGCTTTCATAGGGTACTTGAAATGCATTTAGGCCTATATATCAGTTTGGCATTGCCATGGTCAGTAAAATAGATTTTAGATTTCAGTCTTTTTACTGAATAGGATGTCCGAATTGAAAAAAAATATAAAAATGTTGTATCCGAACCTGTTTTTTTTTTCTCTTACGAGAATGGTGTATATGTACGATCATAATTTTCCTCGAGTTAGAAAAGGAAAAGTTAAAATACAGGGAATTAAATTTTCTTAGTGCTTATCCATTACATACATACATACATACATACATACATATATATGTGTATATGTACGGTATATGTATGTGTATGTATGAATGAATTATGTAGCATGCAAGTATATAGACTGCTAAGTGGGTTCGTCCACGCTTCACCAGTTGCAGTAAGAACGTGCTGTAAGAGTGATCGGTCTGTTTTTTTCTCTCGAGTCACCGTTTTTAGGGGAAACTGAAAAAATGAATGCATGATAGCATGTTAAAAATTTATTTTATAAAAATTTTGTAGCTTTAAAATATAAGGTCGCAAATAACTTACACCTAAAACGAACTACCCTTTATATATATATATACATATATAGTATGTACACATGTATATATATGTATATATATATCACATACACATTTATATGTAGGCCTAAGGCTTTTATACCAACCGGGATTGGAACCCTTGCCTTTTAGGGTTGATGCATGGGAGACAGGAACTTTCTGAACAGTTTTAAGCGTTGAATCGTGGATGAATATCTTGTTCAGAAATCTTCCCAGCAGCTGCGTTGTACACGGTAGGCTCATCAGCATCGTGTTTAAACCTCCAACAAACATTGCACCATTCACTGCAATTTTGTATGTGGTCTTGATTTCTGGTTGTTTAAGTCCTTTCTTTCTAATACCACTATAACTCCTGCTATTTCTTATAATATAAGGGTGTGTGGACCCCATTGGTCACCTTTAGAAGGTACGGGTAGAAGAAGTAGGCACCGTGGCTAAGTTCACATTTGCTAGGTTTATGGGTTGCTCACCAGTTCACCCAGGTGTAAATAAGCGCCAGCTTTCCCCTAAAGACTTGTTGAGTAACCAGAGGGTTATACCCTTTTGGCACCACCCCCTCTGAAGGTAAAAAGGTGTAAGGAGGAAAATCTATATCTATAAGACAATAAGTAATTTGTATTCCTTATCGGGGAATAACTGTAAAAAAAAAACGACAGGTGCCACTGGCACATTTTATACTTTACCTGCTCAGTTGAGAATGAACCCCTTGTGAAGAAAATTTCCATGACGTTAGCGACTAAATACGTCTGTAGAGAGGTTTCATGCGCAGTGGCTAACACACACACATATTTATGTGTATATATACATGCATATATGGCTATATATATGTATACATGAAAATTTTTTATTACACCGTGATTTATATGCAATCACGAGGTAGCGTGAATTTAATATTTAGCGACATTTGTAGCTTCATGGTTATATGTATATGTACGTTTTTATCCATTAGAGAGGGTGGCTACAGAGGGGCGGAGCCCATGGCTCTCAACATGTCTAGTGATGAGGTTGATAGCCCTAAGTCTTTTCTTGACCTCAGCTGACGCTGGTCCTCCTTTACAGCTGGGTTGTCTTGGATGTTGTAAATGCAATCCCAGTGGTAGGAAGGGGCCAACATGGAAGAAGAGGAAGTTTTAGGGTGTAGAATTTGGAAAACATGGTATCGAGGTTGTACGAGTCATTCGAATTCAGATGGAGGTGGCAGAGAACGAGAAGGCATGGTTGGCAGGCGTGTGGAATTCCTGGAGTAAAAGAGAATGGAGAAAGTTCCTCGGAAATATGTTTGGAGAGATGCTTGACTGTTGAAGGATATTCTTAAGTGTACTTGGGAAAGAAAATGGAGGTGAGAAGATTATTATATATTAGTATACAGAGCAGATAGAAGAACAAAGGCTGTAGTGGCAGGTAAAGGAACGGCTGGAGGTATATCTGATCATTATTTGGTTGAAATGAAAATTGAAATATGTAGCAGTTGAGGTTTAAGTGAAGAGGAAAGGGTGATGTGCAAATGTAATGAAAACAGGGAGGTTTGATGAAGCGTACATGTAGGTATATGGAAGTAAATGAAAGGGTAATGGTATGATGAGAGATCAAGTGCCACAGAATACTTGGGAACAGGGTAGAAGAGTCTTAGAAATAGATTTGAAAGATAAGAGGGAAGTCTGTAGAAGATAAATCTGGAATGTATGAAGAAATTTTTGAGCCAGCTCTCCTTTATGAAAATGAAGTGTTGTTGTTAAATGCAAACAAATGAATTCGGTTGAAACTGTGGAGATGAACTGTCTGCGCAATGTAAAAGGAGACAAGGAAAGAAAGGGGTCAGAAATGTGGAGGTAAGGCCATTTGGGCAAGGAATCTAATGCCTCTTTCTAACTAAGGCCCCAGAAAAAAAACCGTAAGAAAAGAGAAAGGAAAGAAGGGTAGGGCTTTATCATAGATTAAGAGACAGACCTGTCTTGTAAAGGAAGAAAGGTGATGATAGGAAAGACAGAAGCAGGAAGAGAATTCCAAAGCTGGTTGGTGGGAAGACTGAATAGTACGGAAGAGGTTAGGAGAAGGAGCAGACTAAGGTCTAGTAGTTAGTTTTTTTTTTTTTTTTTTTTTTTCCGTTCCGGGTAGGTCTACTGGTTTTTTGCTATGAATATTGATCCCACAGTTGTTGTGATTCTTACTGTGTCTGCATTCTCGACAGGATTGAGTAAGGCAAAAAGTTTAAACAGTGGACTTGACCTCCCTTCGTGAAATCACCTTTCTTTCCTCCATATGGTATCCTGTTTGCCTCTTTTCTAAAGATGATGTTTTGGCGAGTGTTATGTTGAGCTGAAAGAGAGACTAGTTGTTTTCGCAGTAGCAGTGTCGCATCCCGTCGAACTGTCATTTTTTTTCATTATTAATGTGGCTAAAGCATTGGAATTCTTTCCCTTCAACGGTGTTTCATTTCTTATCTGTGGAAACTTTCCTTTAGGACAAGTAGCAATTTTAAAGCATTTTTCCGTGTTTCCACCCTGTCTAAAGAGGATAATGGGTTCATCTTCTATCGGCTCCTCAATGAAAAAATACTTTAACTGAAGCAATCAACTCTACCCAATATGGATTATTTTATTTACGAAGGCATGCTGATTACTGTTTATTTATGTGTGCATTCATTTATTTATCTCTTGTTATAATGCCTCTCGCCAGAGAGCGGCATTTGAGTGCCTGGAGGGCTACAGTTATTAACTAACTCATTGAAACACTCTTGACTAAATTAAACAAATAGAAAGAAACGAGATCCCAAGACCCAGAGGAATTGGACAGTTATTCAAAGCTTTTTGTTGTGCACTTCACATTTCCTCTCGCTCGAGGCCGCCCTTCGACCTATCGCCCAAAAGGTGATTAACTCCGTAGGGGGGTTAGTGCCGTCAGTGCACCTCACGTTGTGCACTTTAGGCATTACTTAAGGTTCTTTTCGGCGTCCCTTTGGCCCTTAGCTCCAACCTCTTTCATTCTTTTTTCTGTACCTCCGTTCATATTCTCTTTCTTCAGTCTGACTTGCCACACTCTCTGACAATTGTTTCACAGTGCAGCTGCAAGATTTTCCTCCTGATACACCTTTCAGACCTTCTTGCTGTCAGTTTCCCTTTCAGCGCTGAATGGCCTCATAGGTCCCAGCGTTTGGCCATTGGCCTAATAATATATATTCCAAAAGGTGATCAGGGTTGTTTTAACAAGGACCTCGGCTTCGAAGCCCCGAGGTATTATTGATCGGGTTTCCAGTTGACGTTGCTTACGCATTAGGTAAGTAAGCGTTGTGATTACAGTAAGTTCTGAAAAGTAAAGAGCGAAAATCGAGAAAAGTAAAAACAATTTTACTATCGCAGTGGTTTGAATCGAACGTAGCAGCTTTCAAAACTCGCGCAAGTCAAAGTATCGATCCACACGTTTTTCCGCTCGATCATTGCATTTACAATCGCGAATGCAGCTCTGTGCATGCAACGAGGCCGTTATTCTGAGAGAGAGAGAGAGAGAGAGAGAGAGAGAGAGTTTTAAGAGCCAGCACTGTGAGAGTCTCTATGCTTGTCAGCTTTCGGAGATAAGGACTTGGGATTCTAAACAAACCTTGGGAGGAGAGAGAATGAAACGAACGTAGGGATACGAAAAATGAGAGAGAGAGAGAGAGAGAGAGAGAGAGAGAGAGAGAGAGAGAGAGAGAGTATGCATGTAAATGCGCGTGCGCAAAGGCAGGTGAGGACTTGGTATGCAGAGAATGCATGAGTCAGTGACGACGCATCACTCCGACTAGGGTGGTGAGGTTGGATGGGTGACAATTCTGTGGTTGGGGGGGGGATACAACCCTCCAGAACGGCGTGGGTGCCAGGAGAGATGAAGATGGGCAGGAAGGGAGAAGGGGGAGGGGCGTGAAGTGTGGAGGTAGGGCGAAGGTAGAAAGAGAAGGAGCAAGTATGAGAGTTATCTAAAAGGGGGATATATAGAGGGGGAGTTAAGCGTTGACCTTGAGTTTGAGCGGAGAGAAAAAGCGAGAAGGGAAGAGTTGCTACGGTGATTAGGAAAGGAATGGAATTATGGCAAATGGGGGATGGGCGTGAAAGCTTTTGGGGAGAGGATATAGGGTTGTGGGGTGGTGGTTGGTAAATGCACTGCAATAAACGAGATGGCATGATAATGGAATGGAATATAAAGGAAGGCATCTTCATGCCAATGACAGTAGAGGGTGGGATCACAATCCCTTTATGCTCCCTCACCAACTGACCCTCTTAACCCTTACTCTTCTCTCTCTCTCTCTCTCTCTCTCTCTCTCTCTCTCTCTCTCTCTCTCTCTCTCTCTCTCTCTCACTCATAATATTTGCAGTCATACACGTGGCTTTTGACAACACTTGCCATAAAAGTTCGCGAGGGGAGCAGAGTGAGTTTCTGTTAAGATAGGTCAGTGAGCTTGAGCTACTTGGATTATCATTTTTATCACCACTGTTCTGTCGTCGAGGTCCAGGAGAATGGTTTGAGTTTATTCTCGCTCGCAGATTCTTTATTTTACTGAGAACTCGTTTGAAAAACCCCCTTCTTTTCGTGTAGCACATGGCGTTGAGACGACGTTTTCGGTAAACTCGGTCTCTGACTTGTTTCTGTACTTATTGATGGTTCTGCATTGAGTTGCGGATTTTGCATTGGATTTTGTCAGTTATCTGGAAGTCTTTGTCAGCACTAATAGTTGGCTTGTCTCTCTTTTGATGCATATCTTTCAATAGTAAGAGTAATTTTTCATTACATAAACTTGAATATATATGTCAAAGGTTGTGTGCATCCTCTCCACTTCATGCATAATGTTTTAGGAATGTTTAGGAATATTTCTTGCCCGATTTACAATATGTAATGTTTTTACTCTGCGCGTTATTCATCTAAGTAATGTTAGACAAAAGGTGAAAAAAAGAAACAGCAGATTAGTATCTAGTATTTTGATAAACACCAGAGTTTGTTATTTCATAATATTAATGACATGAAAACGTATGCATGCCCAGATTAACTAGTACCATATTGATATCTCCTACGACAGAAGAAGTTATTTTACCACCATGTGTGCGTATGCTGACAAGCTTTTTTTTTTTTTTTTTTTTTTTTTTTGCGAATCTGGGTAAAAATATTCATCGGAAAACCTTAGCGGCGATGCATTTGATTATTAGTTGTCAAGGAAACACTCGCCCATTATTCATCAGCTGGCTGTGCACGCATGTACTATCATTTGTGAATTAAAGTGAATGAATATTGAAGAAAACGACGGTAATTTGTTGGGGAAACTCTTATAGGTTAACAGTTGATTTGTGCGTAACGTAGAGCGGCAGAGGTTGCGTCTTCCATGTTTAATGCAGTTTCAGTCATATTGTTTTTGAGAAGGGTTATATGTAGTAGCCTATGACTCGTGATTAAATAGCTAAATGATAGAATTGTCAATGACGCAAAAAAAGATAATTAATGTTGTAGTTTTTGTGTTGAAACGATGAATAATTATGAATGTTTTGACTTTTTCCTGATGCTTTATTGACAGTGAAATTTGAGATATTAGCTCTTCCCGACTGTTTTCACTTGTTAATTTATTAACGGATTCTAAAGGTCAATATAATTGTAGGACTTGTACTATATGATTTGAATGACGTGTTTCACTCAAGTGTGTATATGGTTCTTACGCATTTTGTCATACGTTTGGCAGTGAAAACGAAAGAAATAAAATCCATTGTATTAGCTCTTACATGATAACAATCTGTGTATCAGTGGAATCAAGATCAAGAGCTCTTTCACAGGGTATGAAAATTATTAAAATCTGGCGTTTACTCTGGTGGAATTTACCATGATGGAATTTTCCGTGGTGGAATTTATCGTAGTGGAATTCACCTGTATGTATGCATGTATGTACAGTGGCCCAGTTCATCGTAAGCGCAAACCTCCCCGTTACAACGTCATTTGTGGGTATTATCTTTGTTAAAATCTGTTTACGTAATTTATTCGTTGGTTCCAAAGATGGATGTCGTTCTTCTTTAGTGGCTAAGAATAATTCTGTTGAAGCCATTTTTTACTTTTCTTGTTCATGTAAGAAAAACCATAAAAAAAGTTATGTAAAATTTGTTTCTCCATATCCTCATTCCTTATTTTTTTCACATTTCGATTCATCTGCATGCCTTTGGACCACGTTCCCGAGTTCGCTCTCTTTTTCTTACTTATTCAATATAGAGGGCCGTATCTGCTGTTATAAAGATCCCAATTTTCCATGATGATTTTAATATATTTATTTTTCGTTAACTGGGGCTCGCACGATGCAAACCGATTTGCGGACGTTCAATAGTGACCGGGATTGAGGCTACGATAAGCACGATACCATGCATCATGATGTTATCGAATCAGATCTGTCTACCTCGAGAGGTGGATTTGGCACAGAAGTGAGCAAGTGATGTACATGATGCTGTTGCAAAATGATTGAAAATTTTTTCATTTCATGACGAAAGGGCACACACACACATATGTTCATGTATAGCCTATGTATACATATGTATGTATATATATGTGTGTGTGTGATATCATATATATGTATATATAATATGTATGTATAATATATATAGTGTGTGTGTGTGTGTGTTGTGTGTAATATGTATGTATGTGTAATATGACAAATATCGCCTGATTGCAAGTTCGTCCTCTTTGGGGACTCGTCCCATTTTAAAAGCAAGGAAAGAGAACTAAGTGAAATAAACCTTTGTTATAGATTACGCAACGAACACCAAAACTCAATAGCCAATTAGGGGAGATCTGCTCTCCCCCCAGCCTCTCGCCCCGGCCCTTCCCCATATCTCCCAAAAACCGGTTATTATTTTGTCATCCCCTCGTTTCAGCTGTTTTCCTTTTTCGTACCCGTTCGGTTTTTCTTTAACCTGTTCCTTGAGTGATTGGCCTTTGGCCTCCTCTTCCTCCTTCAAAGACTCGACATTTTCGGCTCCACTTTGAGTGTTTCTGTTGAAGTTTGTCGTTCCGTCTGTCTCGCAAATATCTTCTTTATTTTATTTGAAAGTTTTTATTTTAATCTTGTTTTTCAATATTTATTAATCCGTGTTTATGGACGTTTCTTTCCACAGATTTAAGTTCCTTTTACCTTGTTCTTAACAATTTTTGTAGTTTTTTGTGGGCTTTTTCTACAGATTTTAAGTTTTTTTTTATCTTGTTTTTAAAATTTTTTTTAGGTTTTTAATCTTTTTGTGGACCTTTTTAACAGCTTTTTACGTAACCTTTTTGTATCTTGTTTTTAATGTTTTTTTGGGTTAGATTTTTGCTTTTTTGTGGGCTTTTTCCACAGGTTTATACTTAAGTGATGTATATCTTGTTTTCAAGAATTTTTTGTGTTAGATTTTTTCTGTTTATGGATCTTTCCACAGATTTTTGCTTAAAGTTTTCTGTATCTTGTTTTTAAGAATTTTTTAGTTGCATTTTTTATCTTTTTTTTTTTTTTTTTTTTTCAAAGATTTTGTCCTTGTGGATTGTCTGAATTTTATCTTGTCTTCACGGGCTATACATATATATATATATATATATATATATATATATATATATATATATATATATATATATATATATATATATATATATATATATATATATATATATATATATATATAGCATTATTATGGTTCCGTTCTCAGCTACCACTCAGTTGGTCGCGAGTTCGAATCTCCGACCGGCCAGTGAAGAACAAGAGGAATTTGTTTCTGGTGATAGAAATTCATCTCTCGCTATAATGTGGTTCGGATTCCACAATAAACTGTAGGTCCCGTTGTTAGGTAACCAATTGGTTCTTAGCCACGTAAAAATAAATCTAATCCTTCGGGCCAGCCCTAGGAGAGCTGTTAATCAGCTCAGTGGTCTGGTTAAACTAAGATATACTTAACTTTTAACTTTGCGCGCGTTATGGAACTGAAATAAAAAATTGTTGCCATGTTTCTTTTAATAAATATTTTTTCAAATCTTGATTTCAAGAATTATTTTTAGTTTTTTAAAATGAATTTTTGTGTGCTTTTGTTTTTATTGTGTTAGATTTATTTGCCATGTATTTTTATGTTTTTTGTTAGATTTTATTTTTTTTATGTATTTTTTCCCACAAAGTTTAACCTCTTTGAATGATCTAAATTTTGTCCTCGTTGTGTTCACATTACTTTTTTCAGCATTGTTGCTTGTATTTACTGAAATTTCTCATACTTGTTTGTTATACAAGCACAGTCCTACGGAAAGGTTAACGCCATGGAAACTCATAAAACCTACTGTACTATGCAAGTCCAAAAATTACCGTAATTTCCATGCATATATTTATCAGTAACTAATGCTTGATTTGGTGGAACAAGATCCAGAGTTAACATTATAGACCTTGCTCCGCTCCTGCTTTTAGGATCAGAATCTAGAATCTCCCTGATGTAAAAATAAAATATTGTTTATATGGCCAGGTCTTACAGGATATTGGTGCTGCTGGATTCGTCATGTAAATGATTTTATGACAGTTTAATCAAGAAAGTCG
>NC_089746.1:51339011-51431511 GCF_040412425.1 Macrobrachium rosenbergii | reverse complement strand
TCGCTGGGTCCTTTCTTGCATTTTCGGTTTCTTTCCAAATTGGCTTTTAATATGTTGCATGGTACAAGACTGCAGTTCAGTATTTTTGTTATATGTGCCAGTATTTTCTTCGGTTTTGTAACTGTATTTTTACCCAAAAATTTGTACTTCGTTTGCCAGGTATTAACCTCATAATATTTTTATTTATAGACAAACACCTTTTCATTTCATTGGGTTTTTAAAGGAGCATTATCAGTTTTTTTTCATGGATTTTACCTTTCAGAAAATACCGATATTTTCCTTTTACCTTTCAGAAAATATCAGAAAACACCGACATTTTCCTTTTACCTTCCAGAAAATACCGACATTTTCCTTTCACCTTTCAGAAAATACCGACATTTTCCTTTTACCTTTCAGAAAATACCGACATTTTCCTTTTACCTTCCAGAAATTACCGACATTTTCCACCGTCTGATTGTTGTACAAGAACGACTTACATCTGATAACGTACTTCTTTGGTGACAAACTCTTCTTTTACTTTGTTGCATTCTTCTCCATATCCTTTTTTTCAGTTTTGTTCACAAGAGAAATTATATATTCCTACTGCTCTCTCCATTACCACATTCTTTGTTTTTCCTTAGCTATTTCTTTCTCAGTAATCTTTTAATTTTAGTTCCCTTCATAAAATAATTTTTTTTCTGTTCCATTCACAAAACAGTAATTTTTCTGTCCTCTTCATTCACAGCAAATTTTTATACTTTAATTTTTCTTTCTGTTGCTTATACTTGAGAGGTATTTTCTTTCTTCAGTCACAATCCGATCCATTCTTAAAGTATAATTTTCACTTTGGTGTTTTATTGCTTGTACAACAATCGTATATCGAGTTTTAGTATTATTTCAGTGATAATTGATAATAATGATAATAGTAGTGAACCTAGCTATAGTATTCCCAGCTTAATAAATGGTATTCTTCTTCTTCTTCTTCTTCTTCTTCTTCATATTATTATTATTATTATTATTATTATTATTATTATTATTATTATTATTATTTTTTTTTTTTTTTTTTTTTTTTATCTCTCACAGTCATCCTATTCGACTGAGTGGTTTTTATAGTGTGGGGTACCCGGCTGCATCCTGCCTCCTTGGGAGTCCATCGCTTTTCCTCACTATGTGTGCTGTTTCTATTATTATTATTATTATTATTATTATTATTATTATTATTATTATTATTATTATTATTACCACTGCAGTTTTTGCAGTGGGCACTGCCCACTTCTTAACTACAAGGAGCATCAGCCTGTGAGGTATGAGACAAAAGCACAAATTCATAATCAGCACGAAACCATTTTGTAGGTACAACAATTTCATAACTGATGATTAAACCCGACATTATCAAAGTCGACTCAAAAGTCACACCGAAGTCACTCCATCGCACTCTGGGGAGAACTTGTCCCATTTTGCGGTAGTTACCATCTCGTTTACGCCCTCAGTCAAGTTCTTTGCTTCCATTGCTTGGAACCTCTTGACTTCCAAATGCTTCGTTATCTCCCCCTCCCACCCCCCTTCTTATGATCTCCGCCGCGGACTGAGTTGGGAGGGCGTAATGTCTCCACTCGTGTTTGTATGTCTGTGTTAACAAGGTATGCTTTGTCCTTTTTATTTCTGGCATCAGGGTTTAATACTCCTCAGTTTGCCCCGTAGGGCGGTAGCGCGATCAGTGCTCCTTACGCGGTGCACTGTAGGCATTACTTAAGGTTCTTTGCAGCGTCCCTTCGGCCCCTAGCTGCAACCTCTTTCTTTCCTTTTACCGTACGTCCGTTCAAATGATCTGTCTTTTTCCATCTTACTTTCCACCCTTTCCTAACGATTGATTGATAATGCAACTGCGATGTTTTCCCCCCGTTACACTTTCAAAATCTTTACTCTTAATTTCCCTTTCAGCTCTGAATGACCTCATTGGTCCCAGGGCTTAAATTTTATATTCCACTTCCAACTACTCAGTTTGCTGGGAGCTTTATCTTGGCTACAGTTAACTGTGGAATAGTTTGGCTAAAGCAGTTTGGAATCTTCTCATCTCCAAATATTTAAGCGTGGGGCAAATTCATTCCTTCTCTCTCTGCTGACGTTTCCCAAACCAAATTCAGGTGCTTTGGTTGAATTTCCTCACGTTTCTTTATTTATCACCTTTTCCTATAACTTTCTCTCTCTCTCTCTCTCTCTCTCTCTCTCTCTCTCTCTCTCTCTCTCTCTCTCTCTCTCTGCAGGCTGATCTACCTTTGGAGCTCTCTTGGGTTTATAATCTGTTAACTCTTGTCCTTAAGGGTCTTCACCTGAAGATTTCAAGAAAGAAACGAAAGTTTACCGTTGGTGAATGTCACTGAAGACCAGGGCAATTTGTCGCCATGGAAACCTTCTTTCCCATTATAAAGTATTGGTCTTTTCGAAGAATTTATAGTGAGGGGACGTTTTGGTCACTTTGTCTGGATATTATTTGAATGTCATCGAAACGAGGGAATGTGATGTGAGGATCGATTTTTTCACGGGACCCGATATACGAAGGTTATTCATCTTTTCTTTCCAAGGTTGTTCACGTGAAGAGAGCTGGTATGACGTAATGTCACACGCAGTGGAATGAATTTTTTTTCCCATTCATTAATTCGCTTACTCAGTTCGTACCTTGTTTTTCCTACTATTTATTTCCGTTAGCGCTCCGAAGATATTCACTATTCATTTCAACTCTTGGGCCGGCTCTTCAGAAACTGTTTTAAGAAGACGTCATCGACGTGACATAATGTTTTGAACATATGTTTACTATATGCTAATTACTAATCAGCTAAATAGTTTCAAGATATTCCCCAAGCAGTCCTCGTAATGACGAGGAAAAGGAAAGATTAAAATCCCATAAACAAAACCAGGAATGATAATTTGGGTGCGGGATTGGCAGAGATAAATAAACAAATAAACAGCATATCGTTAATTGCCTTCTTCACTTCAAGTACCCACCAGAAGTGTTCTAACTGTTGTGAGGAAAGCAGCCACGGGAAGTTTACTAACTTTCCGTAAGAAGAAACAGCGATAAGCTTTTTTTTTCTCTCTTTTTTACTCGGCGCGCTGCGCAACGTCGCGCATTTTGCGCCGCTTCTGGACCGACAAGCACGCGGGCTTAAGCACAATCACATCGTATTCATTTAAGACGTAGTTTTCTTGCACCATAATGCGTGGGCGCTGAGGAGAATGGGGGCGGGGTGAAAATGGAGTGGGAATTGTTGGATAAAGGGTATAGTAGTAGTAGTAGAAGTAGTAGTAGTAGTAGTGGTAGTAATAGTAGGAGGAGGAGGAGGAGGATGAGAAGGAGAATGTAGAGTGGGAGGAGGAGGAGGACGACGAAGTTAGATGAATGACCGGTTCATTAATGGGAGTTGTGTGTGTGTTTGTGTGTTTGTGTTGAAGTCGCTGCTCTGGGCCTTGAGGCGCTGGGGTCTTCTTCTTCTTTCTTCTTCTTCTTCTTCTTCTTCTTTTATAGGCACGTTTGGTAAAGAGAGAGAGGGGGGTGGGGATTGGATATTTAAGAGAAAGAGGGGAGAGAGATTACGTAATGCTTGTTGATGAATACCCACTACTGCTCCTCTGACGCTCATTGATGAAAAGGGTGCGTGTACCCTGCTTCTTCGGGTTGCGAGTCTTAGAAAGAGGCCCCTTGGTTGAAGGGGAGAATTGCAAGAAGAAGAAGAAGCACCACAAAAGCAAAATTGGTGATAAAAGAGATGAGTAATACGGACAAACACACACACACAAACAAACAAGCACATGCGCATCACACACGCATTCACAGAAACAACGCCGTGGGCGTTGGGATATACAGTGATCAAGCATCTTGCCCCAGAAACTTCAGAGATATTAAGTTGAATGTGAATGTGGGATGTTGTTTTGTTTTTGGTAGTCGTTGCTGTTGCTTTTTTTTTTTTTTTTTTTTTTTTTTTTTTTTTGCCACGAAGGTTTATCTCACGTGGTTACGATGCTATTTTGTAAACTCTAAAAATAAATATTTGGTCAAACCAGAGCTGAAGAGAATGTATCAACTCGTCTGGCCAATTTAAGCAAAAAAATTGAGAGTATACACCTACAGTATATATATATATATATATATATATATATATATATATATATATATATATATATATATATATATATATATATATAGATATTTATATAAATTATATATATATATATATATAGATATTTATATATTATACATACATATATATACACATACATATACTTACATGTTAATGGTATGTGTCTGTGTGCATGCGCCTGTTCACATAAGGCGTAAATTACAACCATGCAAGTCCATATCTTTCTTCAACCAAAACATTTTCATAATGCGCAAAGAAAAATTGCACAATCTAATGTTGAGAAATGATTTGGGAGAATAGGCAGAGAGAGAGAGAGAGAGAGAGAGAGAGAGAGAGAGAGAGAGAGAGGGGGTCAAAGAGTACACAGGATCAGTTCTTCATAAGTATGCATTATATCTCAGGAAGGCCGTGAAAAGGCGGAGTGGGGACGGGGAATGTGAGTTTAGGGTATGAAAAATATGATGGAAGAGGAGGAGGAGGAGGAGGAAAGACAAAAAGAGAATGGCGGGAGAATAAAGACAGCAGAATAATGAGGAGTAAAACGAAGAGAGAAAAGATCTGAAAGAAAAGTGCAAGAAAAAGAAAGATACGACTATTCAAGAAAAAGAAAAAAGACGTGGAAGGTAAAGAAGACGAGAAGAGTAAAAAATAGAGAATCAAAATGGAATCAAAGCACAAAGACGAATGATGAGCAGAAAAACGTCGTGGAAAATAAACAGTTTAGGAAGAAGGAAATGAAAATTGTTAGAAATTTATGACGACGTAATAGGAATGAGAAAAGGGGCCGATTAGGAGAAAATAAGACGAAACGAATAATGAGATAAAGAAAAGAAGAACCGAATAAAGAGATGAAAGCAGGTCTAGAGATTCCTGATTGTAAGTAGGAGGGTCGAGGTCTGTTGGCGAAGGTGTTGCTACGGGCATGGAGTATGGTATGAGAGAGAGAGAGAGAGAGAGAGGGGTCGTTAAAAACGAATATGTGAGCTGAGAAGGAGTGAGACGGGAAAAGGGGCACTTTTGAATTTTGATAATTATATTACTGTTCTCTGTAATAATGACGTTGGTCTTGCTGTTATCTATCAAATTAAAAAAAAATATATTTATTTATATATATATATATATATATATATATATATATATATATATATATATATATATATATATATATATATATATATATATATATATATATATATATGTATATACGTATATCTGTCTATCTATCTATCTATCTATCTATCTATCTATCTATCTATCTATCTATATATATATATATATATATATATATATATATATATATATATATAGTATTGGTAGGAAGCGTACAAGTGTCCCTTTATAGGCAAGGAAAGAGATTCAGTGGACCAAGTGTTTGTTATAACAAAATTATGTTATTTATTTATTTTCCCTCATTTAATTAAAGATGAACCAATCGCTATTTCGGCAGACTTATTTTATGCTTGTTAAATACTCTTATTAAACAAACTGTTGGAAATTTGGAATTCACAAAAAATTCAATTAATATATTTTGATCTTTTTCGTCTTGGGAGGGAGTGGGTTGGTGCCCGTATTGTATTGATAGTGAAGTAATGATAACATGTAACTTTTGGTCTCTCATCTGCACCAACACATAATCTAGTAATTTTCTCTTTCCGAAGCATGCTTAAGAATCTTCTCCTTTAGAGATGGGGTATTGCTGAAAATCGTGCCCTTTACAGGACCCACTTTCACAAGATTCACTTCATCCTTAGTCACTTCAGGAACTATACACATACCAGCTTTGCTGTTTATTTCTCTGTCTGCTACATTTGCATATAAATCACCTAGCACAATCACCCTTCCTCGTTTTCTGAACCCAGCTAGGCACGGATTCAAACTTTCCCAAAAATGTTCTTTACCTCTTTCTTGAACCAGGTCAACTCTTTTTGTACTTATACACTAAATATAGCAGTTTTTACCAGCACCATATCTGTTCAGACTTGGTTCAAGGTTCTTTGAGATTCCTTCAGCAAAATTATCTGCCATGAATTTGCTGTACACTGATGGTCGAGATTAGTTAAAATCGTCATACAGTGTCTGCAAGATATGCTATGCCTTATCAAGTGTAGTTCATGTGGGTAAACACAGTCACCAGTAAGATTATCTTTTGGGATCTTTTGACATAGAATTACCAATTTCCTTCTTTCTCAGCTCTGATGAACATAACTTTTTTCCAGAAGTCAGAGTACTACTTGTCTGTGTCAGCCACTTCTTTTGTGTCATTCTTTCGGAGGAGGAGATTATGCGGTTACCCTGTTCATTTCTTTGCTTTTACCACTCCCAGGTATGCTGATTTGAGAAGCAACCTAAATGTCTTGGGTGAATGTTTTGTTATTTTGTTCTTGCCAGTTCTTGAAGTAGGTAAGAAGAATATGCTACTGCTTCAACAGTCAGTTTGTGGGCATGGACATTCTTGTTCCAACACTTGCCTGGAAGGACGTCAGTGGTGTAGACATCACTCTCAGTCGATAAATCAGGCAAACCAGGTCTTTCTTGGCGTTTTTGATTACACCGAAACCATTTTAGCTATGTGAAAGCCACCAAGGTGAATGACAATATTATCTGGGACACTGCCCTAATAAGCTCCTCAGCTTCCCAGTATAGGGTTTTAATTAAGGGTTACCACGACCTGAAGCTAATTTGGGTATTTCACTGTCTTCTTACATCTGAGAATAACTGGAATAATTGTGTCAAAGTTCACGAGCTGGAGCCTGGATGATGTGGGTAGCTATGCCTTTGTTGATGTCATTAGGACATACCAGTATGTGAGAAACTAGCTGATTAAAGCCAGTCGAGTTAGGGATTGTTTGCTTGTCCTCATGCGGGAATGAAAAGAATCGTTACTGTTTACGTTTGAAAAAAATATATATAGGCTATATATATATATATATATATATATATATATATATATATATATATATATATATATATATATATATTCTTACAGATTTCCACCGCCATTGTCTCTTTGCTTAATAAGTGTAGGGGTAGCCACCCAGGGTCTACACACAATTGTAGAGAGGTACTTTTGAGGTGTGTCATTCGCATTGGGTCCAGGTAGGAAATTAAATTATTCACTGGGGAGCGCTTAACGCCTGGGAAACCAAACATCCCAGATTTTAACCCTCTTTTTTATCTATCTCCTACTGTGTGAGCTCTGGACTGTCCTCGAATGCTTTTACAGTTACCAGCTGATGCCTCCGTTTTGAAGGAGATGGCATCTGCCTTCAGGCCAGTCCGACAATGATATAGAGATGTGAGGCAGGCCGCTCGCTCTCAGTTGTTACTCAGTCTCAGTGAGAGAAGTCTTGCCGTGCACGGCACTCTTTCTGTGAACTGGAACCCATAGGCACAATCAGCCTAGCCACAAGCGGCTACGTGAGGTCTAAAAGGAAGACAATGCAGATCATCCAGCCATTATTGCAAATAGCACACTGCAAGGCAACCCACAGTACATCTAAAAGGAAGACACTGCAGATCATCCAGCCATTATTGCAAAGTGCACACTGCAAGGCAACCCACAGTACATCTAAAAGGAAGACACTGCAGATCATCCAGCCATTATTGCAAAGTGCACACTGCAAGGCAACCCACAGTACATCTGTTGGCATTCGAGAATTACCAGTTCTCTGTTCGTGATCCTGAATCTCTCATTTCATTTCAACATTTCTCTCCCCAGTAAACACTCTTTGATACCCTGTAACCCAGTGTTCAAGTTCTTCCCTGTGTGAATTAATTTGCTTGTAGTGAACCGTAAGTTACTCCTATGTGCTTTTAATTG
Source organism: Macrobrachium rosenbergii (assembly GCF_040412425.1). NCBI lineage: Eukaryota > Metazoa > Arthropoda > Malacostraca > Decapoda > Palaemonidae > Macrobrachium > Macrobrachium rosenbergii. The sequence continues at coordinate 51,423,576 of NC_089746.1, read as the reverse complement.
TTATTGAGAGAAACCACATTTCCACGTAGCTTTATCTGGGATTATTCTATTTCCAGACACGTGTTTTATCGTTCATCCTCGTCTTCCTGAACATCCATCTTGCCTGAAGAGTTCTGCCCTCCTGCGGCAGGCTTATCAGCTTGGAATATTACACACACACACACACACACACACACACATATATATATATATATGTATATATACATGTATATATATATATATATATATATATATATATATATATATATATATATATATATATATATATAATTTTTCCAAATTAATCTGTAAAGAGGATATCAATATCAATAAAAATCTGGAATGTCTTGCTAAAACAAATCTGTAGCTCGTATATCATCCATGCAAGGTCTCTGTAGCAGAAGTTGTCTGTGCTAGTTACTGGTGTGGCAAACTAACCAGTGTTTAGCTTGGCCACATTTTGTGGAGGAACCAGTAAATTCAAACGCTATGACGAAGAGCGATTCAAGGCCAAACTGCTGTCACAATTAGCTGTTGTTCATTTTCGTCGCCCGAGAGATGAAAGTATCATACTTTTTATCGGAGTCTGAAGTCGCCTCTCGGGTACTCGTAGCTAGAATTGACAGAGTTACTCATCTGGGGGTCCTCTGTGGAGTGCTTCCATCTGAGTGACGAGTAAATTCCCTTTTTCATCAAGTATCTCTTCCGAAGTTCACACATCGTTAGTAGCAGATTTGAGGGAACGACTAGAACGGTTGTATTACCATTGACAAAACTTTGGTTAGCTCCTTCTCAACGAGATCCTCAATCGGTTGTTGTGACCACTTGGCATGATGAATCAGCAAATCTGTACCAATATCTTTTGGTGCATTTTTGCATCCGTTGAAGGCCAGTGACACAATATTTTGGTAGCCATTGCTTTTCCATTTCGCCATGATTTTCTCTTGACCACTTCTAGAATATCTGGAGATGTCAGTCTCCATTTCATTAGTATGTACAAACTGTCAGGGTGTTTTTTTATGGCCTTGTCATAGCTAACAAGGTCAGTGTAGCACTGTTATTTGAACTTATCTTCTTCACTTTTAATGTAATCTCTTCAACGTTTCGCGCCTGTGTGAAATCCACGTTCATTTAGAATCTCTAAGAATTTTAATATCTTATTTTTATTTGTTTCGTGAAATAAAGTATGCGACAGCTGACTGCTGCTGTACGCAGTTTATCTGCAATTTGAACTGTTTAAGTAATTTTTTTTATTACTTTAACCAGAATCCTTGTTTCTCACCACACCATTCACAGGTTGTCTTGTAAACTGTCTGTTTATTTCATTACGCTGGAGGATATGAAGAAACTTTTTGTTTTGCTTTATCCTGTAAGAGTGAAGAGTGATTGCCTGTGACCTCAGTTTTCAGTTGCTCACCTGCCAGTTAAGGGATATTGCCTTCCACAAGGGGTCCATAATTCTTCACTAAACGCTCCTCTCTGCCTTGGGTCACAGTACATTAGCATCATCCCAAGTGGCACTGTCTAGGACATGAAAATCCAAATAGTACTGATTGCTATCGCTGTCAGTTTATAAAATACATAAACAAAACACACACACACACATTCGTCTGTATAATCACTTTTTCACGTGGAGATTTATAAATGCTATAACTAACAAATAAATGAGAGAACTGAACATAGCCCTCAAGCAATCTTTCCCCTAACTGCCAGTTGTAGCATTCATAAATATCACGTGGAAAGGCTAATATAACGTCATCAGTACTGAAGTTCGGGAGAGCGCCTATAAAACTATACTTGAGGCAAGCAGCAGGTAGTCCCATAAAGCTGCACTGACCTCAGGATGGGGGACAAAGTGTTCTTTCGTAGTAGGGTCAGTCAAGCTTTCTGCTTGCAACTCGGAAGGAACAAGTTCTCTCTTCCTGCTCGAGAGTTAAGTTCAGACCTCTCATTTTATTGCCAGTGAGAGAGAGAGAGAGAGAGAGAGAGAGAACTGCTGGTCAATTTTTACCAGATATATATATGTGCCGTTTGTATTAACCACAGCGACCGCTTAACTTCTCGGTTTCTTCATACACACACACACACAGAATCTTCTGCAGGACAGTTTACCAAATATATATGTACTGTTTATATTAACCTTACTGACCGCTTAACTTCTAGATGTCTTCACACTTTTTGGATACGATTTTCACTACAAAACTTAAAATCCAAATGAGGAACCAAACGAAGAAATTCTGGTGCCCGTATAAGGATGCGAAGTTCTTGAACTTACCTAGTTCTGATGTATCGCATGCGGGTTCGAATCCTGCCTGATACGGGCGTCAGAATTTCTTGATTTGGATATTAAGCTTAGCGGTGACAAGGGTATTCAGAAATTATGAAGAAATCGAGGTCGGTTTAAGTATTACATATATATATACACACACATATGTCTCTCTCTCTCTCTCTCTCTCTCTCTCTCTCTCTCTCTCTCTCTCTCTCTCTCTCTCTCTGTACATACGTACATACATAAATACAGTTACATATATATATAATATAATATATATATATATATATATATATATATATATATATATATATATATATATATATATATATATATAATATATATATATAAACCTAAATATGTCAGCCTTGTAGCCCTAAGTATGCGTTTTTAGACAAGGTTGATTAGCCCCCATAATCATATGCAGCCCGATTGCAAACCACTTGTGTTTACTAATTACCAGGTACTTATTTTAATGCTTGGCTCAAGAGAGTCACAATGGGGGGTTTCATGAAAAAGTGCCTAGATCGCTCCCTGTCGTCAGGGAATCGAACTTGACTCCTTCGTTGGTGAGACGAGCGAATAAAATAAAGAAGTAAAAAAAAAAAAGATGAAAAGAGTAAATGAGGGGGAAAGGATCTCCTTTAACGTTTAGGTTTGTGGAATCCCTAAGAAGAATATTTGATAACTTGACGTGGAAGGAAATCATGGGAGAGTGAAGGTGTGTGTGTAGCCCCGGCCATTAGCATATGATTTAATGAATGCGCCAAGTCGCTAAGTCGGTCAAGATTCCCTCCCCACCCCCCACCCCCCTGCTAGGGGCGTGCTTTTGAAGAGGGCTCTTCAGCCTAGGTGGCACCTTACGGCTTCTTCTGATAAGTGCTGCTTCTTGTCTGTCTGTCTGACTGCGAGGGTGGGAAGGAAGCTGGCGTGGGATTACTGCGGAGAATTGGCACAAGCAATTATAAAATGGGTCTGCCAGCAGTGATCGTAAGAGATTTGGCAGTGGACAGTATTAAGCGTTGATTGTATCGATATAATCATCATGAAGATGAACAGCAACAGTTTTTACTAGCAATCCCAAATACGGTTAAAGAACTCTTGAAAGTTTTTACTAACAATCCTAAGTACTTTTAAAGAACACTTGAAAGTTTTTGCTGACAATCCTAAATACATTTATAGAACTCTTGAAAGTTTTTACTAACAATCCTAAATACATTTAAAAAACTCTTGAAAGTTTTTACTAACAATCCTAAATAAAGAACTCTCGAAAGTTTTTACTAACAATCCTAAATCCGTTTAAAGAACGCTTGAAAGTTTTTACTAGCAACCCTAAATACATTTAAAAAATTCTTGAAAGTTTTTACTAACAAGAACTCTCGAAAGTAACAAGCAAAGAGAGATGGCCAGGAAGCAGCAAAAAACTAAGGAAGTTTTTTTTAAGGGTCCCTTTTGATGGATGAAGAAAACTTTAAAGATAATTTTGAAAAATAAATTTGAAGTAAAAGGTAATTATTAATTACAGAAAATGCACAAACGAATCGATAAAAATGATTTCAGTACCATTCTTGACGGCACGTAAGTAATTAGCAATAAGCATACGTGATGAGCAGTTGATTAAGATGGACGAGTAACCACTGAGAAGAAAATGGCAGCCTTTAAGTAATCAGATGAAGCCGAGAGGAGACGAATTCAACTGAGGAAAGATTAGTTGAAGGTTATGGAAAAGAAAAAGCTGAAAAGTAAGAAAAGATATAAATAAATAGAAATAAAGTCACCTATAACCATCGTGAAAGCTACGCTCTGCAGTATCCAAACAAAGATACAAAATACTAAAGTTGTGATACAGTCTACGCTGGTAGAAGAAGAAGAAGAAGAAGAAGAAGATCTAGCTGTTTCGTAAGCTCGGTGCATGAATGCATCTCCACCCATCTCGTCGCTGAAGGCAGAAAGACTACATCGAAGGAATTCATCTCAATCACTTAAAAAAGGGGAGAATCTGTGTGAAACATGACTGCATAATTTACATAAAAAAAAATGTGCAAGGGGAAGGGAATGGACCGTAAACTCTCGTATGATCCGTTAAATGTAAAAAGTTGAGAGATATTCGTTCGAGTTTCCGTTAATAAGTGAGTTCGTGGATGCGAAAAAAAAGGTCGTGGTTACGAAAAAAAAGTTCGTATATACGAAAAAAAGAGTTCATGGGCACGAAAAAACGAAAAAGTTCATGGATACGAAAAAAACAAAAAGTTCATGGATACGAAAAATGTTCGTGGATATGAAAAGAAGTTCGTGGATACGAAAAAAAGTTCGTCGATATTAAAAGAAGTTCTCGAATATGAAAAGATTTCATGGATACGAGAAAAAAAATTCTTGGATACGAAAAAAGTTCACTGATCGAAAAAAAAGTTCGTGGATACGAAAAAAAGTTCGTGGATACGAAAAAAGTTCATTGATACGAAAAAATGTTCTTGGATACGAAAAAAACTTCGTGGATACACCAAGAAACTTCATGGATACGAAACACATTTAACACAGTTGTCTTTTGAAAAGGGGGATTGGATTTGAGAAGGAGGGATATGAAAATGTTACGAATGAAATTCGCAGTTCATAAACGGATAAATTGGAATGGATGAGGAACGCGATGCAGAATCCTTTAAAAAGGGGAAGTGGATAGAACTCTGCATTTTCCACTAACAAAATGAAATGGATGGGAGAACTTGTCCGATAAAGAGGAACGGACAGAAGACAGACAATGGTAGTTCCTTTAAAAACGCGAATGATATGCAATGCAGTGCTCAGTGTACATACATAAAACAGGAAATAAAGCAAAGCTTTAAGTGTAGTGTCCTTTGAAAAGCACACACAAACACGTGTATATATATATACATATAGCCTATACATACATACATATATATATATATATATATATATATATATATATATATATATATATATATATATATATATATATATATATATATATATATATATGTACACACATACACACACATACACACACACGCACACACACACATATATATTATAGCCAAATTTTGACATATTTCTTAAATCTAACATTAGCACACATCCATAGGCTCACGCGTACACGTAGTTCAAGGCACAAACACAGTTATCGTCTTCAGTCTTATTGTCCGGAATGCTAATGAACACACAAGGAGAGAGAGAGAGAGTAAGAGAGGGAGAAAGATTTAAGAGAGAGAGAGAGAGAGAGAGAGAGAGAGAGAGAGAGAGCGTCATTCGATTTATCAGTCTCATTCCATGCAGACCTCCCCATTAGTCTCCCTTAATGAAACTCTCACTGCCCTGGGATCGAACGCGTACGAACCCTGGCGAACTCTGCCAGTGTTCCGAGATGATTCAAACCTCAGGTTGTTTCAGGTCATTGCCCTTCTCCCACCCGAAGGAAGATGATGCTTGGTCGGTGCTGCTGCTGCTGTTGCTGCTGTTGCTGCTGTTGTTGCTGCTGCTGCCGAAGGTTAGGTCAGGGAACTCTTTCTTTGCTCAATACCTTATTGATGGCGGCCTGGGTTGAGCGTTCGAGTGGAAATGCATTCCCGGTTGTTCTCTGGAAACAAGGTGTCTTCATCTTATTTGTTTTTCCTTCTGTGTCTGTGTTTATGCGTTATTCCTTATTCCCACTCTTCTTTTTTTAAAGTCGAATTTTCCGGTCTGAAGATGGAAGGAAGATTAGAGAGTAAAAAAAAAAAAAAAAAGAAATAGATGTAGACAAAATGTTATTAGGTGTTTACTTTCTGGGTGTGGCCATGATACCCCGAACTCGCCGACCTCCAAGACTTGGCAAGGCTGTCCGGTCATTCACATACCCGGGCCCTAGTTCCTGGCCCCCTCCTTCTGAAGCACTCCCACACCACCCCACCTTATCTCTCTCTCTCTCTCTCTCTCTTACCGAATCTGAAACTGCCAAATGTATGCAATGAAGCCTGCATTGCGGTTCGGAAGGAAATCTCCGTTGGAAACGCCGCGAATGGTCCTGTTGCTAGAGTGGTCCAGCGGTGAAAGAAAGATGGTTGCAGTCATCCTTTACGCTCGTGTGTATTTGTCCTCCTCCTCCTCCTCCTCCTCCTCCTCCTCCTCCTCCTCCTCCTCCTCCTCCTCCTCCTATGTGGGGATTGTCGTCGTGTTTACCTCATTGTGTGTTTGGGTTTCTGTAGGTGTTGCCGGGATAGGGAATGATGACGTGATTTGGCGCTTTTGGGAGGACCCATTGCGATGAGTTAGATTATAATTGCGATGTTTTTCCATATGGGGTTGTACAAAGTCATCTCGTAATCGAAGAAACTTACTAATAACGAAATATATGGCGGAAGTGTCATCTGAATTCCATTTTCAAGTAGCTGTTGATTTCATTACGTATATTTTATTTTATTATTTCATATTTGAGAAAACCTAACCCAATATAGTTTAGCTTGGTATTTACCGCTTCAACGTAATTGAAAGGACTTATAACGAAATATATGGCGGAAGTGTCCTCTTAATTATTCTACTCCAAAATAACTGTAGATCTCGCTCCGTACATCGTTTTTATACTTCACATTTGAGAAAGACCTAACACAACTTTGTTTAGCTGGGTATTTGCAGCATCACATCTTGTATCGTGTAGGATATTAAAAAGATTATATTACTTAATTTGCAGAGAGGACCAATGATAAGCTTATTAAGTAACCTTTGTAGTTCTGCATTCACATGGTGGGCGGAGAATTCTCCAAGCAGAAATTTTCGTCCGAATGATTCATCTCCTAAGGCTGCACATACTCGAGGACCCTGTAAATGTTTGTAAACACGACAACATGAGTAAGTTTATATTGGTTTTCTCAAGATAAGATGTATAACAAACTCTTAGTGTCAAGAAAACAAGTTGGAGGAGGAGGAGGAGGAGGAGAAGGAGGGACGCATGCGAGAGAAAGTTTATTAATTTCAGGATTTAATTTATCTTTTTTTTTTTTTTCAAGATGACACTGATATGCGCTCTGATGAAAATTCAGCATAGTTGGCAAGTGTTTCTCAAGTGGGAATTTGTTAAGAAAATATTTATCGTTATGAAAATTTTGGAACCGTGCCATCTGTGGGTTTGCTTTTTCTTGTGGTCGGAACAAGAAACTCCAGTATTTTTTAAAAATGATTTTGACTTAAATTACTGACAAAGTTCATCAGAGTAGGTAGGTCTCAAATATTTTAGTCTGGTATCGCCATAGTTCTTGGATTGGAGGTATATAAGTCACATCTCTTTTTCGTAAGTTCGCCATTTGTTGGTCAGAGTCTAGAGGTCCACACCAGGATTCCCACCATTTAACACTTCACTAAACGTACTACTAACCAAATCATACGCACAGTTTATTCCTTATTTTGGTGACCTTAATTGACCCATAGAAAAGTGGAGAGTTACCAAGGTAACTGAATGCAAGTATACGCACTTCGGCTGCAACAGAACACATTTAAGTGTTCGTATTTTATAATGAAGACTTTGCGCATAAATGGATTATATTCACTTATGACCTGGGATTAATATCCAGCTGTTCTTATTAGAGTTGTTTGTTCTATTTATAAATAAAGTGTGTGATTGTGGATGGTTATTCATTAGGCATAGGGGAGAGGTGCTGTTTTAATTGTTACATTTATTTTTTATTTTTATATTTGTTTTCAGTTGTATTGATACTGCGTCTAAGTATGTGCACACATATAATAAGTATACGTATACGCCCGTATGGATATCATTTTATCCATGTACTATACAGCACAGGCATTACGATGGTACGAAAATGAGTGCGTAAAATGCTAAAACAAAATGCGGCAGATAATGCAGAACAGATAGTATATGATCAAGAGATAAGTCGGGAAGATCCCGCCGTTTGCCAGTCATATTTGTTTCCGAGCAGGCACGAGTGAGTGCATGTGTGTGTGTGTGTGTGTTTGTGTGCATTTGCGTGGGTGTGTGCATGTGTGTGCGTGTGTGTGTTAACCCTAGCGAGGCCGACATCACCACCATGACCTTAGCAGGCCAACGACCGTAGATTTCTCCCGATCGATTCGTGGGGTGGGGGTTAATGGGGGGAGGGGGTCCGCTCGTGTTATTGCCACCATCTGTGTAGGCGATCGCCGGCCGAGGGTGAAATTATGCAGATTTATTCTATCTCGTTGCCCATATGGATTATGATCACCATCACAGGACCCGCTCAACTCTCCCCCCCCCCCTCTCCCCATCCCCCTTCCCCCCCACAAGAAAAACCCCGGAGGCTGCTTTCAGGGGAATCTAAAGGTAATAACAGATAAATCACCGGAAGATTTGTAATTTTCAACAGGTGTGATATGCTGAGGGGAATGATTTTTTTCCCCTTATAGAATCTTGTGGGATGATGATGATGATGATCGATATGATGGTAGTTTTACTGTATGTCAGGTTCTTTGTTTTTCTTTTTACACGGTGAGATTTTAAAATTTTTCCTTTTCAGGGAAAAGTGCCGTTTTAATTTCGTAAGTTGGTAGGGGTTGTTTTTGCTTTAGTTTGTTATAAATCATATGGATACATTGTGTGTACACAAATATATGTATATGTGTATATATATATATATATATATATATATATATATATATATATATATATATAAAAAGTACGTTAAACGAAGAAGAAGAAATATATATATATATATATATATATATATATATATATATATATATATATATATATATATATAAGTTTTGTGACATTCACCGTGGCATTTTTATATTCGTAAATGTTAAGCCATAAATATCGTTTAATATCAAATTATATATACCTCAGGAATAATTCCCCCAGGGTGTAGGTTTTTTCCTGAGGTATAGTGAATTGATATTAAACAATGTTTGTGGCTTTATATATATATATATTAATATATATATATATATATATATATATATATATATATATATATATATATATATATATATATATATATATATATATATATATATATATATATATATATATATATATATATATATATATATATATATATATATATATATATATATATATGTATATGTGTATGTACTGTATATGTATATGTACTGTACGTACATATACGTATACGTATCAGGGTTGCAAAAGAAATTTAGAACTCAAACCACATCAGACACATCATGAAAGAATTCAAAAAGCGTTTTCGTGGATAAAAAGAAGCTTGAAATTTGGCACCGTGTAAAAAATAGAAAAATACAGAATCTGATGAACAACACTAAATGTGCATACTGTCAAAGCGGGATGATGACTGGGAAGACTGACGAGTTTGAAGTTACAGAGAGAGCAGTGTTTGAAGGAGTTTGACTTTCAGATGAGAGAGAGAGAGAGAGAGAGAGAGAGAGAGAGAGAGAGAGAGAGAGAGAGAGAGAGAGAGAGAGAAATATAAGGCAATGGCAAGTGACTCATAAACGGTAGAAGAGAGTCACTGCCCAAGAGAGAGAGAGAGAGAGAGAGAGAGAGAGAGAGAGAGAGAGAGAGAGAGAGAGAGAGAGAAATATAAGGCAATGGCAAGTGACTCATAAACGGGAGAAGAGAGTCACTGCCCAAGAGAGAGAGAGAGAGAGAGAGAGAGAGAGAGAGAGAGAGAGAGAGAGAGACGGAATATGAGGCAGTGGCAAGTGACTCTTTCATATTGGTAGAAGAAAGGCACTGGCCAAGAGAGAGAGAGAGAGAAACATATGAGGCAATGTCGAGTGAATCTTTCATAAACAATAGGAGAGGCACTGGCCCAGAGTCGCGGTCAAGTTCGGCAGAAGCAAATGATCGTATATTTCTTCTTCCTTCGCAGGAGTCGACCACTTCCTGCCACCGATGCATTAGTGTGCCACATATAGCCAGTCTCTTTTCTCTCTCTCTCCCTTCTCTTGGTCCGAAGTATTGACTTATCGCTCTCAGCTGCTCCTATTCGTTTGGCTTCAAGGGTCTGAAAGCAACTCCAGGCTCTCTCTCTCTCTCTCTCTCTCTCTCTCTCTCTCTCTCTCTCTCTCTCCTCCTGTCTCGGTCCTGGAGTTTCGTGGAAAGTGGGAGGACAGTTTTGTGGGGTTGTTAGTGGGAGATTACTGAAAAACACGCACACAAGAAGCATATATATATATATATATATATATATATATATATATATATATATATATATATATATATATATATATATTAACTTTATCACATACACAATTGTTCTGTGCATTAGTAGAATTACTAAAAGGACCCCATTCAAACTGGATGGTATCTAATGGAGTATTTATTTAGAAAAAGTTACAAACTTTCTTGGACAAACAGTCCACATTATCAAGTATCAGTACTACCATCCAGTTTGAATGAGGTCCTTATGTGTGTGTGTGTGTGTATACATACATATGTACATACGTATATTATATATATGTGTGTATGTATATATGTATACACACACATACAGAATTTAAAAACAGCAACTTGCTTCGGTTGGGTCGCCTCCTCAACCCTGGAATGACATAGACCAAGTCCAGGTGGCTTCAAGGTCGTTTATCTAAGCAGCCTCATCCAAAAAAAGAAAAGAAAAAGAAAAAAGATAGCAGTAATTGGTGACACAAGTGAGTCTTCTCTTATCTACCTGCACAGAGAACTGCCACTCACTGAAATAAATTGAGATCGCGCTGTTAAATCGTATTTTTCATTTTATGCCATTTTTGCTTTTATCATGCGCGTATTATTCGAGGTGCATTGCTGCAGTCAATATGTGGTGACCTAGAAAAAAGCGTAGGGAAGGCTTCGAAGGAAATGCGGGTATAAGGGTATAAGTATATATTTTTATTTTTAGTGTTGTCTACTGTTATGCACTCGAAATTCAGTGCATGTGTACTGTACATGCTTGCTTTACAGCGTTAGGTAACTTTCAGATTGTTTATATATATATATATATATATATATATATATATATATATATATATATATATATATATATATATATATATATATATATATATATATATATATGTATATATATATATATATATATATATATATATATATATATATATATATATATATATATATATATCTGTGTTTGTGAATTTATGTAAGATACACCGGGTCATTTTTCATACTCACAAATATTAAATAAAAAAAAAATTCGTTAAATATCCGACTCACTATACCTTGTCGGAATAACTTATATTGGGATTATATGTATGTTTGTCTGTGTCGGCATTTATTAATCGGCGTGTCTTATTTGTAAAAAAATATTTTTCATCCCTTTAAGTTTGTACTGTTTGTTTAAATACGTGACATTCACATGGTTGTGTAATATAACCCCGTATTTGTTTGGAATTATTCGTTACTAAGTAAATGAACTTTCGTCAGTGTTTAAGTATTTATTCATAAGTCTATCTCCTGGCGTTAAGAGTACTTATACTTTTTGCAGTCATGAAGTACGTAATAATATTATTATAATTTTTTATTTCAGGTTTCCATACGAAGTAGTGTGTGCGAAGAATAATAAAAAAACTTTATTGAACTTAAAAAAGACGAAAGAGACTTGTTGGTAAATAGTGTTGGAATTGCATTAAAAGGAAAAAACTTCTTTGTTACGATTCCCAGAGCAAACATTCTGCAAGGCAGTTGGAAACTTGAGTGACGTATTCGTGTGTAGAAATGTTTGATAACGATTAACCTTATAGTTATCGGTGCTTGAACTACGAGAGAAAATCGAGAGAAACAAATAAACGAAAAGAACGTTTCAAGAATAGAAGAAGAAGAAGAAGAAGGTGAAGAAGAAACTGGTGCGTGAACCTTTTTTTATCTTTGGTTTTTTTTTTTGTGGGCTGTTATATACCCAGAATTCCAAAGCACTTGGCCAACGTTCTCTTTGGGAATCTGCCTCCTGAAGTTGCCTCCACGTAAAATGACCCGCAAGAAGAAGCTGCCTGAAGGAGATCGGGTATCCTGTTTCGTCCTGTTGCTCATCGTAGGACTTTGGCTGTGCACCCTTGTGGAACAGGTCACTACGACCGGTAAGTACAAAACCCCGTTTCCTTCTCTCCTCCTTCTCCTCCTCCCCCTCCTCCCCCCCCAACCATTCCCCCTTCTCTCCTTCCCCTCCCCATCCCCCTTCTCTCCTCCCTCCCACCATTACCCCCCCCCCACTCCAGCCGCCTCCACCATGGGCAGCCTTCTCGGCGGGGGGTTGAACTTACCTATGGCTTTCTTCGTATTTGTTCTGTTGCTGATGCAAAGTTACTTCCCCATGTTAAGTTTGTCTCAGCTTGGTTTAAGTGTCATGTATGTCTTGCTCGTGGAAAATTGCCTTTATCACTTTGCTCTAGTGTAGTACGTCTTCGTCTGAGCTCAGCGAATGAGAAAGAAATAGAGTTTCCCTCGCAATATAATGCGTCACTGGCCCGTTAACTTCTCTGTTTCCTAGTGTTTCTGGATACGCGTTCTGCTTGTGTCCTTCAATTCTTCGTATGTGGTACTTGTGGCTTTCAGTGGAAAGAGTATCCAAAATTATTATGAAACAGCGAAGTTAAGAGGTCCGTGGGCCATCATCTGTAATGGAATACAGTATTAGTGAAATATAACTAACATATTATGAATATTCTGTCACGTTACATGTCGTTGAACATTTAGGGAGGTGACTGAACTGGTTAAAAATGGGCAGTAAGTTCTATCATTCACCTAGGAATCTTTACCGTCACTATTCTTATATATATATATATATATATATATATATATATATATATATATATATATATATATATATATATATATATATATATATTTTTTAGAAAGCGAACTGTTTTATTAATGGTAGTTAGTAAGATTTGGAATTCGAAATAACTATTATGTGTGTCTTGATGGACACCGTATACTATATATATATATATGCATTAAAGTATCACGTATATTATGCATTTACTTGAGTATTCTTTGATACAGTTATTTATATACCGGTGTTCAAAGTTCGCCCAGAAGAGCTAACATTATAGTTTTGAAGTCAATTTGTTTTTTATTCCATTGTTAACGGATATATATATGTGTGTGTGTATATACAGTATATATATATATATAAAATTATGTATATATATATCATATGTATAGATACAGTATACATCATATATATATATATATATACATATATATATATATATATATATATATATATATATACATATATACCTAGATGTACAGTATATGTATATTCTGTGGATATGAAAATTTACTTTGGAACTAGGTAAGAAGAGAATGTTAACAAGTCTCTAATACAGGTGAAACGATAAACCGACCGGTAACAATTATGATCACGGGGAATTGCAAACCAAGAAAGACAACGAAATGCTGAACTACAGTATGTACTATGTGTATTTTCACGAGACAGCTCGAGCACAACAGGGAACGTCAGCTGAGCGAGATTGGAAGTAAAGCGTCGAACACAATAAAATCTGCCCGGATCTTCGGATATGACGCGTTGACGTTCACGGACGACAAGTAGAAAATGCGCCGAAGTTCCTGCAGCGCAGTGAAGTTTTCTGTATCGCGTATAATTAAGGCCACCGAAAATAGATCTATCTTTCGGTGGTTTCGGTGTAATGCTGTATGAGCCGCCGCTCATGAATCTTTAACCACGTCCCGGTGGTGGACTGTCATATATCGTTGCCAGATGCACGATTATGGCTAACTTTAACCTTGAATAAAAAAAAAAATACTGAGGCTAGAGGGCCACAATTTGGTATGTTTGATGATTGGAGGGTGGTTGATCAACATACCAATTTGCAACCCTCTAGCATCAGTAGTTTTAAGATCTGAGGGCGGACGGACAGTCAAAGCCGGCACAATAGTTTTCTTTTACAGAAAACTAAAAACTAGCGAAACTGCATTTCTTTCCTTTTCATTTTAGGCTCCTCATCATAGATTTTAACCCGTCTGCGTCGAAGTCCTCAGTTCCAGAGTCCTTTATTCCTCACACCGTAGGACTGGGGAACAGCCTCCCTGAGGATGTCGTGCAATTGGAACTTGAAAAGTTCAAGCTAAGATGCAATGCATTACTACCTAATGCTATTCTCCTTGCATGTTAATACATTTCTATCTATTTTTTTTTAAACTGTTAATTAATTTTTTTCTTTTTTAAATTTAAAAAGTGAGATCTCTTCTCGTACTTCCTTATGAGCACCATATACTTTGGAAGTTTGAATTTCAAGTGAATGGCACCTGTGGGCTTGTTCCATATGAATAGGGTTCATCTTCTGAGTAGTAGTGCCAGTAATATTACCGGTAATGGCGGTGTTGGTGTTGTTGTTGTTGTTGTTTTTGTTGTTGTTGTTACAGCTAGTTCTTGTTGCCAAGTCTCTGGAGTTGGTTTTCACAGCAATTCTGACTTCTCTAGTGTCACAACTCACTTGATCCAAGTAATCCTCCTTCAAAGGCCTCTCTCTCTCTCTCTCTCTCTCTCTCTCTCTCTCTCTCTCTCTCTCTCTCTCTCTCTCTCTCTCTCTCTCTCTCTCTCTCGATCTGATTGCTACTTTCGAGGAGGGTACAAAGGAAATTCAAATCCCGTCCTTCCGTCGACAATGCTTGTTTATTGAGGTTACGTTCTTCGTTTGCTTTCGGAGTTCACTGTTACACCAGCACAAGAAGAAGAAGAAGAAGAAGAAGAAGAAGAAGAAGAAGAAGAAGAAGAAGAAGAAAATTGTCGCGAAGGGAAGGCAATAACCCCGGTTACTAAGAGATCTCGAGAGATCTCGAGAGAGACTTTTTTTATTCTCTGCACGTTTTTTTTCAGTCCCGTAAGGCCTTTTCTTCTTTCCTTTTTTTATTTATTTTTTTTTTTTGCGTTCCAAGAAGTTGTTTTTACAGTCGTGTGTGTGTGTATATTTTTTTCCTTTCTAGGTTTTTTTTAGAAGTGTTTTCTGTTTTTGTCCCATCGATTAAATTAGTTCCTTATCTGAAAATTTTGTCTGCAGTTTTATGAAGTCTCTCAATTTTTCGAGTTTCTTAAATTCTCGTTCCTCTACAGAGCAAAAAAAGTTTCCAATTTGTTTTTTCCCTATTTTTTCCACCGAAGGCACTAAAAGTGGCATCAGCGGCCGAACCAAATTTTGACGTATTTGTGTCAAGTCATTATTTGTATAAGCTAACATCCGTATCCGATTTTCCAAACACATCAGAATATCCCACCTCGTCCCATATGAGCCGAACGAACGAGGAACATCGGACAACGGTTAATCGGTCATGTTCATGATGGGACCATTATTTTAACAGTGAATAATAATAAAAAAAAAAAGGTTAGCCAACTTGCAACAAGTGTTAGCTGCATTTGATATATCAATCTCAAGCTTGCAATATATCTTGAAGGCAACTGCCACGATCATTTTTCTTTCTCTAGCCCCTCTCAGCCCCCAGAAGAGTCTCTTTACGTTTGGCCTTATTTGGTTGTACTTACACCAGTACAAATGAGTTCACCCTTTGCCTTGGGCCTGCTGCTTCGCTAAAAGACAGGCTTGATCGTCACACCTACACACACACACGGATGTATGTATGTATGTATGTGCAGTATATGTATAGATATATACATTTGTATATGTGTATGTATATCTATACATATATGTATTTACACACACACACACACACACATATATATATATATATATATATATATATATATATATATATATATATATATATATATATGTAATTTTATTGGGTTGTTCATTGAAGACATAAGGTACTTGAAAAACACATTGAGCTTTCAGAAGGCAGATTTAGCCAAGCCCATAACGAGATTGTTGGGAGACATAGTGCTATTTACTGTTGGAAGCTGAGTCCAGAAAGATTAGGTTAGGTTCCCAGGTTTTTACACATTATTTTTGGTAGGTAGCATAAGATAAAAAAAGATTGTAATGAGCTAAAGTCAAGTGCCCTATTCAGATCATCTGTACCATTGTCCATTAATTGCACTACGTAAGATTACGCAAGTTTGAGAGGGAGATCTGGAGAGAGTTGAGATCGAAAGGATTGTGATTTGCAAAGAATAGAATCATCTGCTCACGAATCTCTTTCAGTGTGTTATGTATTCAAGACGTTGGCGATCAAATTCTTCCAGTCATTTCTATATCTTGCTTTTTGCGTCAGTTCTTTAGCCAGTCTCCTCATTTCTCCCTCTGTCTCCATTTCGTCTTCCTCCCCCTTCTGTTTTTCCTTCCGTACATAAACTTTCCAACCACCCTCCTTTTTAGCCTTTTTCATAAACTGCAAAACGTACATTCAAGTCCTTTTGCACTCCAATTGCTCTTTCTGACAGCATTCTGAGTACAAATGTAGTATTGACGATACTCTTTCCTTCTTTGAATATGAAGGTCGAAAAGCATCTGGAGGAGGTCATTGATGAAGAGAAGGGAAAGAGTAAAGAACAGACCCCTGGGGAACGCATTCATCCTGGCGAAAAGGCAGATGAAGCTTCGTCAGCCACAGCAGGAGTAGAATGGTTAGCTACGAAGTTTAGTGTGGGTTTAAAGAGTGATGTAGTGAAACCATAACCAGAGTGAATTTGATTAAAAGGTCCTTATGGTAGCCAATTGGCTAGGGGCCCAAACAACTTATATAACTTGCTGCTTATTTGTAACTGTAGTTGCAATTTTTTTTTTAAACAATTGTTACTGGAATTTCTGTGCGGGCTTATTTGAACTCTCAGCTATAAGGCTTTTCATTTCTGCTGCAAATGCCTTTCCATTCCTTCCTCAAACTAAATAAATGGGCAGTGGCAGTAAAAGAATAAAAGGGTATTTCCAAAATTGGAGCAACTCCAATTAATTTTGGTCCAAAATATTTCTGCTATCATGGAAGGGTGACATTAGGCTAGTTAGGTTGAGGCGAACTAATATGTTATCGTTAGGCCGGAATGGCTTGGGGCCAACATGACCTGGATCCTTTTGGTATGATAATCATGTTCCCTTTCCAAATTAAAGAGTTAATGATTTAATAACGCGCACGAAATTCATAATTGTCCATTCATCTAACAGTCACCAGGGCAACGAAATAATACAATATGAATAAAAAGTCCTTCCCGAACTCGTTTGTGGAAATTTGCCCTTCCGCCGAAGTCAGATTGGACCACCTTTTGCCTCGGCTCACGAGCGATGGAACATGGTAACTCGGCTCGGTATAAAAAGCTGGTTTGTGCTCAGTGTACCTGGATTCGAGGTTTTACGCGTGTATCCCTCTTCATCCCCTGGTGGGTGGTAATTTTGGTCTTGTAGAGGGATTTGGCTTATCCGAGGTGTAAATGGTCTTTGAAATGACGAAGGATGAATGTTTCGAAGCACGCGTTCGTATTCCATTCCTCGGCGTTTTAGTAATGACTCTCGTCAGGGCGATTCTGTAATGAAGGAGCGTGCGCGAGTTTCGGGGGGGTTACGTGTGGAGATAAGGCCAGAAACCTGTTGCTCTCTCTCTCTCTCTCATATGCATAGTAACCCAACTGCGCATGCTCATCAAAAGATGCGATGCCTGAGGGGCTAGTTACAACTCAAGCAGATTTTCGGGACCCCGAAAGGATGTATTCCGAGGAAAGTGATCGCGCCTCTCTCTCTCTCTCTCTCTCTCTCTCTCTCTCTCTCTCTCTCTCTCTCAGTTTTTTTTTTAGCATTTATCAGTCCTATACGCCGAAATCATACATGTATACATGGTAATGTTATGCTTTAGAATATTGTCATGCCCACTCTCTCTCTCTCTGTGTTTTTTAAACATTTATCAGTATCATCCGATGAAATCATACGTGTACACATGTTAATGTTATGCTTTAAAGTATTAAAATATTATCGTGCCCATCGTCTTCTGACGTAGAATGCTGAATAACTTGAGCAGTAGAAGGCAAGACCTTGAAAATTGGGAACGCAAAAAGGTGAAGGAAATTTCCAAAGCACAGGCCTGTCGTAATAGCGTCCTTCCTCTTACAAGAGCAAAAGTAAAAAAGAAAAAAGGGGCGGCTCAATTTGTCCCTCTCACTGGCAAAAATCTTGTTTCGAATTTTATTTTTTTTAAATATACATCTTATTGCATGCTAGTGCACCTGGGTTAGTAGATTTTCTACCTGTCTACCTGCGTAATTGCTGTTAATGATTTACAGTGCATAAGGGCGAAAAATGAAAGTTCTTCCAAAACTTTGGTAGATTTTCATAAATATCTGAAAACATTATTATTATTATTATTATTATTATTATTATTATTATTATTATTATTATTATTATTATTATTATGGAACATGCCCGCAGGGGCCACTGACTTGAATTCAAGCTTCCAAAGAGTGTGGTGCTCATTAGAAAGATGTACCAGAAGGCAATAGAAAATACAAAAAGAAAAGATCACTTATTATATTATTATTATTATTATTATTATTATTATTATTATTATTATTATTATTATTATTATTATTTTTTGTTGTTATTTTTGTTGTTGTCTATATGAATCACGCCTTTTCATAGGAATGAGGTTTTAAAAGCTTGAGAGAGAAGGGCTCTTGTATTCACCAAGAACCTCAACCGAGAGGCGCCAAAATGTTTAGAAGATTTGCGAAGAAATTTTGAAGCTATGGTTTTTTTTTTTTTTTTTTTTTTTACTCCCGAGTTCATCCTTAGTTCAGCAGTTCGGTTGTCAGTGGTACAGTGACAGTCGTTTTTGCTTTTTACGTGTGGAAAAAGCTGCGTTGTATTTTTTAGGGGTCAGCCATCTCGGTATTGTAAGAAATGTGTCACTCTGCTGTGCTATAAACACACACACACACACACACACACACACACACACACACATACATACACACACACACACACACACACACACATATATATATGTGTGTGTGTGTGTGTGTGTGTGTGTGTGTGTGTGTGAGCGCTCGTGTGTACAAAACATGAGATGACATCTTAAACAAACAGTCATGACATACACGCACGTGTGTGTGTGTGTGTGTGTGTGTGTGTGTGTGTGTATAGATCGGTGCGATTGGACCCGCATTTACCTTTGTGTTTATAATTGTAACATTTAGAAGTATGTGTGTTAAACAGAGAGAGAGAGAGAGACAGAGAGAGAGAGAGAGAGAGAGAGAGAGAGCTGCGTGCATGTCTCGATCCACTTTCCCATGGCGGGAGTAACTTGAGATCTATTAAAAAAGAAGGGAAGACAAAGAGACTGACAGACAGACTTACGGACAGAAATGAAAAATTGGAAGGAAGTGAAATGTTTCGAAAGGAAATTCGAATGTTTTTAATGTATTTTTTGAATGCAAAATACAGTGTTGTATCCACGAACTTCGGTCTTGTATACAGAAATTATAATATACTGTATTACGCCTACTTTACAGCTGAGGCGTAACCTATGATTAATGCGCGTTCATATTAGCACGGATGTTTATACGCAATATATATGTGCGTGTGTGTATAATATACTTGTGTATATATGTATATATATATATATATATATATATATATATATATATATATATATATATATATATATATATATATATATATATATGCATATATATGTGTGTGTGTGTGTCTGTTTGTATAAACCATTTCCGATCACAGGCGTCTGGTTCTAAAGAAAAGTTAAAAATTAATAGAATGGGGAAGGGAAGTAACTACCTTAGTAAAAATCTGAACACTATCAACTACTTAATATCAACGCAGAGCTGCCCGTCAGTACCTCAGTGCTATATGCCTGCATCGTAAGCTGACTGTCATCGCCCTTCCCAAATATCAAGGCCCTTCTGTTTCAACGCCTCTGCTCAGCATTTAGCCAAACCCTCCAGATGAACCATTTTCTATTTCTTCCTAAACTTATGCCCAGTTCATCTCCAGTATTTCATTGGTTTTCACTCTTTTGTCTTTGACTTTTCCAAGAACAAATTTGTTTGGTTGCAGCCTTTTTCATTCCTTTTACCGTGCCTCCGTTCTTATTCTGTTTCTTCCATCCTACTTTCCACCCTCTCTTAACAATTGATTCATAGTGCAACTGCGAGGTTTTCCTCCTTTTATACCTTTGTAACTTTTTGAAAGTCTGTTTCCGTTTCAGCGCTGAATGACCTCAAAGGTTTCAGCACTTGGCATTTGGCCTAAATTCTGTATACTGTTGTATTCAACTAATTTGTTCATCTGTATAGTTCTTCAGCCTTCCTTTTTGCGTATTTTTTTCCCACATCTCTCCATAGAGCTCTCCAACTCGCTGTCATCAGTCTTTAATATCAGCACATTTTCTTTTCTCCGTTATATGCTTCTCTCATTCCCTGTTTATTACACTTCCTCGTGGCCACACTGTAAATTCTTATTATTCAACTGAAACTGCCTCTTCTTGCCATTATATCAACCAGATTACTCTCCCTTCTACTCTGTTAACGCCATCAGTAGCATCCGAATAAGCTGACGTCATGCCAGTGTAGACTTTTGCTCCCAGAGCACCCTGTTGGTTGCTTAGCTCTCCTTAAGAGAAACAAAATTTAGTGCGATAAGAATAAGAAGTAAAGGAAGGAGTTAAGACAAAAGTATTTGTAGTTGGGGAGAGCAGCACAGGAAAGGTATATGATAGTATGTTCTGTTCTCATGTAGCTGCTATCAGATTTTTAAGAGAACCATGTGGGTTGAAAGTCCCTTTTGAAGAGAATTGAGGAATGTGTCATTTGTAATGACAGGAGGATACTTCCGAAAGGGTGTTATTTGAAAGAAGAAAATAATAACCTTTGGTTCATGTCATGGTACCGTTTATTACCTTATATTGTGCTCAATTCCACCTATCCAGTGATCGAGTGCAGTTCTGATAGTTGACAGCACGTATCCGTAGACTTGTTTGCATGGGATCTGAGCCATAATTGCGGAAACTCTACCTCACGGTTTGCATGGGATCTGAGCTATAATTGCGGAAACTCTACCTCACGGATTAAGTAAAGAAAGAGTACTGATGATATCAAATGAACTAGAGACTGTTTTAAACTCAGTAGTAACTTTGAAGACACTGAAACTATCATTGATGGTAATGGCAGTAAGTAAATAAATAAAGTCTAGTATTAGTGCTGGAAGTACGCAAATACGACGAGATAATGAATTTCCTCAACCAGTCAAGATAAGAGACAGTGACCCACTCTTGACAAAATACCTGCCATAAAAAAAGAAAGTTTAAATTCCGATGTTGGAAGTGCGGACGAAATTATTGATTAAGCGTCTGATGAAAGGCTCAATTAAGTAATTATGAAAGACATGTTAGAAACATTCGTTTTGAGATCATCCTTGAAGCTCCAGTATTGACTTGAAAAAACCCGTCGTTGAATATTTGATAGAGGGAATAAACGGTAGTTCATACGATACGTATTTCCTCGTGTTGCGTTGGGAGGCAATGACCGAGAGAAGTCGAATTTTAGCAGAAGAAGAAGAGGAAAAATAATACATAGACTGACCTCAATCAGCCACCTCACAAAACCGATCAACTTTACACGTTTTTTGTGCCTTTCGTTGAATAGAAGAATAGATGTAGCAACTTATAATTATCTCCCCTTAAATCATCTAGGGCGTAACTGGAGAGGCACTTAACAACGGATCATTTTTTATAGTGGATGAAATTTATGACGAGGCCGTATGTGACTAATATGACATACGACCTTGGCATGTAATTCAGCCTAATTAGGACAGTGGCCTTCATTCAACTCCGTCCCTAATGTATCAGCCTTCTTACATTTCATTAGGTTTTTTTTCTGTTTTTCTTCACCTATGACCTAATGCTATGAGATGG
Organism: Macrobrachium rosenbergii; assembly: GCF_040412425.1. Classification (NCBI taxonomy): domain Eukaryota; kingdom Metazoa; phylum Arthropoda; class Malacostraca; order Decapoda; family Palaemonidae; genus Macrobrachium; species Macrobrachium rosenbergii. The sequence goes on along the minus strand of NC_089746.1, from coordinate 51,401,554 downwards.
TTCAAACCTTGGAGTGATGTTTTCGCAGCGTGACATCGGACTCAGCTTTGTTTGTTGGTTCAGTCTTGCTCTTTGCTGATTCAGTGGAACTCTGCTGGTTCAGTGGAGCAATCTTGGCTGGTTCAGTGGAGTTCTTTTGTTGCTTGAAACAGCTCTTTGCTGATTCAATGGAGCTCTTTTGTTGCGTGAGTGGAGCTGTTTGCTGATTCAGGGGAGCTCTTTGCTGGCTCAGTGGAGCTCTGCCGATTCAGTGGAGCTCTTTGCTGGCTCAGTGGAGCTCTGCCGATTCAGTGGAGCACTTTGCTGATTCAGTGGAGCTCTTGGCCGATTCCGTGGAGCTCTTTGCTGGCTCTGTGGAGCTCTTTGTTGATTCATGTGAAGGTCTTTGTTGAAGCAGTGGAGATCTATGCTGGCTTCGTGGAGCTCTTTGCTGATTCATGTGAAGGTCTTTGCTGGCTCAGTGGAGCTCTTTGCTGATTCATGTGAAGGTCTTTGCTGCTCAATGGAGCTCTTTGCTGATTCATGTGAAGGTCTTTGCTGGCTCAGTGGAGCTCTTTGTCGATTCATGTGAAGGTCTTTGCTGACTCAGTGGAGCTCTTTGCTGATTCATGTGAAGGTCTTTGCTGGCTTAGTGGAGCTCTTTGTTGATTCATGTGAAGGTCTTTGCTGGCTCAGTGGAGCTCTTTGTCGATTCATGTGAAAGTCTTTGCTGGCTCAGTGGAGCTCTTTGTTGATTCATGTGAAGGTCTTTGCTGGCTTAGTGGAGCTCTTTGTCGATTCATGTGAAAGTCTTTGCTGGCTCAGTGGAGCTCTTTGTCGATTCATGTGAAGGTCTTTGCTGGCTCAGTGGAGCTCTTTGTCGATTCATGTGAAAGTCTTTGCTGGCTCAGTGGAGCTCTTTGTCGATTCATGTGAAGGTCATTGCTGGCTCAGTGGAGCTCTTTGCTGATTCATGTGAAGGTCTTTGCTGGCTCAGTGGAGCTCTTTGTTGATTCATGTGAAGGTCATTGCTGGCTCAGTGGAGCTCTTTGTCGATTCATGTGAAAGTCTTTGCTGTCTCAGTGGAGCTCTTTGTCGATTCATGTGAAGGTCTTTGCTGGCTCAGTGGAGCTCTTTGTCGATTCATGTGAAAGTCTTTGCTGGCTCAGTGGAGCTCTTTGTTGATTCATGTGAAGGTCTTTGCTGGCTCAGTGGAGCTCTTTGTCGATTCATGTGAAAGTCTTTGCTGGCTCAGTGGAGCTCTTTGTCGATTCATGTGAAGGTCTTTGCTGGCTCAGTGGAGCTCTTTGTCGATTCATGTGAAAGTCTTTGCTGGCTCAGTGGAGCTCTTTGTCGATTCATGTGAAGGTCATTGCTGGCTCAGTGGAGCTCTTTGCTGATTCATGTGAAAGTCTTTGCTGGCTCAGTGGAGCTCTTTGTTGATTCATATGAAAGTCTTTGCTGTCTCAGTGGAGCTCTTTGTCGATTCATGTGAAAGTCTTTGTTGTCTCAGTGGAGCTCTTTGTCGATTCATGTGAAGGCTGGCTCAGTGGAGCTTTGCTCATGTGAAGGTCTTTGCTGGCTTGGAGCTTGTTGATTCATAGGTCTTTGCTGGCTCAGTGGAGCTCGATTCATGTGAAGGTCTTTGCTGGTTCATTGCAGCTCTTTGTTGATTCATGTGAAGGTTTTTGCTGGCTGGAGGCTCTTTGTCGATTCATGAAGGTCATTGCTGGCTCAGTAGGTCTTTGCTGATTCATGTGCAGCTCTTTGTTGATTCATGTGAAAGTTTTTGCTGGCTCAGTGGAGCTCTTTGTCGATTCATATGAAGGTCTTTGCTGGCTCAGTGGTGCTCTTTGCTGATTCATGTGAAGGTCTATGTTGGGTCTGTTGTTGATTCATGTGAAGGTCTTTGCTGGCTCATTCATTTGTGATTCATTTGAAGTCTTTGCTGGCTCAGTGGAGCTCTTTGCTGATTCATATGAAGGTCTTTGCTGGCTCATTGGTGCTCTTTGCTGATTCATGTGAAGGTCTCTGTTGGCTCAGTGGAGCTCTTTGTTGATTCATGTGAAGGTCTATGTTGGCTCAGTGGTGCTCTTTGTCGATTCAAGTGAAGGTCTTTGCTGGCTCAGTGGAGCTTTTTGCTAATTCATGTGAAGGTCTATGTTGGCTCAGTGGAGCTCTTTGCTGATTCATGAGAAGGTCTTTGCTGGCTCTGTGGAGCACTTTATCGATTCAAGTAAAGGTCTTTGCTGGTTCATTGGTGCTCTTTGCTGATTCATGTGAAAGTCTTTGCTGACTCAGTGGAGCTCTTTGCTGATTCATGTGAAGGTCTATGTTGGCTCAGTGTAGCTCTTTGCTGATTCATGCGAAGGTCTCTGCTGGCTCAGTGGTGCTCTTTGCTGATTCATATGAAGGTCTATGTTGGCTCAGTGGTGCTCTTTGTCATTAATATGAAAGTCTTTGCTGGCTCAGTGGAGCTCTTTGCTGATTCATGTGAAGGTCTTTGGTGGCTCAGTGGAGCTCTTTGTTGATTCAAGTGAAGGTCTTTGCTGGATCAGTGGTGCTCTTTGTCGATTCATGTGAAAGTCTTTGCTGGCTCAGTGGAGCTCTTTGCTGATTCATGTGAAGGTCTTTGCTGGCTCAGTGGAGCTCTTTGCTGATTCATGTGAAGGTCTTTGCTGGCTCAGTGGAGCTCTTTGTTGGCTCAGTGGTGCTCTTTGCTGATTCATGTGGAGGTGTTTGCTAGGTCAGTGGAGCTCTTTGCTGATTCAAGTGAAGGTCTTGTTGGATCAGTGGTGTTCTTTGCTGATTCATATGAAGGTCTTTGCTGGCTCAATGGAGCTCTTTGTTGAGTTATGTGAAGGTCTTTGCTGGCTCAATGGAGCTCTTTGCTGGCTCAGTGGAGCTCTTTGCTGGCTCTGTGGTACTATTTGCTGGCTCAGTGTAGCTCTTTGCTGATTCAGGTGAGCTCTTTGCTGATTCAGTGGGCTCATTGCTGGCTCAGTGGAACTATTTGTTGGCTCAGTGGAGCTCCTTGTTGATTCAGTTTAGCTTTTTGCTTATTCAGCTGAGTTTTTTGCGGGCTCAGTGGAGCTCTTTGCAGATTCGTTGGAGCTTTTGCTGATTCAGTGGACCTCTTTGCTGGCTCAGTGGAGCTCCTTACCGTCTCAATGGAGGTCTTTGCCAACCTAATGGAGCTCTTTGTTGTCTCAGTGGGCTCAATGGTGCTCTTTGCCTGTTCAGTATATCGATGGATCTCTTTGGTGACTCTTTGCTGGAGCAGTAAAGGTCTTGGCCAGCTCGGTGGAGCTCTTAGTAAAGGTCTTGATCAACTCAGTGGAGCTCTTTACTGGTCCAGTAAAAGGCCTTTGTTGACTCAGTTGATCTCTGCTGGCCAATAATGGCCATTTTTTATTCAGTGGAGCTCTTTGTTGGCCAGTAAAGGTCTTTTTTTTTTTAATCCAGTGGAGATCTTTGCTGGCTACTAAAGGTCTGTGTTAACTCAGTTGACAACTTTGCTGGCCCAATAAAAGTCTTTTTGACTCAGTGGAACTCTTTGCTGTCCCAAAAAGGTATCTTTCCTGGCCCCATAAAGGTCTTTGTTGATTCAGTGGAGCTCTTTGCTGGCCCAGTAAAAGGTCTTTGTTGACTAAGTTGAGCTCTTTGCTAGCCAAATAAAGATCTTTATTGACTCATTGGAGCTCTTTGCTGGCCTAATAAAGGTTTTTTTTTTTTTTTACTCAGTTGAGCTGTTTGCTGACCAATGAAAGTCTTTATTGACTCAGTTGAGCTATGTTCTGGCCAAATAAACGTCTTTGTTGACTCAGTTGAGTTTTTTGCTGGCCCAATAAAGGTCTTTGTTGACTGAGTTGCTTTCTTTGCTGGCCCAATAAAGGTCTTTGTTTAACTCAGTTGAGCTCTTTGCTGGCCAAATAAAGATCTTTATTGACTCATTGGAGCACTTTGCTGTCCCAGTAAAGGTCTTTGTTTGTTGATTCAGTTGAGCTGTTTGCTGACAAATGAAGGTCTATGTTGACTCAGTGGAGCCCTTTGCTAGCTCAGTAAAGGTCTTTGTTGATTCAGTTGAGTTGTTTGCTGACAAATGAAGGTCTGTGTTGACTCAGTGGAGCCCTTTGCTAGCTCAGTAAAGGTCTTAGTTGACTCAGTTGAGCTCTTTGCTGGCCTAATGATGGTTTTTGTTGACTCAGTTGAGCTCTTTGCTGGCCTAATGATGGTTTTTGTTGACTCAGTTGAGCTCTTTGCTTGTTTGATAAAGGCCTTTGTTGAATCAGTTGAGCTCTTTGTTGGCTTATTAAAGGTCTTTGTTGACTCACTTCAGCTCTTTGCTGGTTCAATAAAGGTCTCTCTTGAGTCAGTTGAGCTATTTGCTGGCCCAATAAACGTCTTTGTTGACTCAGCTGAGCTTTTTGCTAGCCCAATAAAGGTCTTTGTTGACTCAGCAGAGCTGTTTGCTAGTTCAGTAAAGGTCTTTGTTGACTTAGTTGAACTCTGCTGGCACAATGATGGTCTTTGTTGAATCAGTTGAGCTGTTTGCTTGTTTGATAAAGGTCTTTGTTAACTCAGTTGAGACATTTGCTGGCCCAGTAAAGGTCTTTGTTGACTCAGTCTGGATGGTTGCAGGTTCACTAAAGGTCTTTGATGGCTCAGTTGAGATGTTTGCTTGCCCAATAAAGGTTTTTGTTTACTCACTTGAGATGTTTGCTGCCCCAATAAAGGTCATTGTTGACTCAGTATATCTCATTGCTGGCCCAATAAAGGTCTTTGTTGACTCAGTTGAGTTCTTTGCTGGCGCAATAAAGGCCTTTTTTTTTTTTTAATCAGTTGAGCTCTTTGCTTGACCAATAAATGTCTTTGTTGACTCAGTGGAGCTCTTTGCTGGTCAATAAAGGTCTTTTTTAAGTCAGTTTAGCTCTTTGCTTGCTCAGTGGAAGTTTTTGCTGGCTGGTTGGAACTCCGTCTGCCCCGTTATTAATGCTTTCATGAGAATTTTTTGCTTCACAACAGATAATCTTAGATGTTTGAGACATTCATTCGAATACTCATTATCTCTGGGCCTTAGCAAGGTGACTTGACCTGTAATCAGCTCCAGAAATCTTTAATTTTTCCTTATTTAGACAAATTTTTTATCATTATTACTCTTACTAACTTTAATACACTTTGGTGTTTTAGGTTGGCAGATGGAAACGAATTTTGATTCTTCCGTTCTCTTTGGATTAAGGTTGTAAGATTTTTGCCTTTTATATGTACATATATATATATATACACACACACACACACACACACACACACATATATATATATATATATATATATATATATATATATATATATATATATATATATAATAAAATAAATAGCCTGTAAGGGTTTAGGTTGGAGTTATTACCTCACACAAAAAGAAAGAAATTAAGACCTTGCAGCTTTCAGCTCTCTTAGTATTTGGAATTATTCTTTTCTCAGCTTAATCCCTAGTCAGGGTCGCTATTTTTAGGGAGTCTTTCCCAGGTGTTTCTAACACTCGCTGTACGGCTCATTTCAGAATGTGTATTGGTACTTGTTTTACGGACGGATATCCTTCCTGACTCTAACCCTCCCTGTTTCTCGTTAGGACCTGGGAAATCTGAACACATATTGGGTAGCTGTAATTCAATACGATAATTGGGACTCGAGGCTCCAGGCATTCACAACACTGGTTTCTTTTTCTGTTTGCATGTAGTGATTTGTTTGGTTGCTTACGCTATGAGGCCCACATACAGTGACGTTAAGTTGTAGGCTGATGAAGCGCCTCTCTCTCTCTCTCTCTCTCTCTCTCTCTCTCTCTCTCTCTCTCTCTCTCTCTCTTGATTTCCATTTTAAGAGCATCCACCACAGCTTGTCTCTCGTTACAATTGTACTCACATATGATATATCGTGTGGTTATAATATTAATACGATACTAGCCTTTCGTGTTAGTGGCTTTTCTGGGGTGATGGCCTACTTTTGTAGATGGCGTCCACGTTACGGAAAGAGAAACCCGATGAAACGTAGGGATTTATTTATAGCAGCATATCCCATTATCCCCCTAGCGGGTTAGAGCCGTCAGTGCACCTCTTGCGGTTTTCTGTAGGAATTACTCAGTTCTCTGCAGCGTCCCTTCGGCCCCTAGCTGCAACCCCTTTCATTACTGTTACTGGACCTACGTTCATATTATCTTTCTTCCATCTTACTCTCCAACCTCTCCTGACAATTGTTTCTCGGTGCAACAACTGCTAGGTTTTCCTGCTGTTACACCCTCAAAACCTTTTCACTTTCAGTTTCCCTTCTAGCGCTGAATGACCTCATAAGTCTCAGCGCTTGACCCTTGGCCTAAGTTGCATGTTCCTTCCTTCCATATCCCATTATACTACTGTACACTGCTGGTGTTCTTGTAACTGAAGTTGAGCGGCTTTTGGCCTGGCAAAGTTGCTGGGAAGGTGACCGGGAATAAAATACGTAGTCGGTACCGGTAGAGAATCTCCCGTGGCAGTCAGTGATGGGTTCAAGACATCCCAATAAAATATTCAATGCTTAGGACAGATGGGTGTCACCTTCTTTGTATAGCGTCATTTAGCAGACGGCTGTTTCAGCCATTGATGTGCTGCTTTTTTTAGTGTATTTGAATTGGGTCATAAAGAAGGCGGATTCTAGATTTAGCAACAAACACATATATAAAAATACGTCCATACCATCCATCCATACATAATACAATATATATATATATATATATATATATATATATATATATATATATATATATATATATATATATATATATATATGTATGAATGTATGTATGTATGTATGTATGTATGTATGTATAAGATTACATACATATGTATGTATATATATATATATATATATATATATACATATATACATATATACATATATACACATACACACACCACTTAATAGTTTTACTCAACGCCCGGTGTCTGAATAGAAAAATGAAATATGAGTCACTGCCTCGCAACTCTCCCTGCAAACACTGTCATTCACCTTTTCTTGCACGTACACTTATATCTCGGATACTGAAGGTTCTCTGCTCCAGCACCTATTCTGTTTTACCAAGCTGTCTTGATGTTCCCACCCTCCCCTCCTCCTCCTCCCCCTCCTCCCAAATTTCCAAATTCTATGCACGTCTCCTAACTTGTCGTTCTCCAATCTCTCCACATTACCAAGCCCTGTTATAACACCTTTGATCCATCTTTTCATTGTACTAGCCTTTTTACATCAGTTTTGTATCTACACTATCCAACAGATTCTGTTCTCATTTGTTTTCAACATTTCACTCCCACAAAGGTGAGTTGATTCAACAGTTCCGTCATGCATTTCTACTTTTGTTTCGTAAGTCCCTCATTTGTTTTCAACATTTCACTCCCATAAAGGTGAGTTGGTTCAACAGTTCCATCATACATTCCTACTTTTGTTTCATAAAGTCCCTCATTTGTTTTCAACATTTCACTCCCATAAAGGTGAGTTGATTCAACAGTTCCGCCATGCATTTCTGCTTTTGTTTCGTAAGTCCCTCATTTGTTTTCAACATTTCACTCCCATAAAGGTGAGTTGGTTCAACAGTTCCATCATACATTCCTACTTTTGTTTCGCAAGTCCCTCATTTGTTTTCAACATTTCACTCCCATAAAGGTGAGTTGATTCAACAGTTCTGCCATGTATTTCTGCTTTTGTTTCGTAAGTCCCTCATTTGTTTTCAACATTTCACTGCCATAAAACTGAGTTGGTTCAACAGTTCCATCATACATTCCTACTTTTGTTTCGCAAGTCCCTCATTTGTTTTCAACATTTCACTCCCATAAAGGTGAGTTGATTCAACAGTTCCGTCATACATTCCTAATTTTGTTTTGTAAGCCCCTCTTCCTCCTTTCTAAACATTTTGCAGAGAACCTGCTACCTTTTATGTCTTCACATGTTCTGTGAATCATTGTGTTAGTCTCGCCGTCATTTCCTCGGAAATTAAGACCAGTTAATGATTGGTTTATATGACTGGATGCTACAGTAACAGAGGTCATTGGCGCCCATAATCAGTTAGCTAAGAGTGTTGTCATTGAAGCTGTAATTGATTGATTGATCTGAAAATTGCCGACGCAACAGCTATGCTTATCAACGGCGGAAATAATGATTTTCCTGAAAAAAAAGTATAATAAGGAATTTTCATGATACATTCACTTGGTCTGCATATGCATTTATAAACAGGTTCACTTCTTACAGCCTGTAGTCATATATATCAAAACTGTATGAAGCTTCCTCTAAAATGTTTGGAAGAAATTTGAGATTTTTCGAGCTTGTACAGGACTCTAAGGATCTTTCGGTGTAACGTCACTAATTCATCATTAGACTCTGCTTAGAACGGCTCTCCTATACACACATAGGCCTACACACATAGGCCTACACACAGAGGCCTACACACAGAAGAGCTTGTATAGCATTTCGTGTCTCGTTGCAAAACAGATTAAAACCATATCTGTAAGCCAAACGGCCTTTTTCTCCTCGAAGAGGGTGGCTCCGGAAAGTGTTTGCCCTTTTGTTCCCAGCATCCAATTTTTTTGGGGTGGAGGCTGTTAGCCACATGACTTTCTTCGCCTTAGTTTTGATCCACCACAGTCATCTACTTGCCAAGTACATAATGCGCCCCTTGAATTAATAATGAGGCAAAGAGAGTTTTACGGCCTGTGCTAGTTTCCATTCCCATTAGCGTTATAGTGTTAGTTCTCTCTCTCTCTCTCTCTCTCTCTCTCTCTCTCTCTCTCTCTCTCTCTCTCTCTCTCTCCTTCCTAAAAACGAGCAAAGGGTGGGCAAGAGCAGTTGAGAAAAAAGTTGTCAACCAAGAACCACAAGAAAACGGCCGGGGTGCCGAGCCAGTGGAGGGAGGGAGGAATGATGATCATCGCGCATCTGACAACGCGATATTTGGTGAATGAGATTCCAAAGGGATGACGTCACTGGAGGATAAGTTGCCGCGTGGTTTTGATGTCGTCTTTGCTGTCATCATCATCATCATCATCATCATCATCATCATCATCATCCCCAGCGTTATTATGATCACCATCAGCATTATTTCTCGTTGTTATTCACAGTCGTGACGTTGTTTGTCTTGACGATGTCAAGGAAGAAGTGGAAGTTCGAGAAACGCAGCTCGTCTTCATTTGTTTTGATTTTTTTCTCAGTCGTTTGCGTCGATAAGGTTGCCTGTCTCACGACGCAATGCTTCCTCCTGACTTGTATGTGTTTTGTGAGCACAAGAGAGCGAGAAAGAGCGGCAAGAGGGGGTGGGTGGGCGAAGAAGGCAAGGAAAGGAGTTTACAAAACAAGAGTGAGAGAGAGAGAGAGAGAGAAAGAAAGAAAGAGAGAGAGAGGTGGGGAGGGGGGAGAAAGGTTGTCCCCCCTGTCAGAGGGGAAGTTGCAGTCACGTGGTATTTGCTATCTTTGTTGTCGTTACTATTACAACTACTATTTTATGTATTTGTTTGTTCATGTCAGACAATGATAAAAAAAGTGTGTATACACGCATTTAGATGCCTGAAAGGTAATAACAAACATTCGATCATGCAAAAAATATCCTTGAAAAATTTATTTAAATTTTGTAAGGTAAATGACACTCAACGAGAACAAAGATAATACTGAAGATAATTTGGTGTCAGGAAAGCCAATAAACAAAGAGAGAGAGAGAGAGAGAGAGAGAGAGAGAGAGAGAGAATTACGCTGTGTATTAGTTACTTTGGCAATGAAATCCTAGTCGTTTGAGAAAGCCACAAGAACCGGGCTATTTGTTTCTCTCTCTCTCTCTCTCTCTCTCTCTCTCTCTCTCTCTCTCTCTCTCTCTGATTGGAAAAATGTTCAACAAATGAGTAGTACAGTGTCTGTACAGGCATGCACGCTCACTTGTTTGTGTCATTTAAAAACCAGACACACGGGGTATTAGCCCGGTATGTACTGTACGTATCCACCTTTACTCGTCACTTACTCCGAGGTGCTAGTAATAAACATGGCGGAAGCTCCTGGGGGCGCCGTGTTTAGTACTAACCCCTCGGGGATCAAGTACTAGCACCTCGGAGTAGGTGACGCGTAAAGGTGGATACATATCGGGTTAATACCGACACACTGTAGTACAGTTATGGGATATACATGTGTCCTTGCATGAAGGGCAGACTTGATGTCCTGGAGTAGCCCAGGCTGGATTATTATTATTATTATTATTATTATTATTATTATTATTATTATTATTCAGAATATGAAACCTATTCATTTGGAACAAGCCCACAGGGGCCGTTGACTTGGAATTTTAGCTTCCTAGAAATATAGTGTTCATCAGGAAGAGAAGATTAAGGGAAATGCAGAAAGAAGAGGTCTCACATATTAAGAATAAAAAAAAGTGAATAAATTAAGACTTAATAAACAGCAGTACACACGCAGCATTGGAATCGTTGGGCCTAACCATTAAAAAAAGATAGATTTTACTTTTAAAAAAGTATATCTTAGTTTAACCAGACCACTGAGCTGATTAACAGCTCTCCTAGGGCTGGCCCGAAGGATTAGATTTATTTTACGTGGCTTAAAAACAACTGGTTGCCTAGCAACGGGACCTACAGCTTATTGTGCAATCCGAACCACATTATGACGAGAAATGAATTTCTATCACCAGGTAATAAATTCCTCTAATTCTTCATGGACGGTCAAAGGAATCTGGGAAACCAAAGGAGAAGGAAGAATTCCAGGTGTCACTGGAGAGGCCGTTGAGGATGATGGTGCACAGTTGGTTGGTTTGCATTAAACTGGCCTTATGCCAGCATGGGCCCTTGCTCGAAAGCAGCCTGTGAGCGCAATGAGATGTTACAGGGAATAAGAAGCCTGTTGTGAACCCTTGGATTGAAAGCAACCAAACGAGAGAGGCCCAACTACCTTTTGGGAACAATGACCAAATAGCTACTGATAAAAAAATGAAAGAGGAAGACAAACAAGAGAGCTGTTTTGTAAACAGGGATGAATGATGATTTTATGTCTCTTGAATTTACATGAGGAAAGTTACTTGTGACTATATATATATATATATATATATATATATATATATATATATATATATATATATATAAATATATATATATTATCATGAACAAAATTTCATATAAGAAAAGGCTGATCGGAGGTAGAAAAACAGAATAGGCGAGGAAACAAACCTTGAAGAACACCACTAGAAATGGAGGAGGAGATAATTTTTTTGCCATCAGGAATACTTGAGGGGAAACCCCAGGACAGAGGATTATATATATATATATATATATATATATATATATATATATATATATATATATATATATATATATATGTATATATATATATACTTTCCATTTTCTGTGCTTCTAACAATTTTTCACTTTTTGTATTTTACGTTTTCTATCATATGATCATCGAGATGTCTGCTTCGAATTTTCCAAAGCCTTGGTGCTTATTCAAATTCATCTTATTTTTGTTGCTGTGCTTTAGTTTTTTTATGTCTAGAATTTCGTAGGGCAAGTCGATACAGCTGTGCTAAAAGTTTCAATTAATTGTTGAGCAAAAGATCCAAAATGTATATGTCTTGCAGGACATAATCTGATGGAATAAGGCAACTATCCATCTGTTGTCTGAAGTCAACTTTTATATCAGCTACGTAACCTGTTGATTCCCAGTCCTTAACGTAGGTCACAGAGGTCATGTCGCTTCACGAGTAGCTTTGGCTGTTCGTGAAATGGAATAGAAATAACAGTAATTATTTCAGCATTTTTCAGAAACAAGACGTTTCCCCAGGGCAGGGGAAGGGGTTAGAGCCCCCTGGGTGTGACTGGGGCCGTTGGGAGGGAGGAAGGGGGTGTCTGGATGGAAATATGACAGCAACCATCACCTCCCCGCCATTTCATGCTCGCATTAATAGTAATGGACGACTATTTCGTATGTTCACAAGACGACCATTGTAACATAATAGTTGCAGTCGGTTTTATTTTAATTTCGTTCACTATAACAGGATTTTCCTCTACTGCTCCTATTTCTTTTCGTCCTTCATCGATCAAAGATCGTAATAAGGACTGTTTCCTCCCACTTACTGAATCGTTTATAACTACTTTTAGTGGGTGTTTCTCTTCAAGAAACTTATGGAGGGAATCTTCTTCTTCTTCTTCTTCTTCTTCTTCTTCTTCTTCTTCTTCTTCTCTTCTAAATTACCCAAAACGCAGACGCTGCTGCCCTGCTTTCTCGGGACTGCGATCCTCCCCTCGTTATGGCCTCCTCACAGCGATATTGTCACGCTATGATACTTGATGATCTGTGATGCGTTTGCTTGATATACAAGGAGGTAACGCTGGCATAAATCACCGCCGTTTTCTCTCTCTCTCTCTCTCTCTCTCTCTCTCTCTCTCTCTCTCTCTCTCTCTAAGCTACTACTTATAGCTACTTAAGTTGGACAGACAGTGGTTTAAGTCTTCACCGAGCCCGGTTGCAGTGGCGTTTTTGTTTTGTTTGTTGCTGTTTCGGGGGAGGGCCTTGCGTTATTTTTTTTTTCTACTTAAGCAAATGACTTATTGTATTCGCTAGTTTAAATTGCGTTTAATTCAAGAAAGTAGTTTTAATGTTTGTCTTTTTCATTAATGTATTTGTCGCTACTAATGTGGGACAGCTGTGTCCCGTACTTTGATGTTTATCTTTGCGAGACAAAAGACTGTTGTGGAGGACAACATTTTTGTACCATTTGATTTCATTGTTTTCCCATGAAATAAAAAAGAAAACAGCTTTGATGTTGTACTGTATGTTTCCATAAATGTCTTGTGCACTGTTGTTTTTGGATTGCATTATAGAGTGGATTTTATTATCTTACGTATATTTCTTGGCGTTTCAACCCAATGGTGTGAGGCTGAGGAGAAATGTCACCGTTACTTTGATTTTATATTTTACTCAGAAATTTTCCCAAACATTTTTTTTCGAGGGTGGGGTAGGGGACAAAATATATTTTCAAATAGGCTTAGACAACAAAAGCAACATTGCAATCAAAAGCCTTTTTCTTCAGCAGTGACGGAAAGATTTTACTTCCGAATATAATTTTCAAAAATTAGCAGACTGGCCATTGGCATGTCTCTTAAGCTTCAGGAAAATTGGTACTGACTCTGAATATTAGAAATGCTCCTTGTATGTGACTCCTCTTCCTGATTTCATAAATTATATTTTCCTCCTACCAATTGCATATCTTTGCTCAAAAATTAAGTCTAGCAGAAACTTAGTCCTCAATCTAGGGAACTTCCTGAAATAACTTCCCAAAAGTTCTAATATTGGATCTTCACCGGAATTCACGTCTGTTCTCAATATGAAGTCAGGTTCGAATTAATGACATCTGAATTCATTCTCGTCCTGTGGTTGGCTTATCATGGAGAAAAATAAATCAAGAACCCGGCGAAGTTGAAACTACATAAACCCAGTTCAATTCGCAACCAACAGCCAAAGTCTTGGTTCTTAATTTGTGAAGCACTTACCAGGAATTCTGAACGCACCTGGAGATGTGAAAGTAGAATTCACAGATGTAAGAAAATTTTAAGAATACTCAGGGGGGAGTGGGGGAATATTTTCGTAGGGAAACGAAGTATTAGTTGAAAAAAAAGATCAGAAGTACTAGATACATTTACGTGATATTTGGAAGCATAATTACAAGATGGATTAGTGGCTTCAGGTCTGTTATAAAGACAACTTCAGCGTGTAGGGGAGAAGATAACAAAGGCTTATGTCAAGAATATGTGCAGTTCGCGAGGAAAACGAAATTCTTAAAATTTGGCAGACGATAGTAAACAAGTGAAAAACAGAAAACTCGACTGCGCCGAAGACACTTCGGCGCAATCGAGTTTCCTGTACAGATGCTACAGCGTATAATCAAGGCCACCGAAAATAGGTCTATCTTTCGGTGGCCCTGGTATAATGCTGTATGAGCCGCGGCTCATTAAACTTTAAACACGGCCAGGTGGTGGCCCGTCCAGTATCGTTGCCAAACGCACCATTATGGCTTACTTTAACCTGAAATAAAGTAAAAACTACTAAGGCTAGAGGGCTGCAATTTGTTATGTTTGAGAATTGGGGGGTGAATTATCAATATACCAATTTGCAGCACTCTAGCCTCAGCAGTTTTAGAGATCTGAAGGCAGACAGAAAAATGCGGACAGTAAAAGTGCGGACGGACACAAAACCGGCACAATAGTTTTCTTTAACAGAAAACTGAAAACCGAAACTACTTTAACAGCAGAGGTTGGACAAAGAATACTTTAGGATCCACGAGTTTGGTTAAATGTATGTTGAAGCTCCGGTAATTACACCTTCACGTTTGAAACAAAAAAGTGAGGGGTCTGGGTATGGTCAAGTAAGTCCCTCAGGGTATCATGATTTCCAAGAGGAGAGGGTTGGGTAAGGAAGACCTTTGAATTTTTTCTTTTTTTTATCTGAAAGGAAAGCAGTCGACGATCCTGGATTTGAAGTTAGATCGTGTCAGATAAAAGTAAAATAATTTTTTGAGACCAGTAATAGAAGGTCATAGTTGAAGGAAGGTGAATGTAGTGGTTGAGTCTTTGTGATTTTAAGGGAGAGGGAACAGGACAGCACATCTTGAACATAATCGAACGTGTTGTTATTTTTTTGTGTGTGTATACGGGAAGATGCTGCAATACTAAGAGTCATTTGTTTATTTTTATATGTGTTTTTTTTTTTTTGAAAGACACGAACAGTGGAAGGTTTTGGTTAAACAGTTGTATAACCAAGGTTGTAGAGATGAACGAAATTCTACACGTCCTATAGAAAAGAGTAGAAACCCCTGATTTTATGTTTACCTCTTCTTCTGCGTCTTTCCTAGTGTGTGTAACTTGTTACTTTTACATTGAGTACAGCAAAGCTTTCAAGATTTTATTATACACAACAGTGAAAAGTAACTAAACTGGTCGCCTCTAGGGGCATAGTAAAAGAACTCAACACTTTATTATTTATAAAGATAAGTTGAATATGTTAAGTGTTCCTTCTTAAGTAAACCTTGAACATTATTTCCTTTCTTTCTTCCCCCTCCCCCACCTCTTTATCACCCCGTCTAGTAATTTTGGAAGGCAACCCTCCCCAACACACCCCGCGCTGACAAACCCCCGTCCGTCCCCCGACAAAAATCTGACGCGGGACTCTGCAAAACAAGTGGGAATCGCCTCATTCACTATCCCTACTTAAACGGTAACCTTAGCTTAACAGATTGACAATCCTACTGTGGTTAGATGCTTTCATCGAGGCTACGGCAGTAACCGAGCGCGGAAACGCGATCCTTCCCCGCGATACCCAAGTCTCAAATCTGCTGCTGCTGCTGGCGACGCTTCTCCTCCTTTCCTCCTCCGTCCCAGAAAGCAGAGGAGACATGTGATTGTGCTGTGAAGAGAGGCCATGTGTCATGTCATACTGGCCAAGGTTAGCGCTGGCATGCGAAGGCTACTACTACTGCATTGCCTCTTTTCTTTTTTTTTTTTTTTTTCCTCTCTTTGACAGTTCTGCCTCTGCGTCTCCTACTGCTTATTATGAGCTTGTAATTCGGAAATGTTTGTTTATTCTAGTGAGAAGTTGTGCTCGTTCTGGTGTTTTCTGGGCTTAGAAAAGGTTTTTCCTGTCGTCCGCTAACTGCAGTGGACCTAGAAGGCGTTACTCTCCCGTTGCTAAATTTGTTTGTTTTGACTTTCAAGGGATTATTGTTTAATTCATTGCCTTCCTTTGACATCACTCATTCTCTTAATGACAAAACCCATCGTTTCTTGAATATATACATATATTTCCGTCTTTCTGAATATGTCCTCCATATTTGTTACTCCATGTATTGCTTTGTTCACTTTTGTTGATGTAAGGAGGAACATTTCTCCAGTTCGACATCTGTTGTAATTGAGTTGTCGAAATTTGAACTGTTTTCTTTCATTATTTCTTGCTAATCTGCCTTCAGCTTTTTAATACTTCCATCACTTTTTTTCCCCCCACTTCATTTTATCACATTTTCTTCACTTATTCAATTCCACAACAGCATTTGAGCCTTTAATCTGTGGTCAGTCCATTTTTCTTCTCCACGCGTGTTACGCTACAGATTCCGTCCTCAGCTTTAACTCTTTACTGTCAAGTCTCAGTTGCAGTTCAGATTGTTTCACTTTTTTCAGTTTTCTCCAAGGAAGAAATAAATTTTTTTTCCATTCCAATTTCTTTCAACTTTATGATATTTATCCTTCCTAAAGATTTGAGCATCTTTTCGAGTGTGCTGCAATCAAAAACAAAATGCTCTCATTTCCTTTTTATTCCAAATTCTTATGCCTTAGATGAGACTTCTACACCTAATACATCATTATTGAAGGTTTGCATAGCCATTACTGCATTTTATCGTTTCCAGATACACGCATTTTTCTACCTGACCTGTACCCTACCGTTTCTGTCTCTTTTCCTTTGACCTTTTCATGTTTTCATTTCTTTACATTAGTTATCCTGCCATTCATTTGTTAGTCTTCTCTTCTGGCGCTTTATCATATTTCTTTTTACGTTATTTTTTGTCACTTATCTGATTGTGCCTTCATTACAGTAATTTCTCTTTGGAAGAATTCAGTGGAATGTTACTATAGAAAATAATAATGTGTGGACATTACAATTAATTTTCCAAGAGACCAAGAACGACTACAATCTCTTCGACTCCTAAGATGATATTCGTGTAAACAGCCCTCTCTCGTTCCTCTTTCAATCTTGCATTGCTTTGACTCTCCATGTGTTGTTACCCTAGTTTTTGCCCAGATGATTTAAATCCTAGCCCAGAACAGCCCATCCGTCTAGCCTTCCAACGTGCTCTTACGTGATAGAGGAGGACCCCCTCTTATTATTTTTGACACGTATGTGTGTGTGTTTGTGTGTGTGTCTCTCTGCTCTTTCCTTTGCTTCATCAAGTTCCCGTAGACATAAACAAGCCTTTTTTTTTTTTTTTTTTTTTTTTAGTAACTCCCAGCACCTCTTTCACATGTCTGCGCTTTTCTTTCTTTCTTTCTTTCTTTCTTTCTTTCTTTCTTTCTTTCTTTCTTTCTTTCTTTTTGTACTGAAAGAAGTGAGGCTCACCAACTGCCGCATGTGGAGGTTGAGAAAAGTGTCCCTCGATATCACATGGGCCGTAAAATCAGACGAAAACTCTACTTCCGGTAGGGACAAAGAACTGTTAAAAAAAAAATTAATAAATAAATAAAAAAAAAAACGTAATAACTTCAAACATGGTCATGGAATCTCGTAAGATGTAATGATATTAAAATAACAAGTAGAAAATGCGCCGAAGTTTCTTTGGCGCAGTCGCGTTTTCTGTACATCATACAATCAAGGCCACCGAAAATAGATCTGTCTCTCGGTGGTCTCGGTATAACGCTGTATAAGCTGTGGCCCATGAAGCTTTAACCACGGCCCGTTGGTGGCCTGGCCTATATCGTTGCCAAACGCACGATTACGGCTAACTTTAACCTTAAATAAAATAAAAGCTACTGAGGCTGGAGGGCTGCAATTTGGTATGTTTGATGATTGGAGGGGATGATCAACATACCGATTTGCAGCCCTCTAGCCTCAGTAGTTCTCAAGATCTGAGTGCGGACGGAAAAGTGCTGACAGAAAAAGTCCGGACGGACAAACAAAGCCGGCACAATAGTTTTCTTTTCCGAGAGCGAAAAACTCGGATATATAAAAAAGATTTGCGAGAAGAAAATGAGGAAAGCAGAAGATGACCAATAACCAAAAGAAAGAAAGCAGTACATCTTGTACAAAGTAAACACTTCTGATCATCGTCATAAACAATGCAGGCAGGTCCGTGAAAAGGACACTGACATTTGTCCTTCAGGCCTTGCGATCCAAGAATAAGCTCTCGGGCGCACCAGACTTATTTATGGCCGTACTCCCCGACGACTATGGGCTCTTTAGCTCGACTGCGTGAAAACAAAGCTTTCATTGCATAGCAAGTCAAAGTTGGTGTGTGATGTAACCTCTCAGATTCACGCGCTGATTTTAGACGCAAATAAGCAACTGTAAAAATCAAGGACCTTGATAAAAGCACAACGAGGTGCGCCTGCGCCGTCGACTGTCGGACGCCAGACGTGGAAGCCACCGAACTCCGGCAGCGAACAAAACGTTGACATTCATATCCATAAACATCATTTGTATCACGGAGATGACAAATAACTTTTCCAGCTGTCCTGCAAGCCGCAGAAACCGAGAAGTGGTAGCTGGACAGGAAACGGAGATAGACGGAGGAGACGTTGCTTCTGCAGAAATCATCGCCAACCGGCGCAATTTACTCGCTGTACGAGTCTCCTCTCCTTAAGCGGTCAAGAGCATTGTTTGGGAAGGGGGAAGGGGTAGGGGGACGGCTGAGGGAATGTAAGTAAGGCTGTCGATGAATGAGAGAACAGCCCGTCACACGTGGGATTCACGACTTCCTGAAAATTAATTTCGGTTTCGCGGAAAATCCCTCGGGTTGTTGCAACAACCTTCTTCTGCGGCTGTTTCCAAGGATGACCTTTGGATAAAAAGACTGCTGAGGGAATGCAGAGCAGAAATGTGCAGTTGTAAACAAAGAACAAAGGATTGCATAGGAACTAAACGCCTTCGCGGGCCAGGCATAGTAACAGTAAATTTCACACGTAATAAGATGCCGCAAGAGACACATATCATTGTCAAGTAAATATTTGCATTTTTAAAACATTCTCTCTCTCTCTCTCTCTCTCTCTCTCTCTCTCTCTCTCTCTCTCTCTCTCTCTCTCTCTCATGTAGCACGTTGTTATGAGACCGATTTGTAGGGAGAATAGTAGTAGTAGTAGTAGTAGTAGTAGTGTAGTAGTAGTAGTAGTTGTTGTTGTTGTTGTTGTTAAAACATTAGAATGAGTAATAGTATTTTTTTATTTTAGTGTTAATAATGACGAAGTGCAGATGATGAAATAATAGCAGTGTGAGTCACCGCTAGAGAGCTGGCATGTATGCAACACACACACACACACACACACACACACACACGTGTTTATGTATGTATATATATATATATATATATATATATATATATATATATATATATATATATATATATATATATATATATATATATATATATATATATATATATATATATATATATATATATATATATATATATATATATATATATATATATATATATATATATATATAGAGAGAGAGAGAGAGAGAGAGAGAGAGAGAGAGAGAGAGAGAGAGAGAGAGAGAGAGAGAAAATTTAAGTGTTGTACAATGGTCAGAATTTAACCGCTGTAGACTTTTTCTACTTTATTGTCAGCTTTATTCTGCCAGTGGAGGCCGGTAGGGGTAAGAAGACCTGCTATGGTTACATTATGATGAATTACTTTAGCATAATCTGTGTACCTATGCATGCATAATCATACACACATAAGCTTTACTATATATATATATGTATATATATATATATATATATATATATATATATATATATATATATATATATATATATAAATATATATTTATATATTTTATATATATATATACATAATGTGGGTGTTGAAGTGTCTGCGCGCGCGCGTGTGTGTGTGTGTGTGCGTGTGTGTCTCTGTGTGTGTGTGTGGTGGAACTTGGTGATATGAGTGCAAAAGTCATCAAAAGAGGAAGAGATCAAATAAGTTGTAGGAATGTAGTTTTTGAAATGAATAAAACCAGAGAGAATCTCGTGGAATTGTGTTCAGAAAGGGCCTTTATTGTAAGCGATAAGTAGCTTCCAAAGAAGAGTTTACATTATATGTGTTAAAAAGAAAATGGCGAGGAAGAGAATTTATTAGATTACCTGACAGTACACGTCTCACCAAAGTTAGGTGTGTTCGCTTTAGTTCCCTAGTGGATTCCTCTAAAAAATCCTATCGTAGTATGTAGATATTCTAGTGGTTACTGAAGGGAAACAATTAAATCACACTTCATAAAAATTTAGATGTTACCAAAGCAGATCCTTAAAAAAATGCAGAATTCCAAGTACTTTTTTTTAAGGACTTGTAGGTTCCAAAACTTCATTTAGTGAAGTGGCGTATAGTTGGTCTTGAAAGAAAGCTAGGGACGAAACTGGCATTTAGTTTTAAGGTTTATTTGGTCTTGTAAAGAGCGAAAGGGAAAACAGTCTTTTTATCACAAAAGGTGGGAATAAATTACAGATTTTGTGAAGCAAGATTTGCCTGATCCCTCAAGTTCATTAATACTCTTGACGGACGATTTATCCAGCTCCATTCAATTGTAGCAAGATTATCTATGAGAGGATTTACCTGATTCTTATGGGATCTGGTAAATTTGTATTCACGAAACGTTTAGATTTTATCGCTGTATCCTCAAGGGAAGTAGGTTAATCTTACTTCATAAAACGGGGATGAATTTAACTAACCATGTACAGAGCAAAAAAGAATGTCTAGGAAATGAGTATTTTAGGATGAAAACGAATACAAGAAAGGAAAGTGATGAAATGAAATAATTAATCTTACCAATGATGAAGAATTAAAAAATAAAAGCCTTCGGTCATGAAAGATGAAATTTGATAAACATAAAATGTTGCCTGTTCTTATTCCAAGACAGAGGAAAGACAATGAAATAAAAAAAAAATTATGATAGGCAAGAAATAATAAATACATCAAAGCACACGGAGATAAATTGTCGAATATAGAAATGGAATTTTTAATAAATAAATTCGTGTGGGACGATGAAAGAAGACGAAGAACCGGTCGAAGAAGATCCGCTGCTAGCAATTCAGACGAGGCCGGAGTCGAACGGTTGGAATTGGGAACAGGAAAAGGAGAGAGAGAGAGAGAGAGAGAGAGAGAGAGAGAGAGAGAGAGAGAAAGAGAGAGAGAGAGAGAGAGAGAGAGAGAGAGAATGTAAGGACCAAGTGAATCCTTCTCTTGCGGGAATGATGGAGCAAAAGATAATAAGGAAGATGCTGATGAATGTTTCAGTGTGGATGATTATGTTACAAAAGAGGCTGGTGACGGTAATAGTGATGAATAGGGTGATGATGATGGAAGATGCACATGATTATGATAATTATGTGAGAACATGTGACTGCCTCTGATAACGGCTTGATTGATTGATATCGTATATGACTTTATGGTGGTTTTGACCCTCCTCAAACGACATACAAATAGGTGGGTTTTGTTGCATAGTAGGTGCGCGCTTGCGCGCACTCTCAATTCGACTCACCTTTGTGCGTATGCAGGTAAACTATGTGTATGTGTATGTATATATATATATATATATATATATATATATATATATATATATATATATATATATATATATATATATGTATACATATATTTATGGTGCATGTATATGCATATGTATACGTATTTTGAATTGTTAACTGAATGGGTTGTTAATTCATTATCTCATCACTACATATTTATCGCTAAATACAAAGAGAGAAAGAGAAAGAGAGAGAATAAAATACAAAGTCTTTGGTCTTTGAATGTGCATGATACAACAAAGAAATGGACAACAGTTGACTAGTTTAAGGAGGAAAAGTAATTATTTCTTTAATGAGATCTAATTTGTTCTCGTGGTCCATTACGTGTAGTCAGTTTTGTTTGTTTGTCTGTCTGTGCGCCTACCTGTCCACAAGGTAGCTCAAAAAGGGATTGCTGGATTTTAGAGGATTGGTTTGAGGTGCTGACTCTTTGCCAAGGAAGATTGGATTGAATCACTGGAAGTGGATTTCGGGTATTTTTTTTTTTTTTTTTTATAAATCGGTTCTTCTATCCTGAAGAACTTCGAACGCTTTTAATGTACCTTAGTTCATATTCTCTTTCTTCCGTCTGAATTTCCACCCTCTCTAACAATTGCTTCGTATTGCAGCTGCGAGGCTTTCCTCCTGTCACACCTTTCAAACCTTCTTACTGTCAATTTCCCTTTCTGCGTTGAATGAGCTCAAGGGTCCCAGCACTTAGCCTTTGGCCTAAATTCTGCATTCCAATTTGCGTCCCGTCCATATATTTGATAAAATTTAACAGTATCCCCGGCCAAGATTGATTTACTCTCATTACGATATAGCTGGCCTTATGCCAGCACGGTCTCGTACCTAAAGACGGCGTGCGAGTGTGGTGGGATGCTGTGCTGAATTAGAGGCCTAGTGTAGACTTAAGTCCTGGAGCAGCCAATCGAGACCGAAGGTTTTTTTTATTGTTTACTGTTCAGTACAGTATGTTGCCTTTTATCAACGAAGGAACTAACATTTAATATTTATGCATGTTCTAAAAAGCTAAAGATGAAGGTCATTTATACATCTTGGCACCGTTGTAATGCTACTTTTAGTTGCTAGTGAAGGTCTTAGGCCATAGTTATTTTTGGCCTCCCGCACCGGTATTATGTACATTAGAGAATGAAAATTGGAATTTGGAAAATGGCAAATGTAAACAGATTCAGTAGGCCTAGATCAAGAGAGTTAAAGTAGGCCTACATATATCACCAGCGTTCATTAATGTGCGTAGAAATGTATATTTAGAAATAAACGTCCTCAATGTTTTTGAGAACTTACCAGTTAGTTTTATGCGGGTGAACTAATCATAATATTCTCTTGATGTGGCATTACGAATTGTCATCTAATATCTATTGATACTTCCAGTGTTGAGTTCTAGTTCCTGTCAGTTTTCGAAAGAAACCTTAATTGGTCAGAGCTTGAAGTCCTACCTGAACGCCTCTTCCATTAAAAAAAAAGAAAAAATAAAGCGAGCTAATGCGAGAGAGTCCTTCGAACTAAATCCTATTCCTGCACATCCTGGGGATAGTTACAATATCCTAGCGATCAGCAGGCGGTGCCCATGATTTGTCATGTAACCGAGAATACCCGTCCATTTGTCTCCTGTCATTAATGACATGACTAATGTCATAATCGTCGGCCGACAGCTTGATGCAAGCCATTAATTTCCTCGACCAGAATATCGTATGCGATTGTGTAGACATCTGGACTGCCATGCGCATCAGTAACTGTCAAGCAGTCATTTGTTATATTCAGGAATGTTTCCTTCTCATGGGTATTGCATTGCAATGTCAATGAAGAATGTTTATGGAACGGCCAGAGAGAGAGAGAGAGAGAGAGAGAGAGAGAGAGAGAGAGAGAGAGAGAGAGAGAGCTGCAGTGGTACATCGATCTGTGAATGCTGCTTACATCCATATTTATACAAATAAACTGTAAGTTGACAAAATTGCAACCATAGCAATGACGAAAAAGCTGGTTTGTCAGTAAGATGAGGAACGCCATTTGAAAAGAGGGAGGGTCCAGATGTAGTAGGTAACGGTGAAGGGAAATGAATAAAAATCCTGTGGGACTTTGTCCTTAAAGGGATGAAATACTTTAGCTAAACCACTAACATCAAATTCTCAACTCTGATAGCTTTGGCCGGCAGGGTTTCGCCCCAGTCTTGATAATTATACCTTTTTTTAACATCATAGTAGGTTGTAGACCCAATTATTAAAGGATGGAAGAATGTAGGGAAGAGAGAGAGAGAGAGAGAGAGAGAGAGAGAGAGAGAGAGGGTTCGGGAGGGGAGCCACCTTACCATATACGATCCAGATGTGTTAAGTGCAGTCACTGACCAGACGAACTGCGTTTTGACCAAAATGCCATCGAGAAAAGATAACTAGAATTGAAGTACACCAAATGAGAGAGCAGTATTTCTGAAGGGATGGGCGAAGCTGGCTTCCAATATTCAAACAGTATTTGAAACTAAATCTCCAAATTTTTACAAAAAACCTGGTTTAAGAAGTCGAATTATGTGGCACTCAAGGCGAGTTTTAGATGATCAAAACTCCCAGCATCTCATTTTCATCAAACACAATCAGAAAACTGAATTTGGCAATTAATTATGCAGCAAGTTGTATTAGGAACTGTCAAGATAAAACCGACAGATTAATAACAATTTTTTGTACGTATACCAATTTTTTTATATAGTTTGTGATCGGTAACCCGGTGTAGTCATCCAACACTTTCATTCTTTACTCCCAGCACAGTATCTGGTAACTATTACCATTAAAATGAACCATGATATCACAGCTTTTACCACAATTGCTGCTACTACTATTACCAACGCAAGTATCTCTGGTACTGTGGTCAAGTCTTGAAATAAAGACGAAAGCTCAAGGTCTGCCATCTTTCCTTTCACATTTTAACGGAATGCCAGAAATAACGCCCAAGAAACATATTTTCAAAACCACACAATGAAAGAAATTTTAGCTGAAAATAAAAAAAATTTTCCTGAAACAAATCTAAAATTTTTACAGCACAGCAACCTCTTAAATAAAATCTAATTTAATACAAGTATATATTACAATAAAATGAGTAACTAATCCTTCTGGCCAGCACTAGAATAGTTCTTTTAACTCGATGGTCTGTTTAAAATCCCCTTTAAAAAAAACTGTGTTCTTACAACGATTACTTAAGTTACTGCCGCTGCTATCAGTACTACCTTTACCGATTTTGCTGTTGCGGTAGGTGCTAGTTCAGTCTAGAGTTGCTGCGTAACAGTAACCTCCATAATATTCACCAGTATACCAGCTTTTGTTCCTCTGAGATACAGAATGACGGTGTCTTTCTACTGCTATACAACTTCTAGTATCTGAGGCTTTCGAGAAATTATAAAAACTGACGAGCGAGATTCACGTCATGGGAGTCATTGACCTTCTGGAGTCCTCGGAATATTTCCTGATGTTGGGACAACGGGCAAAAATGAAGTCGAACTTTGACATGTAAAAATAACTGAAAACGACAGATGTTAGTGTCTAATCCATAGTTTTCGAGGTCGCTGAGATGAATGGTGACTCTCCCAGTGCCCTTTAAGTCCAAGTTCAGCCCAAATAGGAATGGGGGGGTGAGATGGGGTGAAAAATAAAATGTAAAAAATGACAGATATTAGTGTGTAATCCATAGTTTTAGAGGCCTCTGAGATGAATAGTGACACTCCTGATGCCCTTTAAATCCAAGTTCAGCCCCAACAGGAATGAGGGGTGTGAGAAGGGGTGAAATATAAATGTAAAAAATGTTGGGCATTGTAATTGAAGCAACTATGTTAACAGGAAATGGAGAAAGTTAGAGAGAGAGAGAGAGAGAGTTTATTGGTTGTCATTCAGAGTTCTCCCAGGCAGCGCCATTCAGAGTTCTCCCATATAGCGCCAGGTTATATATATATATATATATATATATATATATATATATATATATATATATATATATATATATATATATATATATATATATATATATATATATATCATGTTTATTTAAAGTACGACAGAAACATTTCAGAGGAGATGCAAGAGAATTTTTTTTGAGTCCTTCAGAGTTTTCCCGGGCAGCGCCGGGTTGGCCAACTGGTATATATATATATATATATTTTTTTTTATAGTGTATTAAAATGCTGCAAGATGTCTTGTGCAAAAACAGAAATATAAATATTCCTGTCTGCCAGTGTATATCTTGAGTTTCATTGAGTAACTGATAGTAATTATTTCGCAGGTTTTTAATTTTGAGTAAGATTATGACTTTTTATTTTATTTTTCATTTGCGTTATTTCTCTTCATTCGTTTCGTTCAAATACATTTTCATCTTTATTATTTTTTTATCAAATATTATACTGATCATGTTTCTTTTATCCGTGGAAGACACTACTGTGTTGATTTTAGAAAATAGAATTCATTTTTTTTGTGTATACTTTTGTTTATTATTTTATATATTATTTAGACTATTTTTATTCACTTGCGTCTTTTCTGAATTGGATGCAGGAATAGAATGTGAATTCACAATGGAGAATGGTATTGAATCATTGTAAAAATGTTGAGTCCTTTCTGAGCATAATTATTTTCTTCATTTCTCAAGGAAAGTAAATAAAAAGGAAACGGAGGAAGCGTTAGAGTATTGCAACTCTAAAAGAACTCCAGGTTCTCTGGTCAAATTTGAAAACATTCCAAGTAAAAATGAGAGAAAAATGTATGTTCTTATTGTCGCAATCTGTTAATCAGATCAGTGATGAGTGTGTGTGCGTTAGGGGAGTAAAAAACTTTTCACTACATGATCTTAGTGACAAACTAGTAAATAAAGAATATCATGTTCATATATGTATATATACATATATATATATAATATATTTATATATATGGCCTATATGTATGTATGTATGTATAAATATGTATATACAAGTATGTATACATATATATTTTATATATACATTATATATATATACGGTAGATACATATATATATATATATATATGTAGATATATAAATATACATAATTATATATGTGTATGTATGTATGTATGCGTGTGTGTATGTATTTATGTATTATGTGTGTGTGTGTGCACTCGTTTATGTAGTAAGCAGGCACTCGAATATTTATCGGAATTTTTTCATCATAACTTTCATACCCAACAAGCGTGTGAGATATTCAGTGAATGTGTAAGCAGGTTTTTAAGGGATGGGTGAGTGGCCTTGCGACCAGCTATAAAATATGTACCTTCTATTCTCCCCCCCCCCACAGTTTATTGATGACTTATTGATGCTTTTGATTCGGAGAAGAATATTTTTAGGGGAAACGCAGGGCGTTTGATCCACATTTCGGAGATAATTCGCTCTGATGTTGACGTGGACAGTTGGCTTCCAATGACTCTGGTTATATCACAACGTAAAAACTAGTAGGTCGTTGGAATTTTCAAGCGCGTGTGCGCGGTCTCACATACAGGCATTCACAAACAAAGACACAACAAACAGTACCCTTATTCAAGTTGCTTCCATCATGCGTAAGAAACCGTTCCTGAGACTTGTCCATGTAAGATATGTATATATATATATATATATATATATATATATATATATATATATATATATATATATATATATATATATATACATACATATGTTACTATGTATGGATACACACACACACACACACACACACACACACATATATATATATATATATATATATATATATATATATATATATATATATATATATATATATATATATGTGATATATATTCTTTCGTGTCCTTAGTAGCCTAGTAGCCTAGTAAGAAAGACATTACGTCGGTAATAAAAGGAATATATATTTTTACAGACTATGCTATTGCAATCTATATTTTGTGATTTGCCAAAAGTTCACTTAGAGTAGACAATGCATTTATGAAATAAGTTAATTATATGCACAGATTGCTGGTCACAGTCATCAATCAGTGTAGTGTAATAACGGTATTTTCATAATTCCATATATCTTAATGCTTTCGGGTATTTTTACCATCTAAATCCCTAAAACCTGAAAAGAAATGAATAGAAAAAAATCACTTCCGGGTGGGATTCGAAGCGGAGAAGGGAAAGAATTTATCTCTGGTCATGTCTTTCGTGTGTTTTATCTTCCACAAATCTCCTCTGGGCTTCTGCGTCCCTTCTCACAGTTATCATGAAAGTAGGTCTGGATCTTCCAAGTGGGTGTATGCAGGTTCCCTTCGGCCCCTAGCTGTACCCACTTTGAGCCTTTTACTTGGCCTCTGTTCCCACTTCCTTTCCTCAGTGTTGCTGTTCACCTCTCTTAACTATTATCTCTTAGTACAACTGTGGAAATTTCTCCCAGTTCCACATTGTAAAAATGTTGAGTCCTTTCTGAGCGTAATTATTTTCTTCATTTCTCAAGGAAAGTAAATAAAAAGGAAACGGGGGAAGTGTTAGAGTATTGTAACTCTATAAGAACCCCAGGTTCTCAGGTCAAATTTGAAAACATTCCAAGTAAAAATGGGAGAAAAATGTATGTTCTTATTGTCGCAATATGTTATCAGCTGTACTTTATTATCTACTAAATTCTCTGATCCTCTTTACCTTGCTGTCCAACCAATCGAGCTCCCTCTTTTTGCCGTTTGAAGCACTGCATGCCGAAAGCACCCCATTTCTTGGCTTGACAGCCTTAATTTCATAAATCAGCTGTCGCATACTATTCCCACGGTATTAAGAATACAAAAACATAATTATCTCCCTGATGCTGTTCCTATTCTCAACATCTTTGACAAGCTGAACGGGTTATTTTTACAATACTCTTGTGTATTCTGATTCATCGACATTATAGTTTATTCATTTATCCTTAGATTTATTTTGTTTTAGAATTTCTGGCGTACATAACTATCTTTTATAAAGGAGCTGTTCATACCATAGATGGAAAAGGGGATTCTTTATCGTTTTTCTCTGTTTCGGAGTTTGACGTATATACCTTAGGTGCCTGTCCGCAATATTTTATGGACAGTTATCCACTCCATAAAACAAATTTGGGCCCTATAAGTTACTATCTTTGTGAAAGAGTATTAGAAAGGGATTCTTAGGCAGCTTTTGAGTTTGGGCAGCTCCACAGCCGCCAGCATTGACTCGACCCCATTCACACTCCTTGTTAATCAGTAGGTCCTGTTGTCTATTACCGTATAGTTTCCGGAGCATAAATGCACAGACAGTAAATTTTCAGTTTGAGTCAATGAAATATCTATCTATCTATCTATATATATATATATATATATATATATATATATATATATATATATATATATATATATATATGTGTATGTGTGTGTGTGTGTGTGTGTGTGTGTGTGTGTGTGTGTGTGTGTTGTACTGACATATTTTTCCTTAATTTACTTTCTTCACTCTTTCGTAATATCTTTTCTTTTTTTTTACATAGATTGGAATTAGTATTTCCTGATTTTAGGGTGCTAAGTGATGAGTCATCATAGGACATTACAGTGAATATTTTTTTTCTAGTCATTTAAGAGTTTAAAAACTTTTATTATTATTATTATTATTATTACTATTATTAC
Organism: Macrobrachium rosenbergii; assembly: GCF_040412425.1. Lineage (NCBI taxonomy): Eukaryota > Metazoa > Arthropoda > Malacostraca > Decapoda > Palaemonidae > Macrobrachium > Macrobrachium rosenbergii. The sequence goes on along the minus strand of NC_089746.1, from coordinate 51,372,644 downwards.
TGATCCCAACAGTAGCAAGAAAATGGTCTGCAATTATACAGTTTAGGAATCCTGTAATGTAAATTTTCGATTCATCCAGACTGGGAAGGTTTAGTGATACAGCAGTGTGTAGTTCTCTGTGATACACAGTATTTAATGTCCGAGTCGGAGCCAATTTACAATGGGACCACAACCTAAAGCAATAAATTCAATGTAAATCCATTGTCTTGTAACAGGACTTTACGACTTTCTAAACCCGCGGGTTAACGGTCGTAAAAGACTTCGCATTTACAAGAGGAGAGTTCTTATTTATTTCTTCTTGTGCCTTGACTTTTAGCCTCTTAATTTTTAATAAGTGATCTCTTCTTTCTGTATTTCCCCTTACCTTCTGTTACTTCTCTGTAATGAGCACCATAGGCTATTCTTTGGAAGCTTGAATTTCAAGTCAGTGGCCCCCGTGGGGTTGTTCCATATGAATAGCATTCATCATCTGAATAATGATAATAATAATCTGTCTTTAGTAATTAGAATATTAATGGCTTTTTGGGTTTACCAGTTTCTTTGATTCGTCAGGTTGTTGTCCGGTATATTTTTCACGACTTACATTCACTGAGGAAATTTTCATGGAGCATTTTACGTTATCATCAGAGATACAAGAAATGTCATTGCAACACAACAGTGAGAATTTGTTTCTTCTTGCATTTGCAAACCAGCCTCTGCTCTTTTCAGAGTCGTATAGCGCTCCTTATATCTATCTATCTATCTATGTATACAATATATATATACATATGTATATATAAATAATACATAATACATATATATACACATGCATACATATATATTTATATATATATATATATATATATATTATATATATATATATATATATATATATATATATATATATATATATATATATATATATATATATATATGTGTGTGTGTGTGTGTGTGTGTGTGTGTGTGTGTGTGTGTGTGTTTGTGCACATACAATATAGACACACACACATCTGCATTATCACATTTTCATTATCTTAATAAGAACTTGATAAGAACGAAAACACAGCTACATTGCCATTTTCCAAGAGACTCGGAGCAACAGACAGATAAATAACGAATGAATGAAATGAAACAAGTCAGCCTAGAATAACTACTTACATTCCTCGACGTTAGCGTTAACGCCAGCGTCCATTGCACAGCCAGGAAGACTGCTCTGCAGTTTTACAGTGAAGGAATTGGCAGATTGCAAGTGAATTTTCAGATGTGACAGCTGCCAGGGTCATTGAGTACGCCCGTTACAGTGAGGGGAATGGAGGACCTTTGGTGGCGGAAGTTGTAAGATCTTTGGAACCTCGACCAGGGAGGAAATTTATGTCGACGCTTTTGTAAGGCAGTGTAGCCTTTGTGTTATATTCGGTGACCCTCAGATGTGTGTTATTTTTTGGGCTGAATTGGAATCGAAGGCAGTTTGTCTGGTAAAAGTTCTTTCTGTCATATCTTGTCTAGAACTTTTTATCTTTTTCGGAGAGATATTGCCTTTTGTGTTGTATTTGACTGGAATGAATTCGAGACAGTTGGTGTAAGAAAAGTTTTCACGTCACATCTTTTCTAGATCATCTCTTTCTGATTCAGAAATCTCTCTCTCTCTCTCTCTCTCTCTCTCTCTCTCTCTCTCTCTCTCTCTCTCTCTCTCTCTCTCTCTAAGACAGAATCTCGCCTGATTCAACTGGACAGTCAGTTGGTCATCTCCAACGAGCATCTGGTAATATCGAATTTTGAGGAAGGAATTTAACCACTTGAGCGTTTGCCTTTAAATCTGAAATGGAAAAATACAAAATTATAATTTCAGCAACAATTCTGATTCTCTGCCAATGGACTTGAATCGAAGAAGTTTGGATGACTGTCTGTAGAAAACGCCGTGTATCACATTGTGACGCTTTTTCTGTTAACGGTTTTTGTTTTTAATGGAAAACTTGCAGGAATTAGCACTTATGGGAATAGATATTAGGGGAAGTATATATTGAATCATGAATAGCTTCAGTATTAGTTATATGAGAGCTTAGGGAGAGTCATGCAACGGAATAACATATTTTGAAGAAAAGACCACTTGGCAACACGGTCACGTGATTTATTTTTGTTCGGTTTTTAGGCCCAACGCTGAACGAACTTTGTCAGCCTTTATATGCCTTTTTTTTTTAACCACCGTTTTATGATAATTTATTTTTGTCTTTTAATTATTGTTATCACAGACATTGCTGCTGTTGCTGCTGCCTGTATTAATATAATTGTTATTGGCTTGTTTTACTTTCTCACTTCTCGCGACCATTACTTGTCCCGTCATTGCCACGTTCCACACGCTAGGACGAACACCTTAGACCTGACTGCTTTTGTGTTTGTAACAGATATCGTCCTATCTGTCTTTTTGCCTGTCTGTACGTCTTGTCTTTCTGTCTGTCTGTCCTTCGTTCTATACGTAACCTAATGTGTCCGTGCATCGCTGTCCACTGTCAAGATTAGATACAATGTCAATCAAAAATATCGTTTTATCACTTTCTCTCCGCAAGTTCCTCCTTCTCCCCCACTTCTTCCTTATTCCTCCTGTTCCTGTTACGAAGCCGCAGTTAGCCCCGGGGCCTCAAAGGAAGTGGCGGTATGTACTTACCACAAGCCCTTACCACAACTATTAATAAATCATTTTCAACCCGGCCTTACACATCACTTACCTCACGCCTATGCTTGTGGGACAGTAGTCCCGAAGGACGGAGCCGAAAATCAAAGGAAGGGCCAAATGGATTCAGGAGGTAGAGGAGAATGCGTTGGATATAAATAGGAAGGGAGTAATGCGAGTAGGATTGGAAGAAGTTGAATGTAGAGGAAGGAGTAACTTGAGAAGAATATAAAGGAGTCAGTGATAATGTATGGAAGTTAATATAAAGGGGCTATGAATAATGTAGGGGAGTAAATATAAAGGAGATAGGAATAATTTAATGAGAATTAATGAGAATTTGAAGAAGTTGAATGTATAGGAAGGAGAAACTTAAGAAGTTAGTATAAAGAAGGTATGAATAATATAAAGTTAATATAAGGGAGGTATGACTAATGTAAGGAAGTTAATATAAAGGAGGTAGGAATAATTTAGGGAGAATTTGCAGAAGTTGAATGTAGAGGAAGCAGTAACGTAAAAAGAATTTGAAGAAGCAGTTGAATATAAAGGAGGTAGGAATAATGTAAGGAGAATTTAGATAAGTTGAATACAGAGGAAGAAGTTGAAGAAGTAGTTGAATATAAAGGAGGTAGGAATAATGTAAGGAGAATATAGAGAAGTTGAATATAGGGGATGGAGTTGAAGAAGCAGTTGAATATAAAGGAAGTAGGAATAATGTAAGGAGAATTTAGAGAAGTTGAATATAGAGGAAGGAGTTGAAGAAGCAGTTGAATATAAAGGAGGTAGGAATAATGGGAGGAGAATTTAGTGAAGTTGAATACAGAGGAAGGACTTGAAGAAGCAGTTGAATAAAAAGGAGGAAGGAGTGATGCAAGAAAAAATTGAAGAAGTTGAATGTAGAAGAAGGAGCAACTTAAGAAGAATTTGAAGAAGCGGTTGAATGTAAAGGAGGAAGGAATAATGTACAGAAAGCAGAATTTGAAGAAGTAGACTATAGAGGAAAGAGTAACGTAAGAAGAATATGAAGGAGTTGAATATAAAGGAGGATGGAGTAACCTAAGAAGAATTTAACAAAGCAGCGTTGAAAAAAAAGACGATTCAAATACATTCATAAATAAAAAATAAAAATATAGCTTTGAAAACGTATTTGAAAAAATTGTTGACGATTTTTTATTAAAATTTAGAAGAAGTGGGACAATAAAGAAAGCACTGGGGCATAAATTTTATGAAACGGTGTTCGAAAAAGATTACAGATTAATTTTAAAGAAGGGAAAAGTGAACTCGAAAAATGCAGGAATTAGATTAATTTTCAGCCTCCGGGAACCTGGCTAACAAGTACAAAATACTGATCATGTTTCATTTTTTACTTCTGCGATTGCTGGTCTTCTTACCCATTGGGTGGATTACCATCAATATTTGTCAGATCCATTTGTACATGGGTTCCTATGACCACCTCGAAAATCAGTGCACGGGAACTTTCGACAGGCTCGAGGAGTTTGATGTGATCGGCAAAAAGGTCACAATGAGGCAGCAAAACCAGCGGATTGAGCGAATTATTTTTACTTCATTTTTGCTTTGCCACACCTGCAGTCTCCACTAAGTCACTTGTCACCCTGAATATACCAGAAAAAAATCAGTAATCTATTGAAGGCCTCTAATTCTTTTCGTTAATTTTTAAAACTTTTTTAATTTTACGTAAGTACGTTTTTGCCTCAGATATACTACTCTTATTGAGAACATTCTGAAAATCAGTATATTAGATACCGGAATAATATAGCGGAAAACTGTTGAATATTTCCTGATAAGGAAGATAAACATGTAGAAGGAATCCAGTGGTGAATTAATGGGAGGTACGTACCTTCATTAAGAACAAAACTGGGTCATTTTAACTAACTTTTCAGCCTGGTAACGTTGCATATATGTATGTATATGTATATATGCATATATATCACATACACACACACACACATATATATATATATATATATATATATATATATATATATATATATATATATATATATATACACATATATTTGTTTATGTGTGTGTATTTAATAAGAGTCGTCTTTGCTACGGCCTGATCAAAAGGTACGTAAGTTTCGCAAGTAGGAACAGGAACCATCATAAACGGCCGGCTTTCACTTTTCAGAGCAACCCTTACAAGGTACCCTTTCAAGGGGGAACTGTCGTAATCTTCCAAAAGTGATGAAATAAAATCTCACATTGGTCAGCAAGTGCTTACTCGCGTTCAGCAAGTATTTGTAGGTAATTATCCATAAATACTCGTACGTTGGTATTATCATCGTAATGAGGAGGCTAAGGCTCTGATGGCTTCGACTTCAGCACATTGTTTAATCAGTCAGGTGGTAATCACTGATGGTGACCAAAGCGCGTAGCTGGCTACTGTCCTTCACCAATATATTATTTCATTATTCTTGTATGTTGTCTTTTTGTACGTTGCAGTCAGTTAGCCACTTTTGGGTTCACAATGCAATGAATCCGAAGGTTAAAATTCTTTTAGGAGAACCAGTAATCATACACTTCAGGCCAGGGTTTGAGATTATGCTGTTTTGTAAAAGTACTGCAGTTTGTATGAGTGGCGATGCAAGCTTATTGCTCGCACAAAAGATAGTCATTCGTTAATTCTTTCAAGTAAAATGCTCTTCTACGGACTTGTTGGTATAACCACCTTTTTATTTATTTATTTATTTTTATTTTTTATTTTTTGGATAAACTTTAAAGTGGAATAGAGAATGGGCTTCATCTCAGAAGTGCACGACAAGGTTTGACGGCGTTCAGTATTAGAACCAAAACTCTCTCTCTCTCTCTCTCTCTCTCTCTCTCTCTCTCTCTCTCTCTCTCTCTCTCTCTCTCTCTCTCTCTCTCCTTTTTAACTTCTTTCCATGAAACATTTCTCGACCAAATAGTTTTCCTTGACAGTCACCAAATAAGATAGTATTACCATGGCACTTAATAGATAGATAAATAAACAAACATATTATGTGAGAGTTTTAAGGGCTCTTAACTACATAGGTCATCAGTGCCAGCCAGTGTGCCGCTCTCCAACCACTTACGACCTTGACAATAAAGACATTGCAAGGTGAATTTATGTAACATGAGACGGCTGACAGACTTGTTTTTACTAAAATGATAATACACTGGTTGCTAATATCTTTTAAGTGATTGATAATCATCACAGACAGCTTTGGAAGCACTTATGCACAGAGAGTCAGCACAGGGAGTTAGTATGTACTTCTACGCATTTTTGTGTAGGCACCGAAACCTTTGCAAGATATACATTAATTGAAAATGAGGTACAAAGATTTCGTATGTATAACTGAAATGTATATCAACCCATTAGCCCTCTCATTTCATCAACTACCTCATTTGTCTGTAGCTGTAAGTAGCCAGACTTAGGCTTATTTTTTTATGCATGTCCTTTCTTTAGCATAGCGACTGTGGGTATTAAGCTCTGAAAAAATATATGATGTCTTAACTAGTTTTCTTAGTCAGTTTTCCCAAAGCTTAAAGATGGCAGTCTTCGTCAACTATTCAGGTAAAGGGAATGAGACTAATGATCAAACATTTATGATTTTCAGAAGACTAAAAGTAAGACACCCGTAGGCGGGTAGCGCCGTCAGTACACCTCATGCACTGTAGCCATTACTTGAGGTTCTTTGCAGCGTCCCTTCGGCCCTTAGCTGCAACCCCTTTCGTTCATTTTACTGTACCTCCGTTCATATTCTCTCTCTTCGATATTACTCTCCACCCTCTCTTAACAATTCATTCATAGTGAAACTGCGAGGTTTTCCTCCTGTTATACCTCTCAAAGCTTTTTACTGTCAATTTCCATATCAGTGCTGAACGACCTCACAGGTCCAAGCGCTTGAACGTGGGTCTAAATTTTATATTCTATTCTTTTCTAAAAGTAAGACAGTTGATGCGTCACAGAAAAGGTTCCTGTGAGCAGTTCGTAAGGTCGTATACCACTGATACGTAGAACAGGCACAATAATTAACACGATCAGGATATTGTTACGAAGAACCTGGAGTCTGTCTATTAGTCCGGAGGCTCATAGGCCATAAAATTAAGACCAGTTTCCCCATCTCTATTTACATGCAGGAGATCGTTGGAGATATCGACGTATGCTTGCATACCTGTGCATCTGAATGCATAATGTTTCTCATCATAATCGCCGTCTCTCCTCCGGGCCTTCCCGCGTCGATCCATAAAACCGATCCTCTTTTTCTTTATCAAGCATTCCGATCTTTTTTCCCCTCCTCCGCGGCCTCTTGCCCTTCATTCTTCTTCTAACTCTGCCATCCCTTCAGTAGGCCTTCTATCCGTTCACTGCTCTGCTTAGCGAATTATTCAGGATTCTAACCGTGATGAGATCATTTATGTGTTTGAATTATTTCTGTGCGCGTATTTTGTGGGAAAATTTTATTGTTTTTATTTTATTGAGGACCCTCGTCATTGACGTTAATATTATGACGACGACTAGATATTCTTAGCAATCAATCACTCAGATACGATCGTATTTGCAATCCGCCGAACTGACGTCTATTGCTTCTGTTATCTCAAAACCCACAGGTCAAAAACTTTCTTCATTAAATTCGTAATCCACAGAGTGAAACGCGCAGATCAACAACTTTTTACTCTTCGCTTCCCACTTAGAAATGACTAAAATTTTACTGTAATATTGTCAGGGTTCCTCCTCTGTCTCTCCAAGCTATTTTTATTGATACTGGAAAGTAATATTCTCAAGTTTATATTTTTTTCAAATGGGTTTACCAAGTCTTGACTTACAGCTCTTTATAAAACCATTTTTTAAATTAAGAAGTTAGCTGATGAAGAAACGGGCCTGGAAGACATATTTGGTGTTTCTACATTCATCAAATAATTTGCAAACCAGGGCCTGTCCGGAATCAGCATGACAACCCAAACACAGTCAAAGAAATGCCGCTTTATCTGAAGGTAGGAACGCCTGAGGTTGAGGTGGACCTCAAATATTCTGATATGTGAAACCATAAGATGTCCTTGAGAAGGCAGCCATGTTCTAGATCATAAATATATCACAAACATTAAGCCACAAATATCATTTGATATCCTGTTCACTATACCTGTGGGAGTAGCTTACATTCAAGGATGATTTTAATCCAGCGGAGAACAAAGCCCTATCAATTATAATTCCCCTAGGGTATAAGTTTTTTCCCTGGGTATAATGAAGTAGATATTAAATGATATTTGTGACTTAATATTTGTGAATATAAAAAAAGCCACGCGCTCATAAGTGACACACACGCACACACACTATATATATATATATATATATATATATATATATATATATATATATATATATATATATATATATATATATATATATATAAATATATATATATATATATATATATATATATATATATATATATATATATATAAAATATATATATATATAAGTACCCATTTTATTCAGACATTAAGAAGTCACTGATGGAGAAAGACCAACAGAAGTCTATACAGTAGGAGTGGAAAGACTAACTGGCTACTCTCATGACCTCATAGTCGGATTAAAAATCAGTCAGGCCCAATGAAAGCCACCATGCTCTCTCTCTCTCTCTCTCTCTCTCTCTCTCTCTCTCTCTCTCTCTCTCTCTCTCTCTCTCTCTCTCTCTTTTTTCCTAGCAACAACCCAGTTACCTTGACTACAGCATATTATTACCTGCACTTGATATGGGATGTGGCTGGGTAACCTCTGAAGCCACGCAATTGAGGAAGTGTGGAGAGAAGATTAAAGCTAAAGCGAGAGAGAGAGAGAGAGAGAGAGAGAGAGAGAGAGAGAGAGAGAGAGAGAGAGAGAGAGAGAGAGATCACGTGACAGAGAGCGAGACCCTGTTTGCGTAACACAAAAAGAGTCATGGGAATAGTCACGTTACTAGGAAGGAGAGAGAGAGAGAGAGAGATGGGGAGTTGTATAATGCAAAAGATGATATGACATAGTATATGTTCCATTCGGACCTTTACCTTTGTATGTAACTCTTTTTCAAAGTTAAAGTCAGTCTTAGAGAGTAAACATTCAAGGATTACGCCATAACTATCAACTTTAACTACAATATTAATATATATCCCTAAGAAGCTCTCGCTTGAATTACTGAAAAAATGACTAAGCTGAGACCCTTTTTGTTTTGGTAGCCTCTTCTTCTTCTTCTTCCTTTTCTTTTTCTTCTTCTTCTTCTTCTTCTTCTCAGGTTAATCCCTAGTCGGGGTCGCTGTTTTTAAGAGCCTTTTTCAGGCGTTTCTATTTTGTGGGCTTTTTGGTAACCGCTTGGTCATTATCCTTGAAGGTTCTAGATAATGTTTTGGTTAGGTACGGGCGGTCATCAGTATGTTTCGCTCAGTTAATAATTACCTTGGTCTCCAAACTTTTGTGGGGCTTAGCCTCTGTGGCCCGGCAGTGCGTTATATGCAAATTTGAGTTTGAATTTTTCATCTGATTCCCCTTCGCCTCACCTTCGGTGGCCCACATATCAAATTTGAAGGAAATACGACAAATGGTATCAGAGTTAGACAAGCTTTTACAAAGGAGCGTGTTAGCCTCGGTTTAACTTCCTTACGTACTGCTGCTAGCTCACCGAGTGTCATTTACTAATGTATATAGACGATACATTCAAAATATGACGAATTTTGAGTAAGACGTTCTGGGAAGTTTTGTTTTTTTTTGGGGGGAGGGGAGTTTCAGTAAAATCCAATATGGTTGCCATGTCTCCTAGTAGGCTGTAAGGTGTTTTAGTGCAAAATTTCGTCAAGGTCACTCATCGGCTTTTTCCTAGGCTTGGTATAAAACGGTCAGAATAGTAACAGCAATAATAGGACTACTTAAAGTCCTATTGATACCTATAACAGTATTGTCTATATATATATATATATATATATATATATATATATATATATATATATATATATATATATATATATATATATATATATATTTATATATATATAGTATATATATATATATATTATTTATGAATATTGCCATATACAGTATATATATTATAAATAAATACATACATACATACATACATACATACATATGTATATATACACATACACACATGCGTAGTTCTCATTGCAGACAGCTACACCAAGACAGTTGCACATTAATTATGTAAGGTATTGTGCGCAATGCATTGCGGTGAGGTAAAGGTCAAGTGTCCAATAGGAACTGACTCCGGCCATAACTTTCGAACTCTACGAGATAGAAACTTGATTCTGGTATGTATAGTCGACTAATGTTGTCAATGTGCAGAGTGAAGTTAAGGTCCTAGTCAAGGTCATTGATACGGAGTTAGGTCAGTGTCTTACATGCAGACCAAAGTGTTTTTTTTTTTTTTTTTGTGAATGCCTCAAGGCATTGCAGTGTGTAGCAGTGTGATGTTATTAAACAATAATTGAAAAGTGAATTGAATGCTTGTAGCATTTTTTCCCTAATGCATTCCGTTTAGATTCGCCTGTGTTACATTTTAAACCAGAAGAATTAGATCTGTATTTTTTTGCGTTGAACTTCTAGTGAAACAAATGTTCGTGAGTGAAATGCATTGATAAAGTACATTTCAGATATTCGTGGAATTTATATGATAGATGACTCCCGTCAAAGAATCCTACGTTCTTCTTAAGGCAGACTCATTTATATTATATTTTATACTATATTTATATTTCCGCATTGATTTAAAAATTCTCCGGGACATTTTGATTTGATGGTAGCAATATTTTATGAGTTTAAAGTTGTTACATTTTTTCATGTGAATTTCTCTAGTATGGTGTGACGACTGGTAGCAGCGCGATTTAAATCTCCATTAGGTGTAGTGATATTGCCTTGTATACTAATAAAAACCCAATATTTGCTAGGATGAGTGTTAAATTTCTGAACATATGCGCTTCAGAGGGTAACGAGATTGATCAAATTCTCATAAAAATGTCCTCGTGTGGTAGGAAGCACAATCAGCTTTCCTCGCCCTAGACTGTTTTGGGTGGTAAGAAAACATTCAAATTTGCCCGTAGAAATCTCCCTCGGATGGCATGTAGCTTAATCCTTTTTTGTAATATTATCAAATTCATAATACTTTTAGATTCTTATCGTGCGAATCTCAAATTTCGTTGAGCAGCTCTTCTACCCTAATGTAATTCTCCTTGTATTTTAATAATTGACTTACATTTTTATCTATGTATTAATTAATTTGTTAATGTACTTTTTCTTTTTTAATAAGTGATCTCTTTCCTCTGTGTTTCCAATAACCATCTTTTACTTCTTTCAAATGAACACCATATTCTCTGGAAGCTTGAATTCCAAGTCAATGACCCCTGTGGCCTCGTTCCATATAAATAGGGTTCATCTTCTGAATAATAATAATAATAATAATAATAATAATAATAATAATTAATAATAATAATATAATAATAATAATGATAATACCATTGCTATTTCCGCGTGCCATTTCCTTTTGGTGGAGATGTTTCCTAGATATTTTCGTATTAATTTCCTTTGCATAAGGGTAATATTTCAGATGTCTGTGCATTAGCAATGAATCTCAAATTAACGCAGCAGTGCACGGCTGGATATTCTTACATTGTGACATGTGCTTGTGTGGCTGAACTACTGCTGTTGTGGTTTCATTTCTGATGATTCAGTCGTAGATCCTGTAGCTGTTTGTTGAGGGTGTATCACAGGAGAGAGAGAGAGAGAGAGAGAGAGAGAGAGAGAGAGAAGCAAAGCCTTAAAATTGACTAAGTAAAGGGGCATATAGTGTAAAGCAAAAACGAGAGAGAGAGAGAGAGAGAGAGAGAGAGAGAGAGAGAGAGAGAGAGAGAGAGAGAGAGAGAGAGAGAGTAAAGCAAAACAGCCTTAAGAACGGGACTAAATAAAGAGGAATATAGTTCAAATCAATAACATAAGAGAGAGAGAGAGAGAGATAGACTAAATAAGGAGGAAAACAGTGTAAAGCAAAACCTTGAGAGAGAGAGAGAGAGAGAGAGAGAGAGAGAGAGAGAGAGAGAGAGAGAGAGAGAGAGAGAGAGAGAGCTGTTGAGAATAATATCACATGGCACACACACACACACACACACACACACACACACACACACACACACACACAGAGAGCGAAAGGAAATGTTGAGAATTGTATCACATAGTCAAGAGATGTCGTTGCAATGTCACCATCAATAAATTCCTTTTGGCTCCCCGTGGGAAAGCTAGAGGAAGAAATCACTTAGGCTTACCATCTCATTTGTCTCGTTCACTTTGGATTGTAGAGAGAGAGAGAGAGAGAGAGAGAGAGAGAGAGAGAGAGAGAGAGAGAGAGAGAGAGCTTTCAGGTGCGGAATAAGTGACGGAGAAGGCCATTTGTGCATAAGGGTTTGTGAGAAAGCTTTTGTTTCAAGTTACGTAAACAAAACATCGTTTGTAGAGAGGGAGAGGTGGATGGGTGTGGGAGTGGATTTGGGAGGGTGGGGGACTTGTTCTCTGGCATTTATTTATGTTATAATTTTCCCAAAAGCCATTTGAGTTTTTCTGAAAAATAATTTACAGGTGGCGAAACACCATCAAGTTTTTTTTTTTTTTTTATCATTTAAGATTCGTCCTTCAGAATAAGGTTTGTTTTAACAGTATTACTAGCGCAAATGTCCATGTAATGTTACCTTATGTTGTGTATGTATTTATTTACCCGTTTATTCATGTATCTGTATGCTAAAGAAGATAATAACCTTGATCCGTTATTATTTCCGATTGCCAAAGAATGATATTTTTCATAATACATTTGCTTATCGAGTTTGGTCAGACGTTGGTATTATGTCTAAGAAAGCCTATTATTATTATTATTATTATTATTATTATTATTATTATTATTATTATTATTATTATTATTATTATTATTATTATTATTATTATTATTATTATTATTATTATTATACTGGCCGGTTTTGTGAAAGAACTAGAGAAAAAATGTTTGGTTGAAATTTTAATGGACTTTCTTACTGTGCCATCACACCTGAATTTCAAACTTATGACAATTTTGTGATAATAGAGGTCACTTGACATAGCGGCTCTAATGGATTTCGCTGAAAACCTTAAATGATATTTTATCATGCATGTACGTAAATTTATGTCAGTCTATATGCAAATTGGGTTATGGCAGCCAGGTTTATATGGCAACGTGGTTTAAAAATTTTTTTAACTTTGAGACGATTTGTCCAATTTTATCCAAATTTGATATGGTTGCTGACGTATGCAAGGCAAAACGAATTTTCTATAGAAAATTAGAATCTGTAGCTTATTTTGCATTGTTGTAGCCACGCTTGTGAAGTAATGTGAACGTCATTTGACGTCCATGTTAGAATTTGGTGAAAAAATAAAATTATATTTATCTGCAGAATAGTTGATGGAAAATTCGTTATATTTTCAATAGCTGTTCATCTACATAGGCTGACAAATTAAAGTTGTTAATCTGATGTCAATCCAGTTGCAAATTAGGCTATGGTGACCGTGTTAATTCGGCCATGACTCGAAACCTGTACAACTTCGAGCCTATTGGTCATATATCATTCAATTTTGTTGTGTATGGTATTCTAGTTAAGGCAGACCGGATCATTAGAAAAGTAAGGTCGTTAGCACATACCACGCCACCCCTTCTTCCTCGCTCTCTTTATTTACCTATATATATATATATATATATATATATATATATATATATATATATATATATATATATATATATATATAAATATAAAACTCATCATGGCGCAGTGGTATGATTCTCGGCTACCAGTCGAGAGGGCCGGGGTTCAAATCCCGCCACTAACTGATGGCTCGGATTGAGCCACTGCATAAATCCGGTAGTCCGTCAACCTAATGGTCCGAAAAAACCCGAGAGGTTCATTAGGAGAACATGTACCAGCCCTCGAGCTGGGAGTTAAACAGTGGGCCTTGCGACACACTGGCCACGTGTCATAGGCATTGGGACCTGTCCCCCACTGGCTGTAGGCCTAAGAAATAGAAGATCAGCGCCTGCCCTATGAGCCTACAGAGGCCCAGGAGGACTTTAACTTTTAACTTTAATATATATATATGTATATATGTATATTGATTTATTATGTATATATACATTATATATATATATATATATATATCTATATATATATATATATATATATATATATATATATATATATATAATTATGTGTGTGTGTGTGGCGGGAGGATCATACCCCTAGAATATCATGTGATTCCACGTATTTCGAGTGACGTTATTATGACCTGACATGGCCGCCATATGACATTAAAATGTTAATCATGGAAGTACTTCATTCTCCAGAATGCTTCCAGGGAATGACTGTTTTGTATGTAGTTTTTGCTTATGAGGGAAAGTGACTGTTGTTCATGTAAAATGGAGATTTTGTCGCCATGTTGAAACATATATGCTTAGGTTGGCGTCCCGTAAGTGTGGTAGGGCTTTGAAGGGGATAAGAGGTTTGATGTGGACCTATGGACTCTGTCCACATCACTGGTTCGCCAGTCATAAATGTGATTGTATTCTTACTACTGTTATCGTCTTTATATTTATTTTCTTGTTTATCTCATGTTGGTTGTTAGTGAGGGAGACTCTGAATAAGGGTGCATGCGTGGATGAACATCCAAAGAGGTGACGTGCATGTCAGAATGCGAGTCGTCCATATGCACCCGACCATCGGGTGTATGTGCGCGGCAAGAGAGAGAGAGAGAGAGAGAGAGAGAGAGAGAGAGAGAGAGAGAGAGAGAGAGAGAGCATGGGAACACAACCAATCATAATTGACGGGGTCGAAAAATACGAGCTTTGATTTGTTGAATGCAGAGGTTTTTTGAGTTTGCTTGGCGCAGCAGTCGGGGCACTACTGTAGTGGTGGCGGCAGTGGTCCTCCTCCAGGACAGAATGCAACAAAAAACCTCCGTTGCTATAAATAGAGAGCAATTGTTGTTGCTGCCCTACGCTCGAGGATGGACTCAATAAAATGCTAAGACCCTTCTGGACAGAATGGGCGGCCCTCTCTTAGGGCCGCGCCGTCCGTCTCACCTCTCCCGTATGGTCCCTCTAACGGTAGGTGATGTTAATCTCTCCTCCTCCTCCTCCTCCTCCTCCTCCTCCTCCTCCCTCCTCCTCCTCCTCCTCCTCCTCTGCTGTTTCCAATGGGGGTCGCTGTGGTGGTCAGCAGCGCTTTCGCGGGAATCTCCAAATAGCTTGCAGCCAACACAATGATATGTAACCCAAAGCACCTTTGAAATAGACTTACATTGCTCTAGTTGCTAGCGCCCAGAGGGTGGAGGCAGCCGCAGAGCTCGACGCGCACACACACACACACACACACACACACACACACACACACACACACACACACACACACACACACACACACACTCGCGCGCAGAAATTGAATTGTATGTGAGCCAGTGAGATCTGAAGCAGGAAAAACTCCTCAGCAACGTAAAGGGAAAACTTATCATTTTTACTTTTTTCCAAGGAACAATTTGACACCTACCTGATCTAGTTTATGTTTGCCCTTGCCTCCTCAGAGATATAGAATTAATTCGGTATTTTTTTTCCAAACTGAGTAATGTTTTAGACATAAAGATTGCAAGCGGCTTCTTGAAAACAAGATCTCTCTCTCTCTCTCTCTCTCTCTCTCTCTCTCTCTCTCTCTCTCTCTCTCTCTCTTATGGCTACCCTTCGTAATTATCTTTCATAATCTTTGTTTTAGATATTTCCAAAAACATTTGCTAGTTTGCCTTTTGAGATCTCCTTTCTGCGCTTTTCATGAATCAATGAAATTTCGAATTTAGCCTCTCTGTTTCATACGCTTGGAGTACCAGATCGTTTGGGTCACTTCTCTAGAAATGACGTGCTCATATATTTTCCCAAAGATCATTTCTTCATTTCAGTCTAATTGATGGCTTTTCGAACCATGAACTATTATGACGGTGTAGTTTTATATATCTCTCAGAGGAGCGAGAGAGAAATAAATCAGATTAAAATCATCTTCGGTCAAAGAGCTTGTTCTTGCAAGATTAGTTGTCTTAATGAGTCTATATCTTTCCCGT
Organism: Macrobrachium rosenbergii; assembly: GCF_040412425.1. Taxonomy (NCBI): domain Eukaryota; kingdom Metazoa; phylum Arthropoda; class Malacostraca; order Decapoda; family Palaemonidae; genus Macrobrachium; species Macrobrachium rosenbergii. The sequence goes on along the minus strand of NC_089746.1, from coordinate 51,356,868 downwards.
GTTTTCGTGAGAACGCATCTTCTAGGTGCCAGTAGATATACCAGCTTTCCTACTTAATCATACGTCATACAGAACCAGCCTCTCTGCTGATTCCTCTTCTAGAAATAGGAAACGCAAGCTAAAAAAAAGTGCTTCACTGGCAAGAATTTATCACACTTTTTTTTTAATAGTAATATTCATTATTTGCCATGAATTCTACACGCGACTCTTAAGGAAAATCTTTTGAGAATCATGTTTATTTTCGCTTCCACTCAGAATTCATTGCTTATGTGAATATGTTCGACATCTTAATGAAAATATTTGTAGTTTCCTTAAAGAACATGAATGTTTCACTTTACGGGTTTTTTTTTTTTTTTGGAGATTTTCTGCCAGTTCGGGACAAATTAATGGATAGACCACAAAACTCGGTAAGCACTGATTGACTGTGTTAAGTTTAAAAGGAGTCTAGAAAGAAAACTACCCCATTATTTATTATTCAAAACTGGTTAAAGCATGTCATCTTCAATTTTCCATTGTTTGGAGAAGGTATATCCTCCTTGGCTTCAAGTGCTTTCCTCCAAATATATGCTTGATAATTAGCACATTTCGTGTGCTGCATTAAAGTATCAGAAGTTGGGGGAAGTCCTTCATTTTTTGTTTAAGGCAGAAAAGCTGGTATCGTACTTCATCAGCTGCTGTATTAGCCCCGTCATTGATTTTGTAGAGCTGACAGATAAAGAACTCTCAAGTTTTCAAGGTTGTATCACTAGGAGGTATCTCCTTTCCCAATTCAGCCAAGAGTGTCTGTTGCTGTGTGCTTCCTGTAAGCACTTGGATGGGCTTCCTCTTCCCAACATTTGATAAGGAGCTTGTGGAATTACATCCCGTTAGAGCATGTTATACAGTGCAGACTTGTTCGTTAAGCCCCATAGCAATTTTATGCACAGGGATGCACCACATTTTGTCCTTCACACCAGTGCGGAACCACACTTGTTCAGCACTAAGATCTCTGAAATGTGATGCACAGAGCACTGCGAGATCAGTGTCTGGAGACCGAATCACAATCCTTCTGTGGTCTCGAGCAGCCTGCTTGGCACGAAGAAAGAGTCTTGTGTCTGCTTCTTCATGGTCAGAACACAATCCTTCTATGTGCACAGACACACCTTTTTTTGACTTTCAAGCTCTTCTCCTTCATTTAACCTTTCTTCACATATTTGCTTCCATGAAGAAACAAGGAAAGCACTCAAGTTGACGTTGTTTTTTGTATTTGTTATAAACTTTTGCCGCTGTTTTGGTATTGGTGTGGCTGAATTTCTGATGTGTACCTCTAGTGCTGCAGATGTTCCACGCTTATTCTTTTCACCGGTCCTTATTGACAGATCCAGGTATCTGTCAAGTAAAACATCAAATCTCTTGTATTGCAGTGTACCAAGTGATGCAGTAATGAACTTGCATAGCCTACAAGAAAGTTCGCCAAATGTGGATACACCACCAGATTTTAGCATTTGAATAACTGCCATGGCATTAATAAGATGGGCAGTAGTCATTCCATTGGATGGGGCAGGTAATTGTGATTGTATCTCGTCACAAACATGACACATATTTTCAGTACTGATGCTCTTCTGTTGCACTAATGAGATCCAGAAACCATTCATGTCAACGATGACAGAGGTATCTTCAGATATAGCAGTCTGCAGTAATATTGAAATTGGTCTAGTTGGGAAATCTACAGTACAACCAAATTCAAGTCCTACTGGTCGAATATACCCTTGTTAGACTTTATATTAATTTTAATTGTATATACGATATACGAATTTATTTCAGTGTTCTTTCATTGTACGCATATGCACTTGGATGATTAGATGATAAGTGGGCCCCTATGTATGAACTACGGTATTTAGGCCTATGAGTGCGGCAGAAGGGAAAAATGATGACATCTTAAATTCACCCAGGAAAGTAAGCTGTTGAATAGATAAGTGAATAAGTATATCAACAAACAAGTAGATGACTTAGTAAATAAACAAACAAATATATAATAAATTAATAGATAGCTCAATATAAATGAGTAATAAAATGGAATAAAAATAAATAAATAAAAATATGATTAACATATCTACAACGGCATAGTATTTACTAAAGTGTATTGCATACCATACTTTACTTACATTTCAGTTACATCAAACACTGTCTGGTGAGGCTTTCCACGTCTTTCTGTGTATGTGAACTGATTGATTTTAGACATAGTTATATAATGTATGTTTTTATCTGTTCCCTTTACTTACTTTAGCGACAAACAATGGCAAATTAATGAATTCCAAAGTTCTTACAGTTCAGCAATCATACTTGTAAGAGAATATGTACCTATTTAATGTCAATTTGTCGTTCTCGTAGGAGATTTGACCACAAATCTGGTAAAAGGATATGTCAAGACGGAAAAAAGCCGGCAGTATGTCAAACATTCATGCACTGTAAAAAGACATGAAAATATTACTAACTGGCTAAGAAAAAGTTGCCATTTTACCTGGTAAGCTCCCCCTAATTCTAAAATTTTAACAAGCTATGGGTCGCATCATTTCCCTTATAGAATGGACCGTAGCAAAAAAGTGATACCACGATTTGAGTGTACTAACTACCTAGTGGTGTTCTAGAGGGTCCATACTAACCATCCAAAGCATCAAATATGTGGTACCAGTTGAACGAACTCCTTTATTTTGGCCCCGTACATGAATTATCTCCTGCTCTATTAAAATCTCATTTCTCGATAGGTAAAAACTCTCGGGCACAAATTCATGCGCTGTTCCTTTTAATAACAATCGCCCCCTTTTTATAACTATCACTCCTTTTCTTAACAACCTTTTCCTGTCATTTAGAAACTGCTGCAGTTCATAATCATCTATTTCCTCTGGAAGTTAGGAAAGGCGTCATGTTCCAAGAATAAGTGTCAGAAGTTCACAATCAGTAACAATTTTTTTTTCAAGGTCAGATACCCTTATGTGTTTGGCTGAAATCTAGTTGTCAAGGTCACAAGATTTTAACATTCAGGAATAATACGAAAATAATTTTCTTGTGAATTATTTGAATAATAACTTACAGACTATGAATCAAACGTAGGTTTTAAAAACTAACTTGTGTTGTGAGATTAGGTTGTAAATTTATAAATTTCATCATGTAAAATTATTTAGTGACGACATGAGGAATTCAGTTCCACGATTGTCTACCTTTTGTTTTATGTCATTTATTAATCCCAATGCTTCAGCTGCCACCTGGCTCTTTATAGGATCGAACAACGGACCTTGCGAATGCGAGCCGAGTTGTAAATATATATATATATATATATATATATATATATATATATATATATATATATATATATATATATATTATATATATATATATATATATATATATATATATATACATATATACAGTATATATACATACATACATATATATATATATATATATATATATATATATATATATATATATATATATATATATATATATATATATATATATATATATATATATATATATATACGCACACACTCATACACAATAGCATTTTGTAATTAAATATTTATACATTATACATTTATAGTATCACGTTTACTTTACAAACATTTTCTTTTTTTATCACTTTCCTCACTTGACTTATTGCTCAACTGTGCTACTGGTTCTGTGCTGTCCTACTAAAGCTAAACCAGTGAAGCGAGACATTTTTAACACTATCCAAAATTACTGACATTTTATTGGCTCTTTAAGATGCTGTCTTTGGAGAACCTCAAATAGTCGCCTCAAAATTCAGAAGATACATGCTTTAAATTCTCCTCTAAAACTCGTGTGAATTTGAAGGATGTAGCTTTGAGATAATTGAGATAATCGGAGAGAATGCGATTTGCATGCGAACGAGGAATTTACAAAAATTACTAATGCATTTCTTCGTCACTTTATTGAACTCGAGATAAACATCAGTTTTAAAAAAAGAGAAAATGATTAACATGCGTACCTTACTTCCCCTTCGTCTATTTAAGGCATGGAAGTCAAGAGAGAGAGAAAAAAAAAAGAAAACAACATTCAACGTTTTTCCCTCGGTCACGTCCGAAGTGCAAGTGCGCCCTTGGCCCCTCGCATTTCGACAACCAGTATGCGTGACCTTGGCGCGCGTTTCAAGCCGGAATGCCAAATCAAAGTTGTTGGGGAGTTAGGTTTGTCGTGGTGGGTGGGTCTGCGCCCCCCCCCCTCCTTTCTCCCTCTCCCACTGTGCCTTCCCTCTTCCCCTCTCTCCACTCCCATTCTCTCTCTCTCAAAGTATTTCAACGACGTTAAGGTCGTTGTCCTTTAATATCTAGAAGAATTGAGAAAGGGCGGGGTTGAGGGAGGGTTGGGTTGGAGATGTGGGGCGGGGGGAGGAGGAAAGGAGGGAGGGACGGGAGATGGATGGAGGTGTGGGGAGGGGGAAGGATGGGAAGGGGGCTGTTGGCGTTGGGTGGGACTGAAGAAAGGGAAGTTCGTATCCATGCAAATAAGCATCAGCAGGAGACTGTGTGTGTGTCATTTTAGTACTTCTCCCTTCTTGCCCTGCTTGCTACTACTACTACTGCTGATGCTTCTGCTGCTCCTGCTGCTGCTGAAGATGATGAAGATGCTGTTGCTGTTGTCGCTGCTGCTGCTGCTGCTGCGCACATACTGCTAGGCGCCACTGATATGAATAGCAAACTAGATCTTGGTTACGCTGTCTCAATGATTTATGAAATGCATCGTGTATCCTTTGGAGACTCGTCACCGTCTAAATGACCTTTCTCTCTCTCTCTCTCTCTCTCTCTCTCTCTCTCTCTCTCTCTCTCTCTCTCTCTCTCTCTCCAGCTAACCGTCATTGTGTGCAGTGTTTGTGAGCTTAATTTGATTTAAGCGAATATGTACTGTTTATACACTGTACATACTAACATATATATATATATATATATATATATATATATATATATATATATATATATATATATATATATATATATATATATATATATATATATATATACACACACACACACACTCACACACAGTGATGTCATTTCTTTATTGTTGGCTTGAATGTCCCACTTAAAATGTGATAACGATGGATTTAGCTAAATTTTTGTGCGTTTGATATTGTCATGAGATAAAAAATTTTACAGCTCCAAAAGGATCTTACGTGTTTATTACAGATATGATTGTGAAGTTAATAATCTTATAACTTTTTTCTCTTATTGTTGTTATTAAGATTATTAGCTAAGCTATAATTTTTTCGGAAAAATAGAGTGCTGCAACCCAGGGTCCCAAATACGCAAGGCAGCCGAGTTCTGATAAATAAATATAGAAGTAAACAGTACATTATATAAAAGAATCAATGAAAAAACGATGATAAATCAGTTCAGCTATTAAGCGAGACTCGTGTGACCTATTGTTAATGAATAATCGTGGAACATCTCTGTTAAGGATTAAACCAAAAGTCATATTTTCATTTACCCTTACATTTATTTGATAGAGAGGGTAATGTGACTGTCTTGTATGAAATGATTACAACATTGCAGTCATTTTGCAACTGCCTCACCTGTAACATGTCTTGTACATTTTGTTACATTTTCTTGTTCAAGATTTTGTGATAGTTAAACTGGAGGTTTATAGCCCGTAGCCTATTTGTGTTACACACAACTATAGTAGATAGGAAAATACTCACTGCGTTTCATATTTGTTTTAGCTCCTGCAGTGTAGAAGTGACCTTCTTTCACAAACTCAGAAGAGTTGATGATAATGATGGTGATGAGCAGAGGAAAAGGAAGTTATATATCAGCGAAGTTCATTAAGAAGAGGAGTAAGAAAATGCAAGAAGTAACTGGTTTCAAAGTTTTAGATTTGAAGTTTTTTTGAGAAGCAAAAGGTTTTTGACTTCTTTCAACTGACGATTAAAGATGTAACTTTTGTTCCAGTCTTTACCCACTACCCACTTTCAGTGCTTCCTTCTTTTGCTCCTTCCCTTCTTCCTCTTCTGTCCCCTCATCATCGTCCTTCTTATTCTTCTTCCTCATTTTCTCTCCTACTACCAGTGTACTTTCCCTCATTCTCCTCCTCTTTCTTCAACTTGTTCTTCATCTTGTGTCTCGCCCCCTTGCCTAGTAGCTCCCTTCCCTCCTCCTCCTCCTCCTCCTCCTCCTGAAATCACGCCTATGCGTTCGACCTTCCTCCATTTGAAGACATGCCAAGGGGGTGTTTGAGGGCCTTGGGGTGTGGGGGAATCAAGGGTGGGGGGAGGTAGGAGGGGAGACAGGAAGGCTGACAGACAGGAAGAGAGAGAGACAGGATGGCAGGCATAGTGTATATATGTAGAGTTGTTAAATGACAAACTATGGGGTTGTGTGGATGCAAGGCCACGCTCATCCCAGCCATTAACGTCTAGAAGAGGGAAGAATTGAGTTATTGTTACTTCTGCATCTCTCTCTCTCTCTCTCTCTCTCTCTCTCTCTCTCTCTCTCTCTCTCTCTCTCACAGTGTGTGTGTGTGCTTGTGTGTGTGTTTCTCTCTCTCTCTCTCTCTCTCTCTCTCTCTCTCTCTCTCTCTCTCTCTCTCTCTGTTCACTTTTATTCAGATTTTCAGTTCGCTTTTATTTTTATTTGTCTTTCATCGTTTTTTTATTTTTTGCTAATCTCTCTCTCTCTCTCTCTCTCTCTCTCTCTCTCTCTCTCTCTCTCTCTCTCTCTCTCTCTCTCTCTGTTCACCTTTATTTAGATTTTCAGTTCGCTTCTATTTTTGTTTATCAGTCCTCGCTTTTTATTTTTTGCTTTTTTATAAGCTCTCTCTTTTTTCTCTGTATTACATTTTATCGTTCTTTGAATTATTTCATTCTCTTCTTTTCTTATTTCGAACTTCATCATAATTTGTTTTCCAACTTCATCATAATTTGTCTTTACTCTTTCTTAATCATGCTTTCATTAACATCATGTTACAGTCTCTCTTACCTTCTTCCTTTTGTGTTCACTCTAATATTATTGTTATATTCTTCTTTTTATTTCCTTACTTATTAACTGTATCATTTATCATTATTGTCATTATTTCCTTCTAATATTGGTCTTTTTATTCGTATAGATTTTCATCATTAATTTTTCTTGTGGCAATGACTAGTATCATTATTATGATATTAATAATTGTCACATTTCTCTCTCTCTCTCTCTCTCTCTCTCTCTCTCTCTCTCTCTCTCTCTCTCTCTCTCTCTCTCTCTTTCCGGTAGGTTGTTAGGTGGTTAAGTAACAGAAAGATCTTGGAAAATCAATTCAGATAACAGATGGACTCCCGTTGTGTAACTTTCCATCGATAGATGCTCAAAGACTGACAATAATTTCAAGCGATGAAGGACTAAGATTAATTTCAAGCAATAAAAGACTCAATGAAAAACTAAGATTAATTTCAAGCACTGAAAGACTCAATGAAAGACTAAGATTAATTTCAAGCAATGAAAGACGCAATAAAAGACTAAGATTTATTTCAAGTAGTGAAAGACGCAGTGGAAGGCTTAAGATTAATTTCAAGCAATGGAAGACACAGTGAAAGACAAAGATTAATTTCAAGCAGTGAAAGGTCAAGATTAATTTCAAGCAATGGAAGACACAGTGAAAGACAAAGATTAATTTCAAGCAGTGAAAGGTCAAGATTAATTTCAAGCAGTGAAAGGTCAAGATTAATTTCAAGCAATGAAAGACTGCGATTAATTTCAAGCAATGAAAGACTAAGATTAATTTCAAGCAATGAAAGACTAAGATTAATTTCAAGTAATGAAAGACGTAGTGAAAGACTGAGATTGATTTCAAGCATTGAAAGACCAAGATTGATTTCAAGTAATGAAAGATGCAGTGAAAGACTAAGATTAATTTCATGCAGTGAAAGGCCTAATGAAAGACTAAGATTAATTACAAGTCAGTGAAAGACGCAATGAAAGACTAAGATTAATTTCAAGCAATGAAAGACTTAAGGTTAATTTCAAGCAATGAAAATGCAATGAAAGACAAATTAATTTCAAGCAATGAAAGACAGATTAATTTCAAGTATTGAAAGACGCAGTGAAAGGCTAAGATTAATTTCAAGCACTGAAAGACGCAGTGAAAGACTGAGATTAATTTCAAGCAATGAAAGACTAAGATAAATGAAAGACGCAGTGAAATACTAAGATTCATGTCGAGCAGTGAAACACCCAATGATAGACTAGGATTGATTTCGAGCAATGAAAGGCTTAAGATTAATTCAAGCAGTGAAAAACACAATGAAAGACTTAAGGGCAATTTCGAGCAATGAAAGACTTAAAATCCATTTCTAGTCTTGAAAGACGCAGTGAAAGGTTCCGTTCAAAAACAGTTCAGAATGTTTGACAAATATTGATGCAGGCCCAGGTTTTGCCGACCGCTGTCGCCGAGTCAGGCAAAGAAATATCTGAAGTATTTGGAGGTTTATTGAATCATCAGTGTTCAGTTTCATGCAGTAATGTCCGCGGGTTGGCTTTGGTATGCCCGGTCGATTTGCCGAGGGCTCTTCGTTTCATAAAAGGAAACGTAAATTCTTTTCTTATTGATATTCATTTGATATCCATGTTGCAGTTGATTGCGCTGATTCTTTTCTTGCTTGAGCTAACCATGTTATTATTATTTTTATTATTGTTATTATTAACCGTATTTTTCAGCGTGTCGATTTTACAACTGATTTTCTACAAAAAAAAAAAAAGTCAGAAATTACCTCTTTACTCGAGACTACGTCATCTCTGTACAGGAGATACAGTAATTTACTCCCAGAGATTGATATATTTACTCAGCTGTTAAAGTGAGGAAGAAAAAATGGACGGCGCGAGACACGCTACCTTAGTAAAAAGTAGTTAAAATAAAAATTTTTGTGTGTGGGGAAGGTGAGGGTTTGGTTGGGGAAAGAAGCTGGAAAATGAAACCCCTTTGATTGAGTTTTTGCCTTGAGGAAATTTTTTTTCAGTAAAGGAGAGGATTTTAACATAAATGTTTTCACTTTCTTTGTAAAATGACACGTAAATGTAAGGTATGTTTATGTTTATATATATATATATATATATATATATATATATATATATATATATATATATATATATATATATATATATATATATATATATATATAGAGAGAGAGAGAGATATATATCTATCGCTAGATATATATATATATTTTATGTTGTCGTAGAGCTGGGAGGTGTGGAAATATACAGAAAGACAGACGATCTATCGCTAACTCCTTATTTTATGTTGTCGTAGAGTTCATGTGGGAAATATATATATATATATTCCTTCCTCCAGTTCATCGATAATATATATATATATATATATATATATATATATATATATATATATATATATATATATATATATATATATATATATATATATATATATATATATATATATATATATATATATATATATGCAAACACTGAAAGATAAATATATATTGGAGTATCAAAATCAATTTTTTTTTTTAGAAAGCAGTGTTCAGAATTTATACTGCATTACTATGAAATTGTGCATTGTAAGATTTTTAATGTTGGGTCAAACATATGGATCATAACATTTGAGTGAAACACCGTGATGAGTACATACAACCCAAGTATACCTCAATATTTTACATATTTATGAGTGCAAATTTCACTTCTTAAACCATCATTGTTTTTGCTGATATTTAACTTTGAGTAAGTTAATTTCGTTATTATAATGCTGATGAAGAACCTTTTCTCTGGTTTATCAACCGTGAACTAGAATTCCGTCGATGTGCTCTACCCCTGTCAAAAATTGATATCGATAGGTCACAGAAAAGACATTGTGACTCCAGTGAACTAGTCTCCTCACCAACTTCCCCCGTTTCTTTTAATTCAAGAGATGCCTCAGAATTCATTCTTTCAAGGGTTAAGTGAGGAGAACCGTGATTCAAATGTGGAGAAAAAGAATGGAAGAATTTACCATATATTGTCGAAAAAAAATGTGGATATTGTTTACGTTTGGCGGAATAAGCAGAGGCGAACAGTAAATAATCACTGTTGAAAAGAGTTGGAAGTGACCTGTTGAAGATCAAGGTCAGAACTTGGATGGAGATATGTTTTGTCATTGCAAAAGAGTTAATTCGACTCTGTTGAGTTTAGTGACAGGTGATCGTTCTCGGGTAGGCTTTGATTTGATTAGTCGGTCCGAATATTCTCTTGGAATTTCTTAAGATGACTGCATCTCCCTTGCCTGTAGTTGTGCTGTACTTTGTTTGTGTGATGAATCTTGTCGTATGCTACTTTATTTATGGTGATTTGACATAGTGGAAGTTCTCAGCAAATGTTTATAAGGAAGGAAAAGTTCTGTGAAATATCATTGCTGGCTGGACTTATTCTCTTGTAAAAATTACTATTTATGGACGTTCTCCCTTGAAAAGATGATAATTTCTTTGTTTTTCCCATTGTAGGAAGATTTTCTTATTTAGAAAGAATGTCACTCACTGGAAATTCTTCCATAAAGGAAGATAATTTCTTAGTCTTTCTCCCTTGACAAGATTTATCGATCCTTTAGCACTCCCTTGAAAAGATTTATCGATCGTTTAGCACTCTCTTGAAAAGATTTATCGAGCCTTTAGCACTCCCTTGAAAAGACGATCTTTCAAACTTTCTCTGCTGAAAAGGTTATTGTTTAACTGACTTTCATGGCTTAGAGACGATAGTACATTTGACTTTCTCTTTTCAGATTGAACGTTCCATTTGTAAATTAACCTATCTTCCAGTTTCTGAACCTCTAAGTTCTTATACAGAGGAAAATCTGAATGTATTTCTACTACTACTGTCAAAGAAAGCCCCCTGACGGAGCGTCACGTCGTGGTTTAGATTATCTGATCCGGTCATCATTGCTTCAAGTCTACATCCCACATGTGAGAAAATTAGCTTCATTAAGACTAATACTGTAGATTGTAGGAGGAACCTGAACATGACCCTTTGCCCTATAAAACTTGTAGCAGGAATTTTGTTACAAAACTCGTCTAGGAGAGCAATGAATATTTCAATAAAGATTGATTAGTTGATACCAAAAAGACCGGGAAGGCGAGAAAAATTCAATGCTTTGAGAAGTTCGCGTCAGGAAAAAGTTGCATGAAAAGGGGAATGAAAGTTATTTATGCTTTGCAATTTTACTTACCTTTCAGGCATGAACCATACGCAGATTTACTCACTTTAACTTCCTAGGTGGCGTGTTTGACGAAATCGTTCCCCTGTCATGATTTTACTTGCACGGAGACAAGCGAAAGGTGCAGAGAAAAGAAAACGATTCTGGGTCAAAGGGTAGAAACTTATCTTCAGCAAGGTGGAGGATGTTGTCTATTAAGATCCTTCTGTTCAGCCTCGTCTGAAGAGCAAATAAGGGTTAAGGGCGACTTAAGCTGTGGATAAAGTGCTGATGGGGGCGTTGACCCCTTGTCTGCAGATAAGAGGTTATGTCTCAAACTGAGGCTAAACGACTGTAAACCTCCTCAGTTTGAGTTGGATTACTCTTAGCCTTTCATTTCCATTTATTTTGTGTGGGTGACGACGGAACGGCAAAGAAATACCTTCTGCTTATTTCAGATCCATAAGAATAAAAAGTGAAGGAGTTTGACGTTATCCTCAAAATAAGTGATGAACTAATCTTGTAAAAATGGGAATGGTATGAGAATAGGGAAAAGCGGAAGGATGAAGAGATATCTGGATAATGATGGTGTGAAGAAAGTAACGATCACCAAATTGAGGAGTCTGAGGTGCCCAATAACTGAACTTTACGGCAGAAATGTCGTGTGTGATAATCTGACGATTATTACCTGACAAAAAAAAAAAATGAAAAAATTAAAATCGCAAGTAACTCCTTTACTGAGTATTTTTCACTTTTATGCACAGTATTCGTATCGACCATGAAATTGAAATTTGTATTTAAATTTAATGGCAGATAAAAATAATCCCTGCAGGGGGGTTAGTGCACTGTAGGCATTACTTAAGGTTCTTTGCAGCGTGCCTTCGGCCCCTAGCTGCAACCCCTTTCGCTCCTTCCTTCTGTACCTCCTTTCATATTCTCTTTCTTCCATCTTACTTTCCACCCTCTCCTAAAAATTGATTCGTAGTGGAACTGCGAGGTTTTCCTCCTGTTACACCTTCCAAACCTTACTGACTGGCAATTTCCTTTTCAGCGCTGAATGACCTCACAGGTCCCAGCGCTCGACCTTCGGTCAAAATTCCATATTCAATCCAATTCAGAGAAGTTCGTAAGGTTCCTAAGGACTGAAATATCGGGAAGGGCGAAACTTCCTGACCCCGATATGCTAGAAATCAGGTCGAGGCATTTTGAAAGACGTTTGAAAGCTTTCCGTCCTTCATGCTGGTCTTGAATTTGTGAATTTATGTATTTTTTCTTTCTTCTAACTGGGGGGCGATGGATGGTGTCAAGAAGGGGCTGCAGCAACAATAAAAGTATTTTAGAACTTTAATTTCCACATCATGGTCCTATTGTATTCCTAATTTTGAAACCCTGCTGTCAGTACGAATGAGAATGATATGAACAACAGCAATACAACTCAAAAGTGTTGACGTGTGATGAAATGAATGATACAGTTGCTACAGAGGAAAACATTGGAGAAGAATAACCCTTACGATAGGGATCCAGTAAGGAAAGGAGGGGAGGGTCCCTCACACGTGTGGCTAAGTTGCACAAAAAGTAAATGGTTGATTTTTATTAGTAAAGTAAGAAGTGGCTTGGTAGTTGTGATTAAAGGAAGAGAGACCAGTTTCTCCTGCGATGCTAATAGAAATAGAAACAGAGCAGGTTTCAATGTCTTAACCTTCAGGAGATTCTCCCAATATCCCTGTGAAGGAAGGACAACCATCTGTGACCGCGTAATTGATACAAATTCATAATTCCTTTCTTCTACGTCTCTGCAGACCCTTTCATTGGAAGGTGCTAAACAAGGTAACTGATTAGCATATCTTGCCTTTTTGAGCTAGTGTTCACACTCCTCTACAACTTATGCACTGTATTGTTTATAATTATATATGATATATATCATGTAACGTCTTCTACTTGTTTGAGATTTTTTTTAATATGGTGGATGGGCGATACTACGTTTATATTTATATTTAACACTTCATGTGTTCGTAGTTAATAAACGGGTCGTTATAACGAGATTATCTGTTTTTTTATTGAGTTATTCATTTAGGTTAATATATACTTCATTATATTCTTGAGTGATAAATGTTTGTCGTATTTACTTTAGCCTCATACTAACAAACTGCATAAGACAACAACACTTTTCATAACTCAAAGGATCAACTTTAAATCAGGCTTTTAGCAACACATCTGCCTTCGGATTATTGGAGGAATCAACATTTGATCATGCATCTCGAGTATATATAAACCAGAGAGCAGAACAGGTTAACTTCCTTTAGCCTGCATGCGTAGGTAACCATCAAACTATCCATAGATCTAGATCAATCTTGCACTAATTTTTTGAAGAATTATTGCCTTCAGTATTCCAAATCTGCAACATGTGCTCCCTGACCAACTCACAGAGTCTTCAGTTCCCTCAACCGGTGTAACCTCTGGCTTGTGCTGGCTGCCATCATTAGCATAATGCACTGTATTCATTGGAGCCTTCTCTAGCCGATATCCTACCCCACCATTTGGCAACATCATAGTCCCCATTTACTCCCTCATCTAAGTTGTATCTCCATTTTAACTCCATGCATACCCCATTAAAACCTCATTTACTCTTCTATTTTGTTGCCTGTAAATCGCACACAACTCATTTCTGACAGTATACGTCCATTTGAAAATGGAGGGCATAATGCATAAAAGTGGTTGTGAAAATAATTGTGTATTGTAGACCAGAGGTTTATGAGAGCCTAAATTGGAGTGGTGACATATAGAAGAAATTTGAAAAATTAATGATTTAGGTCGTAGGGAAGACAGTGTAACTGTAGCTGGGCTCTTTAAGAATGTGCTTTAGAAAATGAGTGTAGGATTATTGAATTAGGTCCTGTTCCAGAAAAGGTAATGGAAGTTGTGTTTGGGTTTTGTTGTAAGCAAGCTGTTTAAAGAGGCATACTGTCTGAATTGTACTCTTGAGTTTTTTGTGTGGAAGGCCGCTGCTAGTCATGGATATAGCCTAATGTTAACGTTGGTTAAAGTATACCTTAGTTTACCCAGACCACTGAGCTGATTAACAGCTCTCCTAGGCCTGGCCCGAAGGATTAGATTTATTTTACGTGGCTAAGAACCAGTTGGTTACCTAGCAACAGGACCTACTGCTTGTTGTGGAATCCGAACCACATTTTAACGAGAAATTAATTTCTGTCACCAGAGTGCTAGGCGAGAACGATACCAACCCGTCAAATGAGGAACTTTGTTAACGTTGGTGGGAACACGTCTAGAAAAACTTATTATTGGCTCTGGCTTGCTTGCAAAGTGTCTGCTGCACATGATGGATTTATGATGTAATGTTCTGTATATAAGTTTCTGAGAGTGGCATGGTATCCTACGGGCTTATAGAATTCATGCTGGGAACAATGAAAAAATATGGAGATTGGGTATCTACAGTTTTTGAGGGTGGTTTTCATGAAAATTTACAGGGCATTAGGGTCATTTTGAGGTATTTTCTGTATCAAATAGTTTTGATAATCTAATGAGCTTAACCCAAGTAGACAGTCGTCAGCAGGAATTTGTATAGATAAGTTAAATGCCCGAAACATCATGTTTCAGCAAGAAAAGTTCCGAAGATAATGTTTTGGTAGCTTCTACCAAGATCTGTTGCCAGTGAATCTAAGGAGGAAGCCTGCCTTGGGGCTTGGATTAACCATTTGACTGGTTTTTTCCTTTTTTTATCATTTTGATACGCAATTTCATGTACTAACTCACTCTCTCTCTCTCTCTCTCTCTCTCTCTCTCTCTCTCTCTCTCTCTCTCTCTCTCTCTCTCTCTCTCTCATTAATATTTTGTGTTCGGAAGTGTATTTGTTAACTGATAGTCGTTCATGACGATTTAAAGGGAAGAGCAAATTTATAGTCAGCAACAAGTCTTGGCAAAAAGAAGAAGGTTGGTACTTTTGTAGTGCATGAACTTTTGGCTGAGAAATATTATGTAGTGAAAAAAGACATATGCTAAGAAATCAGAACAGTATGTCAGATATATGTAAACGTGTTAGCGTTGTATAAACATATACATACATACACATACACACACAAACACACACACACACACACACACACACACATATATATATATATATATATATATATATATATATATATATATATATATATATATATATATATATATATAGTGTGATGTGTGTGCGCAAGGGAGAAAAAGTTGTGATAGTGATTGCATATGGTTCAGGAATAAAAGAAATATGGGATGCTTTTACAGAGGTTCTGATTCTGTTCTTTGTTGGGTTTAGAGACAGAGATAGAGGATGATTGTGCTAGGTGACTTGAATGTAAAAGTAGGCAACAGAGAAAGAGGTGGCGTAGGACGAAGGTTTGGAGTTTTGGGACTGAATAGGAACAATGAAACAGTGTACTTAGAAAGAAGTTTCATTGTATGAAATTAGTATTTGCAGAGGAAAGTTGTTTGTAATTGTTTGTGAATTAGAAAATGCTAGGAATAGTAAGGTACGTCTTATCCATGATGTTCAGTCTACCTGATTTTGCCTTTGATAATAAAGTAATTATTTTTATTTATGCTGCTTGTTTTAACCTTAGGAAATTAACTTAGTGGCTTTATAGTAGAAATAGTGCCACTAGGCTGTGTAAATTTGATTATTACTGGCTTTATAGTAGAAATAGTGCCATTAGGCTGTGTAACTTTTATTGTTACAATTAAAATTAATGATTGTGTTGTCATTTTACCAAAGTACTTGTTCTTTGTTTAGCAAGAATTAGCTCTCTCTCTCTCTCTCTCTCTCTCTCTCTCTCTCTCTCTCTCTCTCTCTCTCTCTCTCTCTCTCTCTCTCATATTAACAGTACTGATCAGTTTAAATGTCGCAGTACCCAACACAAGTTATTGATAAGGATTTATACGTCTTTTATGAGTGCAGTTCATCCACATCGATCGATAAGCAAAACAACTCACCAGGAATCTTTGTTGATTCCAGTATTAATTGCCAATTTCTTTCTTCTTTTTTCCCCTTTTATTTTGGGTTATCTGATATTCGCTCACCGCTTGATACAGTCAGAGGACATTAAGGCATTGCAAAATGTTTTCAATAATTATCAAACTGCATTTTTATGAACCAGTTTCTTGCACGATGATGGAGGCTTAATGCAGGGCGAGATTGCTCTTCTCCGATGACTTGGCATAATTTTATCGAAGGAAAAAAATCGATTAGGCGGACTTTTACTTTTTGGCATAAACCGACCAAAAGACTTCAAGTCAAAGTGGAGGATTCTTATTGTACTTATACGAACAGACTGAAAGATGTGCAGACGCGGGAAGACACGGACGGACATATTCCAACGCCCTGAAAGATTTCCTGAGATGACGTTTGTATATTCACGTAAGCTTACAAAGTCTCCCATGTTGTTTGTGTCTCTGTTTGTATGTAAACAAGCATTCTTTATCAATTATATGCCGTTCGCATTTCTATATTTATGGTACGTATGGGCCGTGAAAGCCTATGTGTCTCTATGTATAGAGTTCAGGAAAAAAGCTTTGTTTCCAGGTAACCTCTCTGTCTACCTATCTTACGCTCGTCTATGCCGTCTTATGCTTATGGTGTCCATGACTCCATCTGTACGGCATTCTATGCGCATGCGTCCGTGTAGCACATCGTATGCAAATGAGGCTCCATAAAAGGTCCAGCCTTGGACCGGAGTCATCAAAAGCTAATTTCGGGTGATGCCGAACATCTAGGTAAATGCGCTTTAATTCGACCGACAGCTATTAAACAGCGCAGCAGATTAACGGCCGACTGACATAAAATTCGGCACTTAACATTTTTCTCTGCCGTTGGGAAAGGGAGATCTTATCAGACATCTGTCCGCTAATTAACGACGGCATTCTTGATGCCTGCTGATAAGTTTTTGAACACTCCTGCTCAGAAAAAGAAAAAAGAACTCGCAGAAGAGAATCAGTTCTGTGTTAATACTGTTTGTGATTATTGCGGCATTTTTTGAATGTATCTTTTTTTTTTTTTTTTTTTTTAGGAGGTTTGACCTTTCGCAGAGTCGAGGATAAACAGGAAATTTGGAGAAAACCAGCCGTCTCTCTCTCTCTCTCTCTCTCTCTCTCTCTCTCTCTCTCTCTCTCTCTCACTCTCTCTCTCTCTATGCATATACACACTCACACACACACTCACATACACACACACACCCATATATATATATATATATATATATATATATATATATATATATATATATATATATATATATATATATATATATATATACACACACACACACACACACACGAAATTAAAAGCATTCCCCCTGCAGTGATTACAGTCACATTTACAGTATACCTAGTTGCTAATTCTTGGATGAACCCCTGCGAGAAAAATCTTGAAACCGTAACCGCTCCGTACACCTACACGGATGGTTCACCAACTCCGCGTTGAACCGCCCCAGACACACTGCACCATCTACCTCAATGTTGCACACACACACACACACACACACACACACACACACACACACACACACACACACACACACACTGCACTGCTCTTCCTGGATATGAAGCCCCATCCTTTGCTATACTTGTTCACTTCGCCTATGCAGCACTTTCTAGGTGTTTTTATCTTTTTCTTCTAAATGTTTCTTAGATTTCGCCACATTTCTCTTTGTATTTGAATAAT